>NC_135717.1:8131032-8431032 GCF_964656455.1 Halichoerus grypus
GCGTCCTGTAAATTTCACATACTTAAAAGGCAGGTGTATCTGATGGCCTGTACCACAAACTTGACCTTCAAGTTACTTTACTATATAGGATCCTGCATTGTTTTAGGAATTACCTCAAAACCTATTTATAGTTCATTTATCGTATAAAAATGTAAACATAATTGCTTTTCCTGTGAAAGGTCTGATTTTTACAAGTAATTGTCAAACATAGAAATGGGTTATCTTGTTCTCTTGTTTTGTCTGAAGCTCTGCATTATGGCTGCAGAGAGAGAGTTTTGGTTTCAACTGAAATTCCCCTGCCTCTGATTGTTTAAACCAGACCCTTAATCTTATTTTAACATTACTTAAAACGTTCAAAAAACCCGGAAGAATTGTTTTGTATAAGTAGCAAGTGAATGTAGTTTAAACACTCAAGCAATTCTGGTATCTAATTGGAAACAGGTGGAATTCTTGGAATCCTGTGTTTGAATCTTATTATAGCAAAGCACAGAGACACTTTTTACTTCTGGCCATTTGTTTTGTTGAAGCTATTTGAAGAGGGGGCCCCGTGACCTCTCATTACGCCCCACTACTGTTTACCTGGACGTTCCAGTCGTGCTGGGCATTTTAGGAACTAGATGCCTGTGTATGTCTGGACACCCAAAACAATGGTGCGTAAAAAGGAACTTTAATGGTATAATTAGGCAAGTGATTTAATATCTGTATTATATAGCATTTATGGCAAAGAAGTTGTGAATTCACTTGTGATTTCTGATTTAATAAACATTTATTGACATGAGCATTTGGGTAAATTTTATGAAACCCTGATAATGATTTAGAATTCAGAGAGAAATTACTTTTCTTAAAAACTCTACATTTAGGGATATAAACGCACATAGCAACCCCCCTCCCACGGCAAAAAAACAAAACAAAACAAACACCAAACCGAGTTGGTTTCAACAAATGTAAGTGGTGGGGCTCTCTGAATTATCTCGGCCATTTTTCCTATTCTAGTTTTCAAAGCCAGCTAAATAGCCCTGGTTTTGCTGTATGTTTAAGAAGCAGGTTTTGGTTGGTGTTTAGGTATTGATTTTATTGAAGAGGACAGCTAGGATTTGTATTGAGCTGTTGTTCCTGTCACAGTTTTGGATTTGCTGAGCTGTAATCAGTCCCCATTTCAGCTGTCTTCTGAGAAAGTGGGTAGCGGAGAAGGGTCTTTGGTGGGAGGTGTCCCTGCAGGAAGTGACCTGGGATTAAGGGGGGGGACCGATGGCGTCGCTCACCTTCATGGGCACGATAGGAGAAACAGCTTTGAAGCACCTTCGATTTTTAAGAAGTTCACATGCTACCCTATTCACATGATACGTCACAGTTAAAAAACATAATGAGGGCAAACAAGGGTTTCTGAAAGACATCTAATTTGTTGCAAAACCCATCAAGGACCTTTCCTTCGAAAAGTAAACAACTCTAATAAAAATAATTCTCATTCTTGCTGTAATTAAATTCTGAGAGGATGATGTTAGTGCACGAAATAAATCTTGTCATTTTCTTCATTTAAATCTGAAAGCTCTTCCTGGCTGCAGGAGGCCCAGGGCAGTCGGCAGAATTTTTGTGTTTATTAGAGCCCTGGGCCATGGGCAACCCAGGAAGTTCCTCAGACCTGGTCGGTACGATTCCCACCTAGAGGAACCCCCCGCAATCCTCAGGAACCCCGTCAGACAGGTGGCTGGAGAAGGAGCGAGGTTGGGAGTGTTCGTTCATTCCTCCCAGGAATTTACCCAGCACCACAAAGCGACTGGGAAAAATAGCCAGGTAGGAGATTCACACGGAACTGAATAGATTCTGCTTCCTTTCATTGAAGCACTTGTGAAAATGAGTTGGCCCACACCTTTATAAAACTCAGGAGGCCACAATGGGGCCCACTCAGCTGACAATTGAAACCCTCAATGCTTTTGACTGTGATATATGAAGTTAATGTTGGAAGAAATTACCAGAACTTACTCTGAAGCTTGTTCTGTCTTAGCATTACCCTGAGCATACCAGCGTGGGGCTTGTTTTCTGAAAGACATCTTTGTATTTGGCCCTGTTTATTCAATAAGTTAAAGGAGTTAACGTTTTTTAAAAAGTTATGTATGGTTGCGAGGTGTTCCGAGTTTGGTTAAGGGAAAAACAAATTGACAAATTAGCTCTTTCTTAAGTGAACATTGCGAAATTGCAAGAAATGGAATGCCATTCTGACTGTCATTAAGATTTTATTTGGGTGTTGACAGCTTTTTGCTAAATGTAAGACGTTCGGATCCTGTCCACTCAACTGGAAAAAAAAAAAACAACAGAAACAACTAGCTTAAAAGCTTCTTCCCAGTTTCCTCCTAAAAGTCTCTCTTACCTTGGTTCTTTCCCCCCAGCACATTTTTAATATTTTCTCATCTAATTTTATGTTTTTAAGACCAAAAAGAATAGGAAGTCCTTTTAGGCATCTTGGTTCCGTTGATATTTTAGACCTGTGAGCGTCTTTGGTTGATGGCCAGCTTGCCTCCGGTTTTAGGGGAGAAATCGCTCTTTAGGTTAGAATAGCTTGATGAATGCTAATAAATGACACCGAAGGTAAATCCTTGTCTTCCAGAGCCTGGAAGCTGCAGGCAGGAGCAAGGCCATGGGCTGTTGGTAAGGAAGAGCCTCAAAGGCGCCACCCTCAGCCCGGGCGCCTGCTCTTACCGCTGCCTGCCATTTCTTGCCCCTCTTGGAGCTCCAGCCCTGCCGAGCCTGTCCCCTCCTGTGTTGTGACAACTGTTGTTTTTGTATTTTTTTTCTTTGTAAGTATTTGTGGAGCTCCATTATTTTGAGATTCTTGGAAGAAAGATACTATGTAAATGAAAATTAAAAATAAAATTCTTGCTGGAGGGAATTGTGCATTTAATTTTTCTGATTAGGTTTGGAAAAGACTTTTTTTTTCCTTACCCTGAAAATAGGAACATTCTGTTGCTCCTATCACCATTTTTGCTTCATTCTGAAAGGTGTGGCAGATAATGGTGAAACATGTCCTTTATTTTCTGTTTTTCACCATGGTAGTTGACCTAGAACTTGAACCCACGCGATTCTGTGTACAGTGAATTATTTCTGTTTCACATTGTTCTGCTCTGCCCTCGCTGAGCGTGTAGGTAGCAACTGCCCATAGAACACAGACCTTTTAGAGGAGGAAAGATTTGGAGTCACCAAACACACAGAAATTACAATTAAAATTATGAGTGGCCCCGCAAATCAATTTCCAACTTCCCTTCTTGTTCACACAGCAGAGATGTTATAAGTCGTATGATTTTCAAACAAAACTATGACTTTAGGAGCATTCGTGGAAACATTAATTCACTGGAATCGCTTCATTTCAGCTGTGCCTCGGTTCCTTACATAATATTGTGTTCTGTCACAGCATTCAGCCAAGCGGGGGGGGGGGGGGGAGGGGGCAAGGTCAGGTTTGGGGTCATGCTCCTGTTCCGGAGGCACATGGGGGACCTGGGAGCCAGACGGGAAGCCTGGGCTGCTGCAAGGCACCCATCCAGGTGACTTGGTCCTCTACGGACCCCACAGTGGTGTGGTAGGTGAGCTTGGGGGCCGGGGGGGGAGGGCAGTGAGCACCTAGGGCCTGGAGAGCAGTGCTAAGCAGTCAGAAAGTTGTCACCTGGAGCTGGTCACCCCGGGGTGGGGGGTGGGGTTGCTCCGTCGTCTCTCTTCTCCCCACTCAGATTTGTCAGCATTGGCGTGGGATTGGGGGGAGGAAGGGTATTGCCAGTTGTGGCTTAAATGTCATTGTCAGGGGAGCGAGAAGTGGTTTGCGATCGTTTTACTTTGCTCTGGTGTTGGTATGTAATTATGCTGTCATTTTACAACGCACCAATACTTTAATAAATCTCTTGTGCACGCGCAGTTAGTTTTGGGGGCTGCTTGTTGTATGCAAGAGCCAGATCTTTCCAGCACACGAGAGCCGAGCTGAGAGTGTAGCCTTCACTTGTTTCAAAAGTGTCTGTTGGAAACAGGTCACAATCTATTACAGATGTGGCTGCCCGATTAATCTTCCCAAACCATTGATCCCATCATGCTGTTCTTTCTCCTTAAACTCCCACAGTGGCTCACTTGGGTGCAGAATGGAGACCACTTTCCTTAGGCGAGCGGAGTTCCTGATGGTTGGCTCCACTTCCCTAAACCTTTCGCTCCAATTACAGATCCCAGATTCATTCTCAGTTTGGGGAATGCTCTCATCCTCCCCCTGCACATCTGAGTATCAAACCTTCTTTCATGCACTCCTTTCCTTCCCTTTCGACCCAGCGCTGCGGGAGCCGCCGTGCACCAGGCGCTGGTGATGCAGGGTAGGGTAGCAGCACTTGCCACCCTGGGGGAGCGGGCACCTGGCATTTGGGCTGCGACGGAGCCGTGCGTCATGAGTTGTCGGAGGGCTGCAGAGGAAGGGAGTCCGCATTGGGGAAAGCCTCCTCGGAGCGGAGAGAAGGCCTCGGCTGAGATCTGTGCACCTGGGGAAGTGTGGGAGAGAGGGCATCCCAGCGGAACAGCGGGGGGCGGGGGGGTGGCTGGTGGTCTCTGAGGCCTGGCTCCCTTCCCTGGACCCCACGTAGCATCCGCCATAGCTTCTGGCTGTCCTTTACCACTCACGCTCCTGTTCTCCACCTCACGTTGTTATGTACCTGCTGTTTCATCCCGCCCTGTGCTGTATGTGGCGCCCAGCGAGTCCCGCAGCGGGAGCATTGTTGGCCTCTGTTAAGGGGGACAGTCCCAGATATTCTGGTGTAAGACGCATTCAGCTGGTTCACTTAAGAGTGCAAATGGAATTCTTCTTAGGGTTGTGCAAGGGAGATAGCTTATATTAAAATGGCTGTGTTTTGAAAGCTGCTGATAGGTATATACACCAAAGGAACCCGCATTTCTTACTTACTTCCATTTATTAAATTCCATCCTTGTAAAGCGACCCACACATTGGTTAAAATATATGTAATTGTATTTGTGGTACGTAAAACATACAAAAAAAAATCCACATTTTTAAAAATAGAATAAGGCAGAACAATCCTGTGACAGAGATTTATTCTTTGACTCTGCCCAGAGCCCGAATGGGAGGAAACTTCCCCCTGAGAACGGGGAAAGTGCGTCCTGTAATGATTAGAGCCCAGCCACTGCAAAGAGAAAGCAAGCGGCGAGCGGCGTGAAGGTCCGGGTGTCCGCGCTGGAGAAACGTCTCCAGGGTGCTCAGCCCCCAGCAGCCGCCCTGTGGGCCTGGCGTGCGGGGAGGCAAAGGCCCTGGGCCAGCCCCTCTTCAGAGCTGTAGCCTTCATAGCCTGCATGCTTTCTCTGCTTCTTCATTTACAAAGAAAGTACCTAGGATATTTTTGTGGAGGTGACGTCACTGTCTGGCCGCATAAGCATTTGCATGGATTTGGGGAAGTGAGGGTTGCCGGGGCAGCTGAGAGGAGCCACAGACCCCAGGGGCCAGCCTGGGTGGCTGATGGGGGGGGCCTGGGCCCGTGTCCACAGGGACGGGGAGGAGGGAGAGGAATCACCCCAGGCTGGGGGAGAGGGTGTGCTCCTGGCGGGATCTGTGGGATTTGGGGGGGAGGTCTGGTGGGAATTCAGGGGCTGAGCCCTGGAGAGAAGGAGAGCGGAGCTCAGTGGAGAGGTTGCTGTTGAAGTGTAGATGAGAACTTGAATCCTGGGGTTTGAATCCTGTGGAGGATTTGTGTGCATCTCGGTTGGTGCTTGAGAGGCTGACATCATTTGAGGTGGGGAGGGCTGGAGAGCTAGTATTAAATGTGGGACTCCCGCCCGAGTGTTAACTGCCCCAGGCCTGGAGCTAGGACTGCTGGGATGTCTCTGTGGAGGGGGAAGAGAAGGACAGTGCTGCTGCTCGTAGTGGACTGTGCATGTTATAACTGGTTTCATGTCCACTGGTGACAAGGTGGAGGCTTCAGCTTTTTTTCGTTTTTTAAGTATGCACTAATAGCTATCATTTCCCGAGTACTGACCAGGAGCAGGCGCGTTTTGGGCCCTTGATTTCTTTCCTGTCGTTCACACAATGGCCCCGGGGAGGAGAGAGGATCTGGCTGGTAGGTGAGAAGCTGGAGAGCAGTAGGCTGACTCCTGGGTCCATGGCTTTCCTGCTGATCCCTGCTATTCATGAGACGGGCTCCTACATAGAAGGGGGGGGTCCTTGTGATGAGGCTGTGGGAGGATTCAGGAGCAGGCCCCCCCCCCCCCCCCCCGTCCACGGACCACCCAAGATGACAAGACGAGCCCTGGGGTGGGGAAGTCACTTAACGTTAGCGGCTGGAGATGGAAATGAAGCCTGGGAGGTGGGCGTGCAGGTACCCGCGTTGACCTCGGTGGGTGGACACCTTCTGGTTGAGACCTTGCTGGATTTGAGAAATTTCCTAGAGCCTCCCCAGCCTTGAGACTTCAGAGTCCATTCCTAGCGATAGAGCTCCCCAGGGAAGGTAATCAGATCCTCCTTCGCCGGGCAATGAGCGTTCCCATCAGCAAACGTTCTCTGATAGGTGGGGTGCAGCAACAGCCTCGAGCCGAAAGCGGCCCTCCTTTCTGTGCCCCCTCCTGGCCTCCATGTCCCATCTGTGCAGGCAGCGAATGTGCTGGAAGAGATTTGGGGAAATGGTAGGCAGGAGAGAGGCCTGATCATGAGACCTAGGCCATAGGGAGGGAGGGAAGGAGCTGGTGGTGGCGGGGGGGGGGGGGGGGGCGCGTGGGAGGTGGGGGGAGGCCATGCGCTGTCCAGCTGTGGCGGGCTGGGGAGCGCGACTCTAACCAGGACTCTTCTCTGAGACATGGGGCCTGAAGCTGGTGCCGGGGAGCAGTTTGCCATTAGAGCCTAATATTTATATTTTGCCCCGTGATAGCCAGAACAAAATCCCCGCTTGCTCAGCCCTCCGAGAGTCCAGTTGATTTAGGCACTGCAGGGATGCTGGGTTCAAATCCAAGCAGCATCACCTCACAGCCCCAACCGCACAGGGTTCCGTCCTCAGTTAGACATCAGAGGCAATGTTGGGGTGTGTTCAGCGAGAGACTGGTTCTGTAAGGGGTCTGCAGGTGGGCATCTGTCCCGAAAGAAGAAGCCCCACGCCATCTACTCCTTAGATCTCATCTTAGTTTAGTCAGGGAATCGTGGAAAAACGGAGCTTTTAGGCTACTCTGAATTCGGATGACTTTTTTACATGTCTGATTTTTTTTTTTTTTTTTTGGATGATGCAGCTTTTTTGGGAATGAAATTACAAATTAAAAAAATATATACAAAAAGGTGCAGTGGTGTTAGAAATAATGCAGCATACGTGAGAGAGAAGTTGTCGGCAGTTTTGTTCGTCTTGGAGTGACTCAGAGACTCTTGGGGCCATTCATTCGTCAAGGGAGTCTGTCTCCATGGTGCCTGATCACCCCTGGGGTGCCGGGAGGAATAAGCCCCCAGCTCTGCTGGTCAGAGAACCGCAGGACACCCAGGATCCCCAGATGTCAGGTTCTAAGGGCGGGGGTCTGGGAAGATGGTCCTCGGCCATCTTGCTCCATTGACTGACTTCACCTCCTCCGGGCCATGCACTGTTCTAGCACAAAAATTCTGATGGCCAGAACAGCGGGAAAACCCCTGCCTTCAAGGAACTTACCTTCTAGCAGGGGAGACAGAAAGTAAACATAAGGGATATGTAAATTCCATATTCCATGTGCTCTGGCCTGGATCAGACAGGGCAGGACCTCTGTACAAAGCCCCACTGAGTCACAAGAAGGGCCGACCAGAGTGAGGAGGGAAAGAGAGGTGGTAAAGACAAGCAGGGGGGAGGAGACTCTGTGGAAGGTATATTCCTGGTGAGGGAAGGGGAGGGGCAGGGGAAGAGATACCAGCCTGAGTGTGTGGGGTGAAGAAGAGGGAGGAACCTGGGCCTTGGTGTTTGGGGGCAGGGCCCCTGGGGTCGTGGGGATGTGGCTGAGGAGGGGCCACCCGTGGGCGAGATGTCAGCAGAGAACCTGAGTGTGGGGAAGGGACAGGGAGCAGGGCAGGGAGGGAGTGGCCTTCTGGTCCATTTGACCCTGAGCGTCCAGCAGGCTGGTGTCACCTGGCGCCTGGCGCTGGCCCTTGCACACTGCCGCCTGGCTGGGCCCCACGGGTTTATTAAAAGCAGGTGGGGTGACTGCCCTGTACTTGAGCGTTGGGCGTGACTCAGATGTGCAGGGAGTCAGCCTGGAGTTTCTTTATTCTTCCCTATTTGCTTTTTGTCGGTAATCCTTTGTAATTCCCCAGTTTCATGATGTAATTTTAATGGAATTAAACTTGAACACTTTGAAATTATGTAATTAATTACGTTCAGCTTCAATTACAATGACTAATTATAGCGTGATACCTGGTGGCAAGTCAGGTAGGTAGGTGCTGGTGGGGGGTTCCTGCCTGCCACCTCTCAGGACAGCCACTTTCTGTGCAACGTCCCGAGGCACCCGTGCCCTGGGGGCAGGCCGGGGTGCCTCCCAATCCCCACCTCTCCCGGAGCGGCTCCCTGGGACAAGCCGAGGTGCAAGGTGGAGACGTGTGGCAAGTGCAGGGAGGGCGGGTGCTGGTGTGCGGGAGGGCTGTTTTGGGAGGGCTGTTTTGGGATGCAAAGGCTCACACTTGTTTGCAGGTTGAAGAGAGGGACTCACTTGTAAGTTTGGGGTGCCGGAAGGAAGCTGAGGGCCCTGTTGTGAGCTCTCTTCATTTTCCCTGGGATGCGGGATGGAGGATGCTTTCAGGGGAATGGGAAGTGTCAAAGAGCGGCTAAGACGGTCTATGGAGAAAAGGAAAGGTGGGAGAACCACCTTGGGGTGAACAGGAAAGGTGGGAGCGGGGGCTTCTGGGACCAGTAAACGGAGCCTCAGACGCCAGGATGGAGCTTTGTGTTTGCAGACTTCCTAGCAAGTCGCCCTCCGTTTCGCACATGGGGGTGGTTTTACTTTGTGTTAGGAGTTCCGGGGGCAGGGCGGGGGGCTAGCTAAGAAATACCCCAGTTGACCGCCGCCCCTGAGGCACCCACATCTCCTGATGGGGGACGGGCAGCTCCAGGATGGGGGGTGCCATGTTCCCACGGGGATGAAGCCCTGTCCCTGCACAGCTGCCTGCCTGCCCTTCCGTACCCCAGACACACCTGCCATCCAGCTGTTCTTCCACGGAGGCTCCTGGGAACGGGCTTGGAACAGGCGCCTGCGTGGGGCATCCGTGGCCAGTGTGCCGTGTCTTCAAGATGCCTGCTGTTTGTTCGAGAGGCTCAGGGCGTCTTTCCAAAAGCTGATTCTTACGTCTCAAACAGACAGGTTTTCTTAACGCTGTCTGAGTTTTCCAGCATATTCCTTCCCCGTTGGGTGTGCGGAGTGGACTGTGCTGGCCAAGGAGCCCCTGTTTTCAGAAGCTTGAACAGAGGCTGTTATTTGGGTTAGGGCCATTAGGATGTCTGAAAATCTTACAGATTTCTTTTTTTTAAGGGACAGTATGACCTGGAAACGTTTGAGTGTACAACTAGTTTTCCATTTTGGTGGGGGGGGGCACGATGGTGCAGAGTGCTCTTGAAAACATTTTTTTCCTATTGAACATGCTTCAAAGAACAGCTTCCTCTACACAATGCGCAGTACCTCTGTTCTGTTACTTTTTACCTTTTTTTTTTTTTTTTAAATGTAAGCTCTGTGCCCAACATGGGGCTTGAATTCACGACCCAAGATTAAGAGTTGCATGCTCTACCGACTGAGCCCAGCCAGGAGCCCCTGTTTCTCTTTATTTTTTAAGATAAAATTCATAATAAAATTCACTGCTTTAACCTTTTTAAAACCGTGCAATTCATTTTTTTTTTGCGTGTATTCATAATGTTCTGCAACTATCACCACAATCGCATTGTAGAACATTGTCACCACTCCTGTTAGCCATGACCCCCACATCTGCCCAGCACCTCCCCTCCCCCTTCCCGCCCCAGGCGCTATGTAACCATGACTCTACTTTCTGTCTCAATGGATTTGCCTGTTCTCGATATTTCACATATAAATGGAATCATATACAGTATGTGGCCTTCTGTGTCTGGCTTCTTTCGCTCAGTGTAATGTCTTCCAGGTCCATCCACGTTGTGGCACGGATCCATACTTCATTCCTTCTGATGGCTGAATAATATCCCATGGTATGGATATGCAGCGTCTGATTATCCTGCCATAAATGATGGGCATTTGGATGGTTTCTGCCTTGGGGCTTTTATGAATAATGCTGCTATGAACACCTCTCCGTGTGCAAGTTTTTGTGTGAAGTATGTTTTCAGTTTTCTTAGGTACGTACGTAGGAGTGGAAATGGTGGGTCAAAGATGGGGACTGTGTTCACAGTTTTGAGTCTGGTCCTTTTTGAAACCTCTCGTGTGCAGCTTCTCTTTGTTCCCCAGGGTGTTCATTTTAATGCCCAGGCTGCTCCCACCTTATTCTGCTCTGCTCCGGTCTTCCTCCGGCCTTCTCCTCGGGGCCTGGCGTGGTGAGGCTGCCTCGCTTTGCAACCAGTGTGAGAGACAGAGGGACTTGTGAAAAGGCTGTGTGTTTGGCCAAGAGCAGTCCCTGTTAGTTGCCCACCCAGGGTCTCTCCCCTCCCCTCCGTGCCTGCCTGCCTCCTCACTCTTTCCTGCTCCGGGACGAAACTAGAAGTTTGTCTAAACTGTCCTGGCAGGGCCTTCCCCTGGCCATGCAGTGGGGATTTCACTTTGTTTTGGTCACAGAGACAGGCAGTGTCAGAGTTGCTCATGAGAAAGTGCTTCTTCTCTCATAAGAGGAGGTGAGTCGGGACAAAGCCCATGAACAGGTCTGCGGGCGAGGAGGCTCCGGGGCCTGCTGCCACCAATCCGAGCATTGTAGGGGGTCCCCTGGGATGGGGCAGATGCAGGGGTGGCGGAGCAGGAAGACGGAAGGGGCCTGGGCCCTCAGTCCTGCAGTCACCCTGCCCCCCGCTGTCTGCGACACAAACGAAGCAGGAATATTACAGTTACCATCCAGATGGTAGGATGTTCTCTTGACTGCTTTGCTGGTGCGGACTTCGGAGAGATGCTTTTGAGATGCTTGGGTCCTGGGTGACAGTAGACTTGAGAGCGTGAGGAGGAATGTGCGCTCCAAGCTCGCTCTCGAAGTTGCAGGCAGGATCCCATTTGCCAAGCCAGATGTCCCTCAATACTTTAGATGGAGCCAATAAAGCATTAAGCAATTAGAATGGTTAATATTCAGTTAAGTATAATTAGAAGCTGGTGTAAATTGTGAATGAAATTGACAGGTTCCATAAGTTACAGCAAAATACCAAATCTTTTTCAGCTGTGTACGTGTGTCTGCGCGGGTCTGTCTATTCAGATAGGTGTGTCCTGACCCCTCCGGAGTGGAATGGCCGCAAGGGGCCATTACCAACTCAGTTCACAGTCATTTTCAGAGTTTGGGAACAGCTTGCCAACTGTTTTTGTCATGTTAAAGATTGAAACCCTTAAGTCAAATTGTAAGAGTTTTAACACTCATTTGTACACGGTGGGCAGGAAAATCCGGATCCCTGTTTTCTGCCTGCCTCCGGGGTGTGTGCGCGCGTTTGTGCGAGAGTGTGTGTGTGTGTCTCTCACCCTACATCACTCCTCGGTTCGCAGCAGACATGATTCATCTGATTAAATTTTTCCTCCTTTATGCGCCATCCCCATTTCTGGTCCCCCCGCCCCCATGCTATGTGTTTAGTATGCCTTTACATGGCCGTGTTCTCGTGAACTGTGTGGCCTGCTTCATAGGTATAGGCAGCTTCATTCCTGTCTGGCATCGTGCTGGACATCTTTCTCTCCCTCCTTTTCACTCATCATTGGTTTTGAGATCTGTCCATGTTCCTCCCTACATATTTTGGTCGTCCTTCATGATAGCAGCTTTGGATTCCGTTTGAAGATATAACAAAATACCATAGACCAGGTGGCTTCAACAACACACTTTTATTTCTCACGGTTCAGGAGGCTGAAAGGTCAAGGCCAAGACGCCTGCAGATTGCATTCCTGGTGAGCATCCTCTTCCTAGCTTGCAGACAGGCATCTTCTTGCTGCATCCTCCACACGGCAGAGGGGACTGAGAGTGAGGGAGCATCCCGGTGACTCTTCTTATAAGGTTGCTAATCCCAGCATGGGGACCCCACCCTCATGACCTCATCTAAACCTAAGTACCTCCCAAAAGCCCACCTCCAGATATCATCACATCAAGGGCTAGGGCTTCACTGTATGAATTTGGGGGACACACAGTTCAGTCTGTAGCCCCCCCCCAGCTCCTGTGTGCATTTCCGTGGGGGCGGCCCCGCACTGTGATCTCCAGCGCCCGAACGCCCTGGGCATCCTTAACACGCCTCGCCTGATGGATGGTCCAGGAGTGTATTGCTGAGTCCGGATCGAAAAGGGCTGTTAATTTCACTAAGCGCAGCCGGATTGCTTCCCAGAGTGGAGGCGCCATCGCGCTCTCCACGTTCATGTCAGCACTTCCTGGAGACTTTTTGCCATTCTGATGGTTTTAAAGTGGTACTTCAGTGTTGTGTGATTTTTCTCTGATCACCGGTAAGGTTCATACTTGTTATCGACCTCTTTTATACTTGTTAGATTTTCAGATTTGCCCTTCTGTAAATTGTCTGGTCCTATAGTGTTGTTTTAATGGTTTACCGTGTTTCTGTTGATTTGCAAGAGTTCTTTGTACGTTTTTTATGCTAATCCTTTGTTGGTTTTTGCTGTTGCAATTAATCTTTTCCCAGTCTCTCTTGTTGATTTGTCTGTAGTGTCCTTCAATCTGTAGAAAAACTTAATTCTGATGAAGTCAAATCTGTTAGACTTTTACCCTCAGGTTTGGTGTGATTTCCATCTTGAGAACATCTTTCCCCACTCGAAATCACAAAGATACTTGTATTTTTTTTTTAAGTTTATTTATGTAGTCTCTACGTCTAATGTGGGGCTCAAACTCACAACCCTGAGCTGGAACTCTCACGTTCTACTGACTGAGCCAGCCAGACACCCCAAAGATCCTCGTATTTTGATAGCCATAGATTGGTCTTCCACGTTTAGATCTTTAGGTCAAAGATGGTTTTTGTACAGAGAGGTAGCTAGTTTTTCCAACACTTACCTGCTGAGCAGTCCTGTCTCCTACCCAGTGGTTTTTGGGAAGCTGCCTCATATATGTCCCGTCCTCATATATATGTGGGTGTGTTTCTGGGGTCATTCTTTTGTTCCACACACCCCCCCCAACCATGGGTTTCTTCTTGCGCTGGTACCACATCATTTTACAGAGCCTTTCTATGCGTTTTAATTTCTGATCAGGGGAATTTATCCTCTTTGCTCTTCTTTTTCAAAATACCTTGGCAACTCAAGGTTTGCTGTTCTTTCGTGCACATTTCTGTCTGGTTGCCCCCAAATTCTGCTGGAGTTTCTATTGGATTTGGATGAAATATACAGGTTAATCTGGCGGCGGGAGGGAGGGGCATGCAAAATGAAGAACTTTTAAGTTGTCCCATCCTTGAACAAAGATATTTCTCCATTTGTTTAGGTTTTCCTCCTCCAAAAAGGTTTCTTGAGTTCTTTATTAGAAGTAGTAGTAGTGTTGTGACCGGTGTCTTATTTATTTATTTATTTATTTATTTTTTTAAAAGATTTTATTTATTTATTTGACAGAGAGAGACACAGCGAGAGAGTGAACACAAGCAGGGGGAGCGGGAGAGGGAGGAGCAGGCTTCCTGCCGAGCAGGGAGCCCGATGCGGGGCTCGATCCCAGGACCCTGGGATCCTGACCTGAGCCGAAGGCAGACGCTTAACGACTGAGCCAGCCAGGCGCCCCAGTGACCGGTGTCTTATTTAAATAAAAACTTTTTTTTTTTCCTAATTGATGATTGTGGTGTGGAGGAAGACAACTGGTTTCGTTTACTGATTTGGAAACTGGCGGGCTTGCTGAATCTCTTCCTAGTTTTCTGATTACCTTGACTCTTGCCTTTCTCTGGGGATAATATATGCAAAAAAGTGACACTTTTGTTGTCCCTTTCCTTCTACTCCTTGAGCCAGAGTGACTTGTTTGGTCAGCCAGAACCTCAGGGACTCTTGCATCGTGGTGGGTGGTGGCGGCCTGCTCTTCCCTGGTCGCCAAGGGGATGTGCCTAAAGGGGATTTTTGGTAGAAGCCTTAATCAGGTTGAGTCCCTTTCCCCCCCTTTTCTGAGTTTGTTTGTTTGTTTGTTTGTTTTAAGTAATAAATAGGTGTTGACCTTTAGCAAATACTTTTTCTTAAAATCTCTTCAAGTCCATGCAATTTTGTCCCCTCAGTCCATGCGTGTGATAAATTACATTACAGTGATGGATGCTTTGAGGCCAAATCATGCATTACATCGTGGGGTAAACTCCTTTTTGTCTTGGATTTTAAAATATGGTTGGATATGTTGTAGAGTTTTTACATCTGTGTTATCCAATAAAATTGGCCTATACTTTTCTTAGTCTTATCTATTTGGAATTGAAATTAGACGGGTCTTGTATAAAATGGGTGAAAATTGTTTTGGAATCATTCCTCTAAGATGAGGATGGTCTCTGTAGCCTCTGTGTGGTAGGGATGGGTCCTGAGACTGAGCATGGCTGGCAGGCATTCAGCATTTCACTTTCTTTATTAGTCTTCAGCCTTTTGTCAGCCAGGTTGGGCATTTGATAACTTTCTAGAAACATGTCCATTTTATCTAGGTTTTAACATTTATTCTTTTCTTTTTTTTTTTTAAGATTTTTATTTATTTGTCAGAGAGAGAGTGAGAGAGAGCACAAGCCAGGGGTGGGGGGGTGGTTCACAGCAGGCAGAGAGAGAAGCAGGCTCCCCGCTGAGCAAGGAGCCCGATGTGGGGCTCCATCCCAGGACCCTGGGACCATGACCTGAGCTGAAGGCAGACGCTTAACCGACTGAGCCACCCAGGTGCCCCTTAACATTCATTCTTGTATGAGTGTTCACAATACCTTCATAAGTTTTGCAAATCTGGTTTTTAGTGCTAGCTGTTTTGCATCGTCTTTCTAGAATCTCTGTCTCTGAATTTATCTGCGTCTTATTTTCAGTCTCATGTAGAGTTTTGTTTGTCTTATTAATCCCTCAAGGAAACCCAGCTTTTGCCCTTCTTGACCTCTTTGTCTTTGTTATTTGTTCATGTCACCGATTTCTCTCCTTCATTTCACTCTCTTAGAGGCCGCTCTCTTTTCCAGACTTTTTTTGGAATGCTCAGCTTTTTGATTTAAATTCTTTCTTGTTTTCTGATCAATGTATTCAAAGTCATAATACCTCTTCTAAGAATTGCTTTAGCAATGCTCCACAAAGTTTGACATTAGTGCTGCCATTTTTATTCACTTTGTAAAATTGTCTTCATTTTGTAATTTCCCTTATAATTTTCTCTTTAATGCAAGGGTTAGTTAATAGTAGATATTTTCTAAATTTTTTTTTTTTTTGAAGATTTTATTTATTTATTTGATAGAGAGACAGCCAGAGAGGGAACACAAGCACAGGGGGAGTGGGGAGGGAGAAGCAGACTCCCCGCTGAGCAGGGAGCCCCATGTGGGGCTTGACCTGAGCTGAAGGCAGCCGTTTCACTGACTGAGCCACCCAGGCACCCCTATTTTCTAGATTTTTGACATTAAAAAAAAAAGAGAAAACCTTCTTAGGCTATCGATACCTGTTTTGATTGCATTTGGTCGGAGGACATAATTCACATGACGCCGAGTTCTTTGGAATAAATATGCAAGAGACCTTTTGGGAGCATTTGCACTTGGTAGGTTTTTGTGAACCATATGTGCTCAGAAGTAATGTGTTTTTTGTTTGGGGATAAAATTTTCTGTGTATTTTTTTGAGCTTATTCGTGGTACTTAATTCTAACATGTCTCTGCTAATTTTCTTCCTATAGTTTTGACAGCTTTTTTATTATGTTAAGGCTGTATTGTTAGCTACACATATGAGCATGGCCTTTACGTTTTCCTGATGAATAGTTTCTTCTCCTGGTATATATGTAGACTCTTTCTTCCTCCTCTATGATGTTTGTCACCTTAAATTCTATTTGTGCCGATGCTACAAGAATCTTGTTTATTCTTTCTTTTGTTTTTCGTTTCTGTGTGCCCGATAAAGCTTTTTTCTCTAACATTATTTCCAGCCTTTCCATATCCTTTTGCTTTCAGTGTGTTTGTTTTACATACACAATGTGGGATGTTGTTTTTTAAACTCAGGTTGAGAGTCTGTCTTTGATTAGTGAATTTAACTGGTGTACATTTAGGGTCATTGTGGTTATATTAGGACTTCTGCAATGTTATCTTATGTTTTTCTTTTTACCATTATTTTTGGGGAGGGTATCTTTTCTTGTGATGTTTTTATTGGGTTGATTTTTTTCCCCTGCTGGATTTTAAAACTGTACAGTCTGTTTTATTTTTCTGAAATTCAGAATCGGGATTATTCCTGAAGTTATTAAGACCCACTCATGTGTTTGTTTTCTCCTCTCCGTTTCTAAAGTCAGTTTCTCTGTCCTCTTTCCACCAACCTCTCTCTCCTCTCTGCTGGTTTTGACTGTGTCCTTTTTAAGTTTTGGTTCCGTCGGATCCATTGACTCTGCTTTCTCTGTGCAGCTTGTTGGGCTAGGCTGTTGGTTTCTCTCTTCTAGTGTTTGCTCTCCTGCTGGCTGTTTTTCCCTATGACCTGTGGTCCCCTCGGCCTGGGCACCAGGGTATCAGCTGATCCCTTGCCCTTGAGGGGAAAGAGGCCACAGCTTATCAGCCTCCGAGTTTGGTGGAGAGGGACCTGCCTTAGGGTAGAGGGCTTGAGCCGGGGTGCAGTAAGGCCGCTTAGGCACCCTGAAGCCCTTGCTCCAGTCACACCTGTTTTCCTAGGGCGCCCTGCCTCTGATGTTATCAGCCAGCAGATCCCCTGGGGTATGGGTCACCTTCAGGGATACTGATTCTGCTGGTCTGGCATGGGCGTTGGTAGCTTTTAAAAAATTTCTCATGATAGGGGTAGGATGCGGGATGGACTGGTCATGAATTAACAGTTGTTGAAGCTGAGGGACCAGATGGGTACTTAGGGGTTCATTATACTTTTTTCCTACACAGCTAAAATGCTGATCACTTCCTGGCTAACACCCACTGGCCCTAGCCCGTGGTATGGGGATAGAGGTGGGGGACAGAACAGAGGAGGCCAGCTAGCTAGACCCGGGGCTAGCTGCCAGAACATTTAAAATGACTTATGTGGTGTACATATTGTATTTCTGTTGGATAGCACTGGTTCTAAATCTAGACCCTTGCTACTCAGAGAGGTCCTGGAACCAGCAGTTTGGGCATCCCCTGGAGCTTGTTAGAAGTGCAGAATCTCAGGCCCCACCCCGGACCTCCTGAGTCAGAATCTGCATTTTTATGAGATCCCCAGGTGATTCATATGCACATTAAGATTTGAGAAGCACTGGTTTAGATCCTCTTAAAAGGGAGGGCTGGTTTTATTTAATTCGTATTTTAATAGAGTGACTCCTCCCTGATCTTCCCTGTAGAGCTTTCCAGAACACAGAGTAGCAGTCAGAGGGCTGAGCTGCCTGCCGGGGGTGGGGGATGGCCCACAGTCAGGGCTGCTCGGCATGGGTGGCTCTCGGGCCCTCTCCCTAACCTCTCTTAACCCCAGCTCCTTTTGTACCCTCGGTTCTAATGACATCAATCATCTGCTTTTCAAGGTCCTAACACATTAAAACAACACATTGGAAGAAGGCAAGGGAAGTTCTCGTGGTAGGACTAGGTGTCAGCTTGGGAGCAGAAGACCAGAAAGACAGAAGAATTGCAGGCCGGGTGGTGTAGAGGCCGCTTGTACATGTAGACTGTTGAGGAGTGTAGGGATTCACGCTGGACTTCAGCCCTGACCCTCATTACGATGAGCCTGAGCCACTCCGAAGTGACGAAGTTACATTCAGGTTAGATGCCTACACCGACCATCCCGTGGGGAAGGCCCTCCTTCATCTGTGCCGTAGCAAATGTTGGGGCCAAGGCGGAAGACACTTGTTTGGACAATGAACTTCTCGGAGCCTCTCCTCTGCTCATTGCACTGCTCTCAGTGTGAGCACATGGGGTTTTCTAGATGGACTGCCTTTGGATGTGCCCAGAGCCCGTCACCAGCTGCCTGCCCTTCCGGCTGAGGGCACGCCGGCCTGGGGGGCAGATGACCCTTCTGACCGGGAACCTTTGCTTTTCCATCTATGAGCTGTGTGACTTTGGGCCCTTAACCTGCTTCCTATGTCAAAGGGTGATAGGAAAACTCCGTGCTTTATGGGGTTTTTGTTAAGACTCAGCTTAGGACAGTGCCTGATACACTATGCTAAGTTTTCTTAGCCTGAAAAAGTCAAGGAAAGTATTGTGGTGCCGGCAGCTCACCAATAGAGACTGCCTTCTGTTAAAAGAATAACAGTGGGGCACGTGGGTGACTCAGTCGGTTGAGCGTCTGACTCTTGATTTCGACTCCGGTTATGATCTCGGGTTGTGGGATCGAGCCCTGTGTTGAGCTCCGTGCTCAGCGGGGAGTCTCCTTAGGATTCTCTCTCCCTCTCCCCCCTCCCCTCTGGCTCATTTTCTCTCTCTCTCTCAAATAAATAAATACATCTTAAAAAAAAATAATAATAGTGGTACTAATCCAGCCTGAGATGTCCTGTGTCACCGTGTGAGCGCTGATGCCTGGGCTGTGTGGGTCACTGGGTACATACTGATGTTATGTTGTTTATATTTTTCTTTTACGCTTTTCCCCAGAGATTTTTCCGCCTTATGAGATTAAAAATATCTGCTTCCACATTAAACCCGACTCAGTCTGAATAATGTATTTTTAAGGCAAAAGCCTGCTCCTGGGTGTGAGTAACTTCCACGTCAAATGTTCGGTGGGCAAATGACAAATGTGAGTCATGCAGTACTTGGCACCTTTGGCTTTTAATATTTGGTGGCAAACTTCCTATAGAGAGGAGGAATTCCAAAGTGGAAGGTCCTTTCAGCTCCAGATGGTGAAAGGGTTGTCCAGTGTTGGTGGGGACTGACTAGTAATTGATTTTTCTCCTCCTCCTTTCTCGGCCTGCTAGGCCTCTGGCGGGGGGGTGGGGTGGCGGGGTGGGTGCAGATTTGGTTCAGAATTCACCACTTTTGGGCGGTGAGGTTCTGGGCCTACGGAATGTGCTTAACTCAAAGGATGAGAACAATTTCTAGTAGCTTCTTAAATGCACAACAAATAGAAAACAGGGTGGGGGTAGAGCAACAGAACACTTGCAAGGCATCCCTGGCGGCCTGGAGAGCTTCGGTTTGCTCTCTCCAGTGGCCGCTGACAGTGATGAGCAGGATACAGCCGCGTGCCATGTGACTTACATGTCGGGCTGAGTTTTGTTTTCTTGGCCAGGATCTTGAAGCCTGTTTCCAAGTAGGTGTTTCTGCCTTGGCAGCAGATTTGGGCTGTTATGTAGTCAGCCCTGTCCTTTTCTGAAGGGGGGGCTGCCTTGGGGGTATGGGAGAGGGACAGAGCGGCTAAGATTAGTGTTCCCTCCCTCCTGGTATCAGGTAATCTCGAACGGGGTGGCACTGTTGCCTGAATTTTGAATGTAGGCAATTCATATAAAACACACTTTGATCTGGCTTGTAGGTATGTGATAGAAATACGAAATTTGGAGGAAATGGTGAAATCGTTTTACAGAACACGCGTCAGCAGGGATTTCAGAAGCCAAGTCAGAAAGTTTGTGGGTGAGAAAGCTTGGGTGATAAGGAAAAAGAAGTCAGTGCCTGGTAGGGGCTCAAGGCTCCCCTTGCAGATACTCCCGGGTGCCCGGCCGGGCCCCACAGCTCCAGGCAGCCTCTGGGGAAGTGGGAGGCTGGGGGCCTCCTCCACCTGACACTTCCCAGCCCAGCTGGGAGCCAAGCTCCTAGGTTCTGCCATTAGAAAATGGTCAGGGAGGGGCGCCTGGGTGGCGCAGTTGGTTAAGCCTCTGACTCTTGGTTTTGGCTCAGGTCATGACCTCAAGGTTGTGGGATCGGGCCCCACGTTGGGCTCTGTGCTGAACGCAGAGTCTGCTTAAGACTCTTCTCCCTCTGTCCTTCCTTCCCCCTGCATGAGCGTGCTCTCTCTCTCTCTCTCTCTCTCAAATAAATAAATCTTAAAAAAAAAAAAAAGGTCAGGGAGGGCACCTGGCTGGCTCAGTCCGAAGAGCATGTGACTCTTGATCTTGGGGTCGTAAGTTTGAGTCCCAGGTTGGGTGTAGAGATGACTTAAAAATTAATAAACTTAAAAAAAGAAGATGATCAGAGATGAGAGAAGCTTGGGAGTAAAAACAGTTACTAAGGTAGAATAAACACTCTTCCATGTGATCCTTATGGTTATCACAGTTTGGAATTGTTGAAGGAACCACAGAAAGGGGGGAAAAAAAGGAAGTTGTACATCTTGAATGTATTTAATTTTAAAATAAAAACTGTCTAAAGGTAATCATTGTTTTTTGCACGTTTTCTTTCATTCAAAGCACTTTATTTTCAATTCTTAATCAAAATTCTTTCAGTATGAAAAAAGAACCAGCCCCCCACCTCCCACTCATGTCTCCCCACCGTGAGTACCTGCCCCTCTGAACAGTCTCTGTCTGGGAAGCTGGCTTCTGATACTGGGCCTTGGGTTTCAGTGTGGGCATCTGCTTGCTGGTGTGGCTCTGTGAGACGGGCAGGGGCAGTGGAGGCTCACAAAGCGTCCCCTGCTCCTCTCTCCCCTTTGCAGGGTAGTCCTATTTCTCTTTTGGGCTCAACCGAATTTCACGTACTCAGCATTCCGATGGCTGTGACTCTGTAAATACTAGTTTCTCTGTACAAGGTCTGATTTCTCCCCAAACTCTCTTCCAGCAACACATGTCTCTTAAAACATGGGAACCCATCAGAGAGGTAGGGCCTCGTCTCTTCTTGGCAGCACCCCTCCTTGTCCCTTGTCCTTCCGCTCCAGCCGGGACTGGCTGCTCCCTGGTCTTCTTCCCCATCCTCTTGGGCCTCTCCTTCCCTCCCGCTTTGGATCCCCTGTCTCAATTCTGTGGTTTGGTCTTTCGTGGTTAATATCTCATGTGGGGGATCTTCTGCAGGAGCTTCCTGATAAAGTTGTCGAACGTCGACTTCCAGAGTGGAGAGCAGTGCCCTTGGAATTGGAAAGACCAGGCAGCTAGGGCCCCCCTTGTCAGGGGTGATCTGATTTCCTGCCCTTCGCTGTGTCCCACTGCCACTTTTAGAGATGCGGTCTTAGCATCATAAAAATGCTCCTCAGGGCGGGTCTTGTTTT
This sequence comes from Halichoerus grypus, assembly GCF_964656455.1. Lineage (NCBI taxonomy): Eukaryota > Metazoa > Chordata > Mammalia > Carnivora > Phocidae > Halichoerus > Halichoerus grypus. The sequence goes on from NC_135717.1 coordinate 8,152,333, forward strand.
CTCGCCTGTTCTCTCTCCCCTGGAACTCGTTATTCAGACGTGGGGCCTTGTGCCCATGTCTGGCCATTTTCCTTACCTTTTATTTTTCATCTCTTTGTCTTTTTTGATGTATCTGGGAGAACTGTTCAACCGCCCAGTCTTTCTGAACTTTTATCTGTCCTATTTGTAGCTTCTGAGTTTTCTTTCTTATTCTCTGAATGTTCCATTCTTACGACCGAGTGTCCTCTTTGATCTCACTGGCTGTATTCACCATGGTTTCTTTTTAAAGTTCTGTTGCTTACGTTGACTTCTCTTTATTTTTACTTAAAAAATTTTTTTTAATTAAGTAAACTCCATACCCAGCGTGGGGCTCGAACTTAACCACCCCGAGATCAAGAGCCAACTGAGCCAGCCAGGCTTCATTGTTACTTTTTAAAATCCTTAAGGAAACATATTATGTAATAGCTGTAAACAATTGTATGTAACACATGTGGGTCACAAAGCATGGTAACTAACCCCTCGCCATCTTCTCTCCCCCGCCCAAGAACATCACCAGTAATTTGCATCCACCTGTAAACTCCTCTCCCATTTCCCTGCCTCCCTTCCCAGGCGGGTGACCCCCCTGCCCAAGTTCTGATTCTATTACGTCGTAGTCTTAAAATAGTGTTGTTTTATCACAAATGTATATATGCTTAAATGCTATGGTATTTACCCTTGCTTGGGTTTGAGCTGTATAAAAATGGTATTAATTCGGCGTGCCAACTGCTGGCACTTGCTTTTTTGACTTGTGTCACAGAGATTCATCTGTGATGTTGCAGGAAATGCAGTCTCTGTTTTCTGATGTTGGTACCCAGTTGCGTGACTAGACCAGTTTTATTTAGCCTTTCTCCTGTTGCTTCGTCTTTTTCCTTTTTTCTCTCTGTGTTTTGGTCCCAGTGAGAGGTTTCGTCAAATGCCTGGTGACATTTCCATCATCTGCCCATACCTGAGAGCAAGGCGCTAGCTTCCCTATATGGAAGCCGTGTGCGCATGCACACAATGGGCAAGTTTGGGGACAGTTGGCTGGTGGCCTTCACTGTAAGAGACCAGCCACGTGTTTTTTGGGGGGATTCTCCTAAACCTATCTGTTGCCCTTCTCGTGGGCTAACCGTTTCTCCAGTGAGAGGCCCTGGTTTTCCTGCAAGGAGGACTGTTTGGAGGCTGTACGTCTGACAGCCTGTCTTCCAGTGACCAGGCCGGGGAAGGGGCTGGAATGTTCACTCAGTCCCCCTGCATGTGGTGGACAGAAATCTCAGTCTTCGGTCGACAGTGGGCGCGGGGGTGGGGGGAGTGTCCTGAGACTGCATGAGGTGGGGGAGGGGTCTGCCTGCTCCTCTAAATGGCATTTTGCCCACCTCGCACCCCCACCTCCCAAAGCCCCCGCTGCTCCCTGTCCCGGGCCCTTCCGAGTTCTGTGGCACAGATAACCATGCAGTAGCATGTTGGGTGCCATCTTGAGGTCAAGGTTGTAAGCTTCCTCTGGTCTCTCGAGGCTGCGGTGGCTGGTTCAGCAGCTTTGCAGCCTCTCACATTTGGGGGGGTCCTTCTCCTTTGCTCCCCGCTCTCTCCTCTTTGTCCCGGGAGCTTAGACCTTACAGTTCTGTTTGCGAGGGCACGGAGATGACCCGTGGGTCGGTCTGCCCCATTAGCCTGGAACGCACACGTTTTCAAAAGGCCTACAGTTTGGGATGGGGGAAGGCTGTAGATGGTGACACTGGTGTTATAGGAAACACCAGTTTTGTCTTTCACGGCAATCTTTTGGGAGCTGCTTCCAACCAGGCTGCCAGTGAGTGACACATGGTAAACACATGCTGGGATCGCCTTCAGAGCGGCTTCACGAACCGCCAGGAACACCGGCCTCCCTACCGTAGGGGCCTTGGCTACACTGGGAGGAAGGGAGCACGCGGGTGTTGGAAGCTGAGGCCTGGGTTCCAGTCCTGCTTTCATCGGCTGCGCCCCCTCATCTGTAAAAGGCAAGACCTTCTTGGCTGGGTTGTTACAAAGACAAAACGAGGGGGTAGATGCGAGGTGCCTGTGGGGAGCTGCTCTGTCGACGGGAGCTATTATTAAGCCTCACATCCTTGCCGGACTAAGAAATGGCACCTCATTCTCAGCAGTGTGCTCCCACCTGTTTTTATTCACACACACACACACACACACACACACACACACACACACCACAAAACGGACTCGCTTGGGATTGCAGTGATCTACTGTAGGTTAGATACCTCCCTCTCTGTGATTTCCCTGTTCCCCCCCTTTTTTATTAAGTTTATTTTTACTTATCTAATCTCTGTACCCAACGTGGGGCTCGAACTCAGGACCCCCGAAATCACAAGTCACGTGCTCCTCTGATGGAGCCAGCCAGGCGCCCCTCTCCTTCCCTCTTGTTTGTAGTCGTCTGCACCTGCAGTGGGCCCCATCCCTCGGAGCCCCCCACCCAGCTCAGCCCTGCCTCCCTGCAGAAGCCCTTCTGTCTTCCCAGCCTCGGGAGCTCCGTCTCTCGAACCCCATCGGCCTGCACAGTCAGCCTGGCACCTCTGTTCTCTGCGTTGCTCCTGGAGTCTGTTAACCCTGCCCAGAGGCCTGGCCAGCCTGGGCCTCCTGATGGGAGGAACCGTGCCTGGTGTGTGATCTCCTTTTTCTGTAGGGTCTGGTCGTGTCTCCTCGATTGACAAAGAAATCGAGGCTCTTACAGGTGGCACAGTGGGAGAGTCCTCAGTGGTTCTGCAGGGATTGTATAATGGAAGTCCCAGCATTCCGTGTGACACCGTCTCCGAGTTCTCCCCCCTGGTGTTGGAAACAGCTTGGGTCAGCGGGAAGTGTGCAAGTAACAAGTAAGTTTTAAGTTGTCACGATACCTAATGACCAGAATGTTATTCCACAGTTGCAATTTGTTTACCTCATTAGAGTTGGGTGTTCATCCATTCTCCTCCCTGGCCTTAATTGTTTATCCAAGCCTGTGTTTTCCATTCTCTAATTGAAGGCTCTAAAAATGGGCCCGTCAAAGAAGCCTGGTGGGTGTGGGAAATGAAGTGGCCTTCACAGAGGGATGGCACGAGCAGACGGATTTTATTCCCTCTCGATGGAAAGCCTTCAGAGGGCTGTGTCTCTCCGAGCCAGGACAGACACAGCGATGCAATCTGTTTCCTGCAGGCCCAAGGGGAATGCTTCCTCCTTGTGGTTAGCGACTTCAAAAGTTGCCCTAGTTAGATGAAGTTCAACTGTTTCTCCAATTTTGACGACTTGGGGGCAGCTGGTCACGCTGCTGGCCGCTGTTGCTGGGGCACTTGAAAAGCCTCCTCCTGACCCCCCAGGAGGCGCTTCCAAGCTTTCCTCTTCTCTCTGGTCCCCTCTTCATCGTTAAACCGAAACTGCTTGCTTGAAGCCAAATTAATTCTGGGATCCTTCCTTGGGCCTCATCCTCCTTGACCTCTCCATGTCCCCTCTGCGCCTCCTTGACTCCCGCACGTGCCGGCAGTACCAGGCCCCTGGGCGTTTGAACCCCACCCTCCTTGTGCCGCCGAGCCTCCCCCAGGAACACCCTCTCCCATCCTTCCCCCCAGCCTCTGAAGCCCTGCCCAGCCCAAGTTCCTCTTTCTGTTTGAAGGGAGCCCTTCCGATCGCCTCCAACAGACGGAATCTGCCCTCCTCCGAAGCCCCGGGGCCCATCGGGCCTGGCGTGTATTTCTGCCCTCGCCGCACCCGGCGTCAGTCACCTGAGTCCTTGCTTCGTGCCACGGGCAGGCAGCTGATACCGCGGGGGCGCCTCCTGCACTGCCTTGCATAGTATAGGCACAGCCTTCAGTAAGTAATCATATTTTTGAAATATCTGTAGAAATAAAAAGAAATCCTTTTTTTTTTCCCCCCAGGAGTCAAAATGCATGGCTTTCATCCACTTTCAACACATAAAAGATGTTTTCAACACAGAAAGGCCTTTCACCGCTCTTAGTTAATAGTCAGCTTTTGGAATGATGTGGACTAGAATGAAAAATGAGGATGAACACCTCTGGAATCAGCTGTTTTGAATTAAATAAAGCCCGGCGAGTGAGGTTGGAGTCAGGTGAAGGGAGAAGATGGGATTGAACCAGGGAGGATTAATGTGCTCGGTTCTTTCAAACTCTGAGGGACCATCTTCTTGGAAACGAGCCAAAGGGATGGACAGGGCTCATCTGGCCCCCACTGCTGCCCTAACAAGGCTGTTGCCCCCTTCCCTCGGCCTGGCTCGGAGTGACGTAAGCCTTCCTATGGCTTTTGCATAAGTGCAAGGAGGTGTCTTTGGTCTCTTTTGCGGGAATTTTTTTTCCCCTTAGCTGTTTGTTCTTCCCGGTGCTTTTCGGAGACCCACTCCCCGAGGCTGGCTTCGCAATAAGGATTCCAAGTCTGGGAGCGAGTTGTCTGAATGGCCGGGTCACAGAAGCCCGCCTGGAGGCCCTCGCCTCTCTGTGGATGTCTGCAGACGTGTGGGGTGGGTCGCATGTCCACGTCCCCTGCTCTCGGTTGGCCTGCCTGCTCCTCAAAGAGCATGGTCGTCTGGATGTGGCGCATCCAGCAGGCCCCCAGCTGCTGTGCAGTAACCAGCTTTGCACAGAGACCACGGGGACAGGACTAAAGTAACAAAATATGAGGCAAATCCTAAGTCCTTACAAGACCTGCTGAACTGACCTCTGTCTCTGGGGGGGGGGCGGGCAGTGAGGCTCCTTAGTCTTGACTCTGAAGGTGGCATCAGTGATTTTCCCTTGTCTGAGGCCAGGCGTTTCATGAACGTCACCAACACACGGGGGAGTTCTCTTCTCCGTCCTGGGTGGGGACAATAGATGGCCTTTGGCCAGCTGCTAGAACCAGCTCCCCGGAAATTCTTGAGGGGGGCCTCCAGGTTGGCTGGCTTTTCATGAAGCGTATGGCCAGCAGTGTGGCTGAATTTGTCTGTTCCTCATGTGTTTTCCCCAGGCAGGCTTGACCCCCATGGGCAGGTGGGCACTGGGCGCTGGCAGTTCCTGCAGGAGCTGAATGCCCCCTTTTACCAGGGAGCTTGAGGAGAAAAAAGAAAAAAAAAAGGCTGTATCTAGATTCCTCAAGGTTATGATAAAGCTAAAGCAGCTCGTAACCAAGCAAAGGGACAAAAGTCTCACCAAAATCGTTTCACTTTCTGTTTTGGGGGGGCGGTGGTGTGTGGGGGGGCTCCATTTTTGAGGCTGACTTTGGTTTGCCTCAGTTGGTTTTACTTCCTCCAGGTCCCCAGCTCGGGTGTCCCCTTCCCAACCCCGCAGAAGATAGCACCCCCTCCTGGCCCCTCCCGCCCCTCTGCCCCCTCTGCCCCCTCTGCCGGACTTTTTCTTCTTCAATGACTTACCATCACGTGAGCCACTATTTATAAAGGCTGTCCCCTCCCTCCCCTCCCCTCCCCCCATGTGAACCGGGCGGCTTAATGAAGGTACACGGTGGCCCCTAGCATGGGAATGGCTTTTTCATCACAAGGACGCCTTGCTCTTTATTCGTGGATCGTGGAAACCAGTACACTTCTCTTTTTTTTTTTCTTGAAGAAATCCAGTAACACTAGGCGTTCTAGATCCAAAGTAGGTCAGATGGCCAAGGACTGAAAATGGATTGGCGTCCAGCGTCTTTGGAAACATAAAGCTGGACTCGGGCTGCATTCATGTTTATCTTCCTGTCGTGAAAGCGCCTCGGATGGCAGCTGACTTTGCAGTCGCTGTGAACCAGGGTTCAGCCTGGCCGCGCCGGCAGAGAGAGAGAGAGAGAGAGAGGGAGACCCAGGGCGGGTGGGTGGCCCTCCCTCCACCTGAGTGGGGAGGGAGGGAGGCGGGTCTATGATTAACTCGCTGATGTCTTCAGTGCAGTTGCTGGGGGCCCAAAAACATTAACTTTTAAAAAATGATTTAAAATTACCAATTGACCATATCCGGGGCTGAACCTACATGATTCAGCTCCTTTTAAAAATATCTTTTCTCAACAAATTGCTTCCTTAACATTTTAATTTGTTGATCATAAAGGAAGCTTGCCAAATATTAGCCGGTCTTTTCCATTTCCTGCAGCTTCGAGCTTCCCTTATTTGGCATATTTCAGTGGAACTGTAAGGTCACTCCCTATTTCTCTTCCCAAATAACTGTATTTATTACTGTCAAGTATTGGCGGGTTTGATCCAGCTGTCATCAGAACGTTTGGAAATATTGTTCTTTGCCAGAATGCTGATTTAATGATCTAATACTGACACGGCTTGTTTTCTCCACTGATTTGATAACTTACTTGTTCAATAAACTCCCCTCTTAGTGAGCCACGCTGTTCTTTTTCTTTCTCCTTCTGTAAGCTTTATGGGTAGTGTCTCTTTCTCTTTTTCTAAAGATTTATTTATTTATTTTTGAGAGAGAGAGAGAGAGAGAGAGAGAGAGAGGAGGAGGGGCAGAGGGAGAGAGAATCTCCAGCAGACTCTGCACTGAGCTAGGATCCCCACGCGGGGCTCGATCTCAAGACCCTGAGATCATGACCTGACCTGAAACTAAGATTCGGATGCCTGACCGACCATGCCATCAAGGCGCCTTTATGGGCTGGTTTTTTTTTTTTTCCCCACTTCTTTTCTCTCTTTACCTTCTGCCTGGTATTTTGAGGAAGCACTTCAGAAAACTTTTCCTCAGGGAAAATTTCAAACGGACACCAAAGTTGAGAGGCAGCTAGAACGAATTCCCCATGTTCCCCCAACCAGCTTGACCAGTTAAGAGCTCACGGCCAGTCTAGTTTCGTCTCTGCCCCCTTGTACTTGCATTCTGAAAAGACCTCAGATTATTTTACCCGTAAATATTTTCAGTATATATCTCTAAAAGGTCACGTGTTTATTTTTTTTTTAACACCATATACCAATATCCTACCTAAAAAAAATAAACCAGTGTGACAAAGGAGTTTCTACCGTGTGGCACCCTAGAAAGTCAGTCTGTGGGCGTCACGGGGAGGTGGGGGCTTGACTCAGAGCCCTGCCCCACAGGTCCTTTGCTGCTGCTGCCGCCGCTGCCCACTTGCACCTGCCCCAGGGCCAGGGCTAGTGACTGCGGGTTCTCCAGCCTCAGTTTCTCTGTGTACACAACCAGGGAGTTGGGCTAGTTCCTCTGACTCAAAATATTGAGTCTCTGGACACGTGAGGCGCTGGCTTGCTTTAGAACCGGTTGCTCGGGCTCCCTGGAGGAGGAGACAGGCACGTGCTTTGTGTTGACTGCTTCCTACAAGGCGAGTTCTGCCTCATTCCTGCCGGTGGTAGGAGTTTGAATGTTTGCCTTTGGCTGCGTCCACCTGGTAGTTGAATGTGTGCTCCCGATCATCTTTTTTATCCTGGGGGATCCCTTTGTGTGCCCCGGATTCTCCTTTTTTTTTTTTCGCTCATGCTGATCATCTGAAACTCTGCGAAGTAGTCAATTCTCTAAGTGGAAGATCGGTTTCCACACTTAGTAGTTAGCTGCTCAGGGTCAGTTACCAGGTGTCACATTTGCAACCCGTTTTCACCCCAGTCTTTTGGAACTGAAATGTTTCAGTCATTTGAATTGAACAGCCTGCCTGGCTCTGCGCCAGATGCTGGGGTTTCAGAGCTTGTTCAGGTACTGGCTGTTTGTCTGGGAGCTCCTGTCCGGAGAGGAGAAGGCACATGCCCACCACCCTGCCTGCAGCGGGCTGAGCCAGGGGTGGGGCTGGGGACTCAGTGCGAGGGGGCTGGGTGGACAAAAGGTCCTGATTTGGTGGTAATGGTACTGCTGGGCCTTGGGGCATGGCTGGGGTCTGCACAAGTCCAGGCTGGTGGGGTGTGGCAGGGCGTCACATGTCCACCCCCCATCATCACACGCCCAGAGTCATAATCACCGTTAACATTGTGATGCATTTCCTTTGGATCTTTTCCTATGAATATACGTATTTATGCTATCTATTCAAGTACTCGGGAACTCAAGAAACACGCGTGGGGCACCTGGCCTTGTGCCAAGACACTCTTCTTGCTCCTGGGGTTGGTGGGGAGAGGTCAGGAGAATTCTTGCCCTCAAGGAGCTTCCATTCTGGTAGGTTTATGTAATAAATCCTATCAGAGAGGAGATGATGTGTGTGTTCTGTTTAGTTCACTTTACAAATTACATCAGGCCATCCATGGAATTATTTGCCTACCCTTCCAGCCTGCAATTGCCCTTCAGCTTGACAGAGAACAGCTGCCTGTGAAATGTGACCCTCTCAACGCCAGCCCCCCTGACCCTGGCCCAGAAGGTGCTCAGGGACGGCTTCCAGCTGGGCGGGCTCAGCCGCCCCCTTTCCCATTGGGTTGCCTGTAAAGGATGGGTTTCTCCTCTTTTTGAGTAATTATACTGACCTAATTGGCATTGAGGGACATATTTAAAATCCCAGTATAATTTACAACCCAAGTATGCCCTTAAATTGTTTCATTGCCAGGGTGGGTGTGGGGGCAGTTGTTAATGTTGGATTTCTTAGAATTTATAAGTGCCGGGTACGTGTTTGGAAATGTGGGACCTGAAGTTTAACGTTCGAAAGGATGGATGCTCTATATCGTTCAGTGTATTTGGAGAATTTGGTCCAAATTCAAATATATACCCAAACAGAAGAACATAATGAATCCTTTTGTACCCATTATCCAGCTTCCAGAATTATCTGCTCACGGCCAACCTTGTTTTAGCTGTACTTTCTCATTCCCCACCCCAGCTTAATTTTGAAACAAATCCCAGACAGCCGGTCTTATTTCATCCATAAATATTTCAGTGTGTATCTTTAAAAGATAAAGACTTTTTTTTTTTAAACACAACCACAGTCCATTATCATATTTCCCCCCTCACAGATGGCAAAAAAAAAAAAAAAAAAAAAACAACCATTAATATCAAGTATCTAGTCAGTATTCAAAATTTCCATTTTCTCATAAATATTGCAGTTAAAGAAAATTTGTTTGACTCAGAAACCAAGTAGGATCCTCACACTGTGATTGGTTCATGCATCTTAGTCTTTTAATTCTCTTAATTGACCAGGACCTTCTCCCCCATAATCTATTTCTGAATCTGAAGATCGGATTTGGGCTTTTTGGGGGGGGGGGGCTAGATTCCTTTCTAGGTATTTCCATCAGGAGATCAGAAGGCACATATAATGTATATGTGATGGCAGGTTCCCCCCCCCAATTTTTAAAATTGTAAAATACACATAAAATATACCATCCTGACTGTTTTCAACTATGTGGTTCAGTGGCATTAAGCACATTCACATCATTGTGCAACTATCCCCACCATCCATCTCCATAATTCTCTTCATGTTGTAAAACTGAAACTCTGTCCCCGTTAAACACTGACTCCTCCCTCCCCCTCCCCCAGCCCCGGGCAGCCACCATGGTACTTTCTGTGTCTGGCTGACTACTCTAGGTGCTCATGTAAGTAGAATCATAACAATGTTTGTCTTTCTGTGACTGGCTTATTTTCGCTCAGCCCAGTGTCCTCAAGGTTCATCCATGTTGTAGCACATGACATAATGTTTTTCCTTTTTAAGGCTGAATAATATTCCATTGTATGGATAGACCACATTTTGCTTATCCGTTCATCCATGGACAGACACTTGGGTTGCTTCCATGTTTTAGCTGTCATGAGTAATGTGGCTAGGAACATATACAAACGTACAAATAACTCTTTGAGACCCTGCTTTCCGTCCTCTTGAGTATAGACCCAGAAGTGGAATTGCTGGATCATATGGTGGTACTATTTTTAATATTTTTGAGAACCAGCCATATCATTTTCCATAGCGGCTGTGCACCATTTTGCATTCCCACCAGCAGTGCAAAGGGGCTCTGGTTTCCCTACTTCACCAGTACTTATTTTCTGGGTGTTTTTTTTTTTGTTTTTTTGTTTTTTGGTTTTGTTTTTGTTTTTGCTAGAAGTCATCCTAATAGGTGTGAGGTAGTATTTCATGTTTCCCTAATGATGGCACTTATTTTTAATAACACATTTAAACTTAATATTTCATCTGGGGGTGCTTCAAGATGAGGAATGTATTTAGGGAGCCACCTTAATTATTTCTTCAAAAAAATGCGAAATAACTATTTCCTAGACAATTATCTTTCTTCTGTTTTGTTTTTGTTTTGTTTTTTAAGTAGTCTCCAAGCCCAGCGTGGAGCCCAGCATGGGGTTTGAACTCACAACCCCGAGATCAAGACCTGAGCTGAGATCAAGAGTGAGACACTTAACTGACTGAGCCACCCAGGCGCCCCTAGACAGTTTTCACAATGTATATATCATTTGTGTGAAGTGTTTTGTAGAAGCACCAAAATTAGACCAGTCCTCTCAGTTTGTCATGAAGAAGCTGAAAGCTGGAGGGCTGAGTCTTTGCCCACGGCCTCAACCCCACAGGACAGAAGCGGAGGCTGGGGCCCAAGTTCCCTGATCCCAGGTCCGAGTCTCCTGGCCGCAGCCGCCTTGTGCTTGGACCCCGTTTCCATGGCCCGCTGTGTCCTTGGGTGGTGAGGGCCAGGTGCACAAAGCCCTGCTTGTTTGGCTACACATGCCCACCAGCAGTTGCTCTCATTACAGAGTGGTTATTCTTATTTGTCAAGAAACCCAGAACAACTGTTTTTATTCTTCACAGTGGATGCTTATGCACATGACCTTTCGAGAACATATTTCTGGATGCTGTAGAGGCACTGATGTTCATGCAGATCAGCTAAAGTTAAATCTTTATTTCTTTCCATTGGAATTGTCTTTCTGTTCCTTTAAGAATTTGTAGAGGTCGTGTGTTTCTTGTGCTGTTAAATGTTTATTAGAAATCCCGTATAATTTAGTATATTATTTTCAGATGATAGAAGAGCCCCTTGGCAGAGAGTGGTGTGAAAGTCTGAAGTTAGTTAAACCTTCCCCTCCTTGTCACGGTTGGTGCTAGAGAGCGCTGGGTGTCGAGCGCACGTGGGCAGGACGGGACAGAGGGGGCAGCTGATGGTCAGCTGCGAGCAGCCATGTAGCATGTCCTTCTGGGGGCAGCCGGCAAGTGTTTACACATTTGTATGTAGTCTGTAAACACAGATACTCACGAATGGAGGAAGTGTGTGCCCACACCTTGCAAGTGCAGAGATGCGTTGAGCGCTGCTTGTGATGGCCGTGGTGGAAGGTACATTCGCTCATTCATTAAGCTAATCTTTATTGTTTGTTTAGTAAGAGCCAGGCACAGTGCTAGGTATTGGGGATTATTATGATAGCCCCTGCCCTCACGGGACTTAGATTTTAGTGCTTTCAAAGGAGAACAACACTTGTTTTCGAGAGACCTTGGCAAAGCGAACGACCTTGAAATCCACCAAAGGAAGGGGTTTGGAGTGCTCGTTTGATAGTCTCCAGACAAAAGAATCATATCAGACCCTTTATTGCAGACATGAACATTTATTTTAAGGACTCAAATTAAACTAGAATAGATAAACGAGCAGGCGTCGTTGTTTGCTGATCATTCATGGTTGATACAGCGAACAACTCAGTAAATTGCTGGTGGCAAATGGAATCATGAGAATTTCAATCCTGAGACATTCCGAACAACATAAGTCATGAAACGTTGAGGTAAAGGTGATGCTATTTTGTCCTCTAAGCATTTGACTACTTCAAAGCTTCTAAAGAAGGCACCACTGGGGCCTGTGGGGAGATTGCCATATAAGAAGGTTCAAAAAGTTTCGTAAAAGTTAGATTTGAAGTCTCGGTGTGATTTGATTTTCCATGGTGATAATGAATGTGCTCTGTGTTGCCATAAGCGTTTGAGTTGTTTTCTTCCAAATGCTTAATTTTACGAAGCAGGGAAGAGTCAACCGTGGTGGCTGAAATGGTGGTGGTTCCTTACGCAGAGGTACCTTCCAGAACGTGTGTGGTGGAGCCAGCTCAGGCAGCAGCATTCTGGTTGTTCGGGTGGCCCTTCGGAAGCTCAGTTTTAACGGCAGACTGTTATTAAGTCTGGCCATCAAGGGGCGAGTCCCACAGCCAGAGCCGCAGAGACGCCCCTGCACGTCTCTGGGGAGGGGGTGTCTTGAATTTGCCCCTCTCTTCCCCTCCAGCCCTGCACCGCAGGCAGAGCTTCCCTGCTCGGTCCATCTTGCCCTGCACATGTAAGAGCTGGTGGTGCTCCCGGGGTGGAGCACTCGGTGGTCCCACAGCACTGTGATCCATGATGACTGTGACCCTGTCCCCCTCTCAGGGGGCGCTCCCTTACCGGGGTGATGGGCCGTTTATGGGAGAAGTCAGCCGTGTTACCCGAGGGAAATCTCATGAGCTTCACAGAAGTGCAAGGGGGAACAATTTGTGCTTTAGGAATCGACAGGAGAAGGGCCCCTGGTACACGAGTGGTCGGGAAAGGCTTCTGGGAGGAGGCACTGTCTGAAGTGGGAGGTGAAGGATGAGGATCACGTGGCCCACGGGGAAGGGGGCGGGGCTTGGGAAGGGGCACACACTCGAGCAGGGGCCCTGCACTTGAGGATGCCATGGCTAGATCTGAAAGGGAGTCGGCAAGCGTGGCGGCAGCAGGAGAGTACAGGGCGGGCGAGCCAGGCACGGTGATGGGGGCTGACTGGCCATTGGAGACCTGGCGCAGGAGGGCACCGTGGCCACAGTGATGGGCCAGGAAGAACTCCGGCTTTGGACAGCTGAGTGGGTAGAGGGCCTGGAGCCTGGATCCACGGTTAAGAGGGCCTGTGTTGGGTGTCAGAGGTGAGGAGTAGGGGGTCTCCACCCAGGACGTAGAACCTGTTGTTCGGGGGCAGGGGAGGGAGGCGTCCAGGAGGAGCCCAGGGGTGCCCTTGGGTTTGACTGGGATGTGAATCAAGTTCTCGGTCAAAAACCCAGATGGCAGGAGGGGCGGCCGTGTGTGGGGAGGATGCGCTGCCTTGCACACCTCCCGAATAAGCAGGCGCGTTCCAGACACGGGGCAGGGCTGTCCCCTCTGTGCCGAACTCCCAGGGGACAGTGCCTGGCGTGTAGGAGGTGCTTCATAGACTCGAGGGCTGAAGGGGGTTGAGGGGAAGTCAGAACGGGCCGCAGGTCCTCATGCCTGGCCATGTTCTTAACTCTGTGTTAAGTGAATGAGTTTCCCGAGGGATGGAATTTAAAGGAAAAAGAGCCAAGGGCTGGGTGTAGGCGTGGGCAGCGCCGCAGTTAGAGGCTCAGTGGAGGCCGAGAAGTCAGCAAAGGGAGGCAGGAAGGGAATGGCCGGGGGTGGGAGGGAAATGGCACGTTACAAGGTCGGCCAAGGTCAGGAGGCTCCTGTGAGGTGGTGGTTACTCTGGGCACGCAGGCCAGAGAGGGTAAGATAAGAAACCTCGTTCAGGTTTTTGATGGCTTCCCCGGGCCGCCCCTCTGAGTTCCTTACCCCATAGCCGCACTTCCCGCTGGGAAGCGGGGTCTTTGTCCCTCTGGCTTGGGCCCACCCTCCCCCAACCTTCTCTGAGCCCCTCCCCAGATGGCCTTGCTGGGGGAAGGCTGCATCCCCCGCCCCCTTTGCTCCTTGGGCCACGGGAGCACCTCGCTGCAGTTGGATCCCTGTGTCCTCAGCCCCATGGGGCACCTTTCGAGGTCACGTAGCCCAGAGCAGCTGCTTGGTCCCGATGTCTAGTTTTTATAGGCGGGTCGTGTTCGCTCACCTCTGGGTCCAGAGTGGGTGTTCCAGTGGATGGAAAGAAAGTCTACTAATTCAGTCAAGGCTGGTTCTTCTCTGTCCTTTGTAAAACTCTTGTCTAAAAATTAATGGGTGAGAGCATCTAGGGAAACTTGTCAGATTGTTTTCTTGAGGAAACCTCGAGAATATGAACTTAAAGGGAAACATCACAGCTATCTTGATGAGGACGTAACCTTAAGTGGCAGAGCTGGTTTAGCCAGATTTTTTCCTCTTTGTGGTAGAGTTTTCATTTTTCCTCTCTTAAAGTGGTTCAGAAAAAGCTGTGAAGATAGTATAGAGAGTTTTGCTTTTTTTTTTTTTAAAGTTGGTAATAAGTAATTTTAGGATAGATGCTTATGAAGCCTGTAAATATTAAAAAAAAAAACACCTTGCCTAGTGCCTTGCACATATGAGTTCTATAAATATTTATGTAGCTGGACTCACCTGTCTGCTTGGAGGGGTTGGGGTGTGGGTGTGGCTCAGAGCCGGAGGTCCCAGTGTCCCCCTCTGACATTTTCTTCTTGGACTCCTGCAGCACACGTGCTGTCTGAGCGCCTCTCCTTGGTTGATTTTAGTCTGTAATCATGGCACTGTTGGGGGCCCCTGGCTCCGTGTGATCCGGTCCCACAGCGAGGACCAAGAGGGGATGTTCTCGGTTACATCCTCCCTCCCCCCCTTTTATACACCCATCACAGTGGCAACATTTTAAGGCTGAATATCCCAAGGGCTCACAGTGTGAACTCTGTCCTGTCGGTGGGCGTGCGATCCAGAATGACTGCTTTGGAGTGACTCGTGGAAGGCTCCCTAGTACAACGGAGCCGTCTTCGAGATGTCTTGGGCACGGGTGCAAGAGCAGTCGTGTCAGCACACGGGCGTAAACAGCTAGAAAGCACGTCAGGGTCCTGCGGGAGTGTGGCCGTCATCCAGTGCTCTTCTGGAGGGCAAGGCCACACGCGGCTGGACCGCGCGCACGCGGCGGAGAGCCCAGAAAGCCCGCTGATGGGCGTGTGCAGTGCAGGCCTGTCTCTGTGGAGCTCAGCGTGCAAAACCATACCTCGTGTTGTTAATAGGATTGTAAAGAGCTAGAAAATATAGAGCGATTTCTTGAGAAAGGTAAATGGCAAATTCTGGAAAGTGATTTTTTGGGGTGGGGAGAAAACGGGACGGAGTGGGGTAGAAGGGGCTCCAAGTATATTTTATTCCTTTAAAAATGGCAAAGAAAGGGGCGCCTGGGTGGCTCAGTCGTTAAGCGCCTGCCTTTGGCTCAGGTCATGATCCCAGGGTCCTGGGATCAAGTCCCACATCGGGCTCCCTGCTCCACGGGAAGCCTGCTTCTCCCTCTTCCACTCTCCCTGCTTGTGTTCCCTCTCTCGCTGTGTCTCTCTCTGTCAAATAAATAAATAAATAAATCTTAAATAAAATAAAATAAAAATGGCAAAGATGGCAGAATGTTAAAGTTTGATGAAGCTGAGTGGTGAGTACATAGGAATTTGTGCTTTTCTGTATGATGGAAACACACTCTTGCTTAAAAATAAAGCAATGTGTGAACGGTAATCTACTGTACTTATAGCCTAAATCTTTCAACACTGGGGTGTTTTATGTATATCTCTCTCATCTGCTCACTTACGGAATACTAAAATTATGGTGCCGTTAATTGTATCTATTGAAGAACCTTTATGTTCTCTTATTTTATTTTATTTTCTCTTTCCTTATTTTAAACATGGGAAGGTAGGTGATAGTTTCTAGGGTTGTCTTCATTTTAAGAAGACAATTTTAAGATGTGTCTTCTCCTTTGGATTATGCCTTTTGGTGGAAAAATAGGTCCTTGCCACTGTGTCTGTTCAGTAACAGTGAATTTTCTTTTCTTTTCTTTTCTTTTTTTTTTAAAGATTTTATTTATTTATTTGACAGAGAGAGACACAGCGAGAGAGGGAACACAAGCAGGGAGAGTGGGAGAGGGAGAAGCAGGCTTCCCGCGGAGCAGGGAGCCCGATGCTGGGGTCGATCCCAGGACCCTGGGACCATGACCCGAGCCGAAGGCAGACGCTTAACGACTGAGCCACCCAGGCGCCCCAATAACGGTGAATTTTCTACAGAAAAATGAGGACAGGCGAGCCGCTGAAGTGAATGCCTGCATTTCCTTGTGTAGTCCTTAGAATATTCGGGATGCCTCAGCAAAAGTAAACGATAAATTATGTTTAATATCATCCAGGCCATGAGTCTGGAATGGTTTCCCATTGTCCCTGAAATAAGAGATGCTTCTCAGAATTCGATTTCTGGCTTAATTGCATTAGGATTATTGCCATCAGGATTCGAGTGAAGTGGTACATTCCTTTCGTGCCCATTGTTGGGGGGGGTGACATTAAAGCTGGCCGTTGATAGAATAATATCCTGTTACTTACTCAGTGTCTCTTTCTGAGGAAATAGGAGCTTAATATGCCCCGTCCAATTAATCCCAACAACATCCTTAGAGGTGAATGGAAGGCAGGTAGTGCTATTTCCATTTTACTTAAAAAGCAGCTGAAACACGAGGAGCCTGAGCTCCCGGGCAGCCCTCAGACTCTTGTCTAAGTACTAGTCAGGAGCTTGTTACCCCAACCAGCAGTGGAGGAACCCAACTCACAGAGGAGGAAGGAAGTATTTGTGACGTGTCACCTTGGTGCGGGGCTCTGTTGGGAACTCTTGGGGTTGTGATCCCTTTTGATCCTGAGCGCAGTTTTGGGAGACGGGAGGCGGAGTCCTCCCAGGCTTTCACAGGGAAGTCTAGACACTGGCCCATGTCCCCGGGCTGGTCACCGACACGCTGGGCTCTGCGTGTCACCCTGTCGTCCAACCAAGGGCGTGTGTCCAGCCTGGTGGTGTGAAGGAGAAACCAGGGGCATCTGTTGTTGGGGAAGACAGAGGTTCAAGGTATCAGAAGCAAAATCAACAAATTGAATTGTGGTGGATGTCACTTGCTAAGACCATTGAACACAATTTCACCCTAATGAAATGATTTGGGATCATTGAGTAGAGTTCCAGGGCATGTGATCTCATAGTTCTTGACACTGGACAGGGCCTGCCTCCCCCAGAGCTTCCAGCATGGGTGCATCATTCACTGGTCACCTCTGTTGATAGACTTTATTTGGCCACTTTGCCAGGGGCTTGACTATTCCAGTGGTTTAACAGTTCTGGTTAGAAATCGTTAGGAAAAGGTCAAGAAGGGGAAATAAGGCTAATTGGGGCCTGTTGTCTTTGCTGCACGTCCCAGTGTCTTGCCCAGGGACTTATTAGCATCAGGGTCTCTCTGTTTCACCAGTAGGGAAAGGGGATGGAGGGTGTCGGAAAGATGAACTTGCTCGGGGCCACTCTTTATTAAGCGGTAAAGCTAGACCCCAAACCCAGGCCACTTTGATGACAAGTTCACCGTCTTTCAGATCTAGTAAGCTGTGCGCCATGCCTTTTTGGTGGGGTGATATTTCTTCTTGTTTTTTTAAAAAATACTGCTAATCACTCACGAGAAATCAGGATGAGGGCTTAGATTTCAGCCGCCTGGAATTAGACAATGATTTCTCTTATTATAAGCAGAGCCCTTTATTAACTGAAAACACTTGACTGTTAGACGTGCTGTTTAATTGCCGTTAGAATGTATTTTTGTCACACTGCCCTATAATAAGCCAAAGAACTGTTTGTGCCAAACATAGAAGGAAAGAGAAGGGAGGATGAAAACCCTTCTGCTCCTCCAGCGCTCCCCAGTCGAGCCCCTGGTGTTCTATTTGCTATTCTGGTTCCGGTTTCTGTTTACCACTTCTACCTCTTACGGAAAGAACACCTGGTCTGGGGCTGGTCAGGTGCTGTGAGCGGTAGACCCTCCGCATGATGCTCAGGCACAACGTCTCTGCTCTGGAGGAGTGCTCCTCTTTTTCTGGCCTTCGGGGTTTCCTTTGTTAGTGAGTGGGCCTTAACATTTTAAAAAAGTATTTATTTTACTTATTTTATTTTATTTTTAAAGATTTTATGTATTTATTTGACAGAGAGCGGGAGCAGGAACACAAGCAGGAGGAGTGGGAGAGGGAGAAACAGGCCTCCCGCTGAGCAGGGAGCCTGATGCGGGGCTCGATCCCGGGACCCTGGGATCATGACCTGAGCCGAAGGCAGACAGTTAATGACTGAGCCACCCACCCACCCCTATTTTACTTATTTTAGAGAGGGAGAGAGCATGTTGGGGGGGTGTGTGGGGGAGGAGGAGGAGAGGGAGAGGGACAAGCCCACTCCATGCTGAGCACGGAGCCTGATGCGGGGCTCGATCCCACGACCCTGAGATCATGACCCAAGCTGAAACCTACTGAGCCACCCATGCACCCCAACATTTTGCCTACTAGAAAAAAAAAAAACTTTTTGGTCTTTTAAATTTTTCTTTGCAAAATGGAAATGACTTTATCTCTGAAATTAAAAAGTCAGAAATGTGAATAAAAATCAAGCAACTACAAAAGAGTATAACAAAGGAAACAAGTCACCACTAATCCTATTTCTGTTCACATTTGGGCAGACGTCCTTCCAGAAACCTAGTTTCTGTAAACAGAAAACTAGGTGAGTGGCATAACACTTTGGATACGGTTGTATAACGATCTTTCCTCACCCCGGAGTTTACTGTATGTTAAGAATGTCTTTCCTTTACTGTAGTTAAAGGAAATTAGTATGTGGTTGGTTGAAGTTCCATATCATTACAGTATTCCACATACTGCATTAAATCGATCCTTTTCTTTTTCCGCTCTTGAGTACTTTAGACATTTGCTATATTTAGGCATGGGGATGAGCATCCTGCTCCATCTCTGTGTGTTTTTGATGATTGTTCTTGATGTCTGATTACTTCTGTAGGTTACATTTCTAAAAGCAGTGCTGAGTGAGTGGTGTGAGTATAGTTTTAAGACTTTGGATACATATTCCCCAAACTTTCCGGAAAAGTTGGACTAATTTTATAGCAGCAATTGCACTAAATTCCTTGTATTACTTCTTTCCAAGTAACACCATCTCATGGTTCCAAAACAAAAGGCGTAAGGACAAGTCTCCTATCTGCCCTCCCCTGCCCCCACTGTTGCTGATTTCTTTGAGTATCCTCCCAGAATTTCTTTATACACACAGAAACAAATATGAACGTATGTTATTATCCCCTCTGTACACATAGTCTAGCATGATATGCACCATCTTCTGTACCTTTTTAATTTTTTTAAAAATTAACTGTTTCTTAGACTTTCCAAACGAGACAGAAGCTTATTACCATTCTGTCTCTAGCCCTTCCTATGTATCTCTCTCTCTCTCAAGGCGACGGGATATTCCGTGCTATAGATGGCTGTATTTGATGTACCCAGGTCCCCACTGATAGATATTTGGGTGGCTTCCAGTCTTGGCTCTTACAACGGCGCCACCTTGAAGAACTTTGTACACCCACCACTTGACACTGGTACAAGTTTATCTGCAGGGTACGTTCCTGCAAGGAGAGTGGCGGGGCCAGCAACAGGGGCATCGCTGAATTTGGTACGTGCTGCCAGCTTACCCCCACGTGCCCATGTAACTTTCCCCCAGCCTTGTTCTCCATGGCCCCACCATGGAGCCCGCCCGGAGTTCTAGTTCTTTCATGATCATTCCAGTTGTGCAAATAGTATGCACATAAAGAATGCAGAAACCAGAGCAAAACAAACCACCTTCTCCTGCCGGCGAGTGCGTAAGTGTGCATGGAATCATGGAGTCAGAGGAGAGGTAACATTGGTGACTGTGGGCGAGCGTCCTCTCTGCCTCCTCCTCTCCCCTCCCCTCCCCCTTCTTCCCCGCCCTTTTCTCTCCTCCCCTCCTTTCCAACCTGAAACAGCGCCACTTCCTTTTATGAACCGGGCAGTGGCTTTCAGTGTGTGCGACCAGAAAAGCAATGAGTCTTCTTAGGGACTGACCTCACCACTAGCAAGCAACAGGTACTAGCAGCTGAGCGAAATGGTATTTGAAGCAAACATTCTGATGGGGCAAAGCCCCAGGAACCCAGGTGATGGCAGCAGAGGCTGACACGACGTAGGCGGGGCTGAAGGCTGAAAAGTGACAGCAGTCTGGAGGGGTGCCCTGGGGGATCAGGGGGTGCCCCTCCAGCTGGGACGTGGCTGGACTTCACGCGGTTCTGGTCAAAACAGTGTGGTTGCCCAACCACAAAAATAAACGGATGCTTTTAAATAGAATTAATTTTTTTAAATGCTGTTAATAAAAAGGATGAACCAGCAGCTTACAGATTTGTTTGTTTGTTTTAAAGATTTTATTTATCCATTTGACAGAGAGAGAGAGCACAAGCAGGGGGAGCGCAGAGGGAGAGGGAGAAGCAGACTCCCTGCTGAACAGGGAGCCTGATCCTAGGACCCTATGATCATGACCTGAGCCGAAGGCAGATGCTTAACCGACTGAGCCACCCAGGTGCCCCCGCTTACGGGCTTTTTAAGAGAAGAAACCAAACTCCTGTGAGGGTAGGAGGCCTATCTGCATTCTCATGGGGCGTCCTGGCCCTGTCCATTCCATGTAAGTGATGCAAACCTACGTAGTATTTCGGTGCTTTTTCAAACTCCTAGAAGGCACAGCGTCCCCAGGGCCAACTTGTGCTGTCGAGAGCTGAGCCCAGGAGAGGTCATGGGGGCTGCTCATGGGAACATAGGGCACTGCCTGGTAGCTTCGGGTGACCTTGACTCCCTCCTGCTCCCTCTTGTGTGTCCCTTCCTGATAGCTTTAACGTAAAAATGTTTATAAGACATCCACCCTGTGGGAGAACACTGAAAATAGGGTAGATCCCTCCCTCTCTTCTCCTTATTTTCTGTCTAGTCTAGCCCTTTTATTTTTTTTTATTTTTTTTATTTTTTTTTATTTTTTTAAAGATTTTATTTATTTATTTGACAGAGAGAGAGAGACAGCGAGAGAGGGAACACAAGCAGGGGGAGTGGGAGAGTGAGAAGCAGGCTTCCTGCCGAGCAGGGAGCCCGATGCGGGGCTCGATCCCAGGACCCCGAGATCATGACCTGAGCCGAAGGCAGTCGCTTAACCAACTGAGCCACCCAGGCGCCCCTAGTCTAGCCCTTTTAAATACTGTAACTTTCTGCTCTATTCTTCTAGATAAGTACATTCTAACCATTGGGATTTCAAGGTTTCTTTCTCAGGGGCTGTTAGCCTCTTCCTGGATGAGGGTGGGCTTACGTGGATGAGGCCAGGCTTACCTGATGGTGGTCCTACTGGATGAAGCTGGGCTTACCTGGATGAAACTGGTCTTACCTGATGGTGGTCTTATTGGATGAGGCTGGGCTTACCTGGATGAAACTGGTCTTACCATGGCTCCGGTGGCCTTCAGTGTTTTCTTGGGCTTGCTGTCTCCCCTTCCAGAGGCCCGATTCCTGGGACCCAGCTGGCGGTCTCCTCGGGCAGTGGGACCCCCATGGTGGGTTCACCCGGCTCAGGGGTGAAATCCACTGAGATCCAGTGTGGTCCGCTTCTTCCATGGCCTCGCCTTGCTGGAAGATGAAAGTGGGCTCCCTGGGTGCTAAGCAGGCTGCCTCTAGGGTCCCTGGTACACTTCCAGATGCAGGCACTGATTTGCCTGTAGGAACATCATCATAGTGGCGCCACAGGAGGGGCCCCACTGGGTGAGCTGTGGTCACTCAGCACAGGCCAGGCTGCTTCTGCATCGGGGGACATGTGTGCACGTGTGCGACCATCGGATCAGGCTCTCATTTTACCCCACTCATGAACCTCGGTGGTGGGTGGTGATGAACAGTAGTCAACTCGGGCTGGAAGGAAAAGGTGACTTTGCTGGGGGGCGGGGGGAGAAAGAGATGTGTTTCTGGACTGCAGTGCATACTGGTCTAGGATTGTATAAAAACCTACAGGAAAAGGCTTGCTTTCAAAAACAACGAAAGGCACACAGGACCCAAAGCACAAGAATATCCAGAATGCATTATATAACGCGCTCCACTGAAAGGAACATTTTGAACAAACTTAGGAAAAGGATTTTTAAAAATGGCTTTCATAAAAATACTGCTAGGGATGGGTCATAGGGTTTGGAGAACTTGCCTTCAGAAAGTTCCGTTCCAGTGTGTTGACTGGTGATTGAAGCGGGTGGTGGGACCTTCGGAAGTCCGTATTCTCTAGAAACAACTGACCACCTCAGGAAGGACCATGCTAAGCAAGTTTGGAGGCGGGTGCACGGCCCCCGCAAAAGTGGGCTTTGGGGGCCTTTCCTCCTTATCGCTCATCCCCCAGACCCCTCTCCCTGGCCTCGTAAAGAAACAGATGGTGCGCCAGGAATAGCTCAGAAGTCACGTTGGCTCCTGGCTGTATAAAGAGAAAGAACTGGGACCATAAAAATTTGAAATCTCCCAGGAAAGGAAATTACTCCCTCAATGAAATATCGATGTAGAGGGAGCATTTAAGAAGACAAAAATTATGAACCCAGATTCAAGTTGAACCAGATACTATACTATAACCTTTTTGAGAATTGTTAATTTAAAAGCAAATAGAATGAAATATAGACGATAAAAGCAAATTAAATCATTTTTATGCTTCCTGGGGTTTTTGCGTCACGTGATTGGAAGGGCTAATAGGGAAGAGCAAGTTTTGGACCAAGGACTGGGGCTCCTGTCAGATCAGGCACAGGCTGTGACCCTTTAGGGGCGGGAGAGAATCGAGCTGAGCTCAGGCCTGCCCCGGGGTTAGAAGCTCTGCAGATCCAGAGCGGGCTCCAGAACCGAATCCTGGGTGACAAGCATTTTCTCCAGCAGAGCTTGCCTGTCCCCTGTCCCACCAGAGGGAGCAGATGTTTGAGAAAAGGTGTCTTTGTCTGATTGATTGCGGGGTGCCCCCCAGCAGTCGATATTTAATGTGGAGTAGGGGAAGCTGGGGCCAGGTTGCATGTTCCTACCTGCAGGAATAAACAATTCTTTTGAAACATCACTAGAGGGGGAAAAAAAAAGGCAGCTTAAGATTTATCTGAAAAGGAAGTGGGAAGTTTAAGTTGCTGGAGATCTCATTACTGTCTGTCTCGCTAACCGTAATTAAAAAATGCCTGAATGATCTTAATAACACATGATTCAGCTGACAAGCACTAATTGCCCGGTATCAGGCCAAGAGAAGATGAATGTTGTCAAGAAAACCACAAGTCAGACAAGCTGATTCTCTCTTAGTCTGACACCGTGTTCCCATGTACAGACCAGTTTTTACTGGAGCCCTTCCAGCATCAGAAGAAGGTCTTTACCTTCCCATTAATTTTCATCGCTGGCAGGCCTGAGTTGTTTGTGACGGGCTGTTCTCATTACTCCTGCTTGCCGGCTCTCGTGCCCCGGTCTGCAGACAAAATGTAAATATGTTTCTTGCTCTTATCTTGGTCCTTTTTTAAGAAAAGAAATCCGTTCCCATTCAGTCCTAATGCCCCGGTGGGCTTGTCAGTGAATTACATGGCATTTGGGAATTGATTTTCTGACTCTCCCGATTTGTCAGGAATTTCTTCTGCCTTTTCAGCAATTTGACAGGACCTGTTGGGCCACCGAATCATGTGATTGGGTCTTCTGTCTGCAAAGAAAAGGGAACGAAGAACTCCGAGTGTCACTTGGGCCTCCAGAAACCTCCTTGGAGGGGGAGGGGGTGATCTGTGAAGATGGGAGTGGGGAGGGATCATGACGTTGGCTCCTTCCTGCACTTCCACAGGACGGCCGCGTCACTTTGTCACACTAGAACTGAATCATAGTCTGAGTCCAGCACTGAAACTCCGTTCCAAAAACAGGGGCCACGTGCCCCTGTGCTCTGAGCAGCGCGCTGGTGGGAGAAGGGGCCGCATCGATGATGACGCCCTTGCAGGCCCTGACTGTCCCCCGTGGCCCTTGGCCCCAGGCCCCGAGCCCAGGAGGAGGATGGACGCAGCACCTGCCCTCGCCCAGGCTGGGCGGACCTCTGCAGGAAAACACCGTGGCAGAGCATGCCGAGTCCTGACCAGCCCCTGGGACGGCCTCGTCCCTGCCTCCTGGAGAGGCAGGCCACCTGGGAATGGAGAGTTTGGCTCAGAAACCTGGCAGAGCTAGCTGGGCCCTGGCTGTGGGGCCAAGGGCATGGTTCTCGCCATCTCTGAGCCAGTGGCCTTGTCTGAGAAAAGGCCTCCTTGGGTGGAGCTGGGGTCTCCATGCGGGAAGGCTCATTGGGACAGTGCTTAGCACAGCACTTGGCACCAAGGGGCCAGTCCGTGTTACTCCCCTGTGACTAGCTAGCAGGGTTGGGGGATGAGAGCCCAGTGCAGTGTGGCCCATGTCGGGAGCCCAGTGACTTGCTGCAAAAGGAGCTGCTCTCCTAGTGGAGGAGGCTGATAAGGCTAGTAAATAAATAAGCATAGCATGGTAAGTCAGCCCACCGACTCAGTGAAGCGACAGGGACTAGTCGCCTAGCGTTCCCTGCTGGAGGGTGGATGACCAGCTGACGGGAACACCGTGGAGCCACCCCCACACAGAGCTTTCGCTTTAGCCTACTTAGCGTGTCTCTTGTCAGAGACCTATTTTCCTGAAATTAAAAAAAAAAAAAAGGGAAATTTGCGGTGATCATCAAATACCGTCAGTGTGACTTCATCATAGAAAAGAAAGAAATCATGAAGTTTTGCATGAAAGTTGTGCCTGGTCTCCCACTCAGAGCGTGAGTTTGGTGGCCTCTGTCATTACCTTTTTACTTTGAAACCCGAGACCCTGTGCGGTGCCGCACGCAGGTGCTCAGGATGGGAGCCGCTGATGCGTGCGTGCCAGGAGGACCCGACGCGGGAGTGTGTGAGTGGTCCCTGCTCCATGATCAGGATCATCGTTTCGTGATGACCTCGTGACCTCTGGAGGCCTGGACTCCCCTACCTCAGGTTGTCCTGGGATTTGAGACTCAGGAATAAAGCCTTTTGCAGGCTTCTGGAAGCATATTCTAAGAAACAGCACCTCTGTGTGGTGGTATGTCCCCTTTGTCGTGTAATATATGCAGAGCCCTGAGTCACTGGAAACCGGGACTGGAGAATCCAGGCCAGTGACTGATTTCCAACCTCAACCTTACAGGCTCAGTTTTCAAAACTGTAGGCTCTGAAGGGGATGGTTGTTCATTTAATCTTCATATCTCACCAAATTTTTGTGTGTAGGAGTGGTGCTCATCACCCTGATTTTTTTTTTTAATCGAGTTATTTATATTATGGGGCGAGTCTGTCACACGGTCTGAATGCGGAATGTTGCCATCTTTTTAATCAGAACCCTGGCAGTAATTTCTGTTTACAATAGAGCTATTGAAATTATATTGGGATGAAACTAGCATAATATAGAAATTGTTGGCTTGCATGAGATTTTTATAATATGTACATGCAGACAAAGTTTGGCTTTAGTTCAGAAGGCTACTTGTGTTTATTGTTGTGGTTTTATTAGCTCATGTTAGAGAGCCCCCACAGTGTGCCAGATGCTATTGAGAAATTCCGGGGAATGGAGGCCCTGGCCACAGACCTCGAGATCTCTCTCGTCTTATCTGTAGTTAAAAGAGTCCTCCTGATGGATTCCCAGAAATAATCTGATTCCAGAACTCTTTGCTCTTCTTCTCCCACGATTTGATATGTGCTTTTCTTTCTCTCTGGTAATTGCCACAGTGCTGGTTTGTAGACAGGGTGGGGAAGGCATTGTGCTCCTGGGGGAGGGGTGTGAGGCTGGGGGTGGGGGGGGCTCATCTCGGAGACCTGGTGCAGTTTTGGACAGGTGATTATTTAACCCCTCGCAGGGCAGGTGAGTGTTGCACCCGCCATCCGCACCGTATCCTGTGCAGAGTGCCTGGGAAGGCAGGCTTCCCTGAGAGAGCAGAAGGAGCTAATAGGTGGGGCTTTGAGACAGAAATGCACGTGATTGTCAATTTCATGGATTACAGTTAATTCTGTTTAATGTCCTTTTTGCCCCCCTTCTTTTTGCAAAGTCCTGTGCATCATAGAACATTGACTTTAGCGTAGAAGTGCTTAATACTTGATTTGGCACTTTAATGGATATT
Source organism: Halichoerus grypus (assembly GCF_964656455.1). Lineage (NCBI taxonomy): Eukaryota > Metazoa > Chordata > Mammalia > Carnivora > Phocidae > Halichoerus > Halichoerus grypus. The sequence goes on from NC_135717.1 coordinate 8,178,016, forward strand.
TACACAATCACACCACAGATGTTGGATAAACAGGGGATTTGTTCTAATGAGATCTTCAGTGATTCGAAGCCATTTTCCCCCTTGCCTTCTGGAATCCTGGGCTCCACTTCTGCCTAGTTGTGGTGGTGCCAGGGCCGCAGAATGCTCTTCTCTGGAGCGTTCCGCTCACTCTGGGCTCCTCACTTCCTCACTGGGTTTCAGGCACTTTGAAGCACAAGCTTCCTCTTTTGTCTGTGTGTGCCTTCTGCAGCGCCTGGGTCTGTGATTTGCATGTAGCGGAAATATTTGTTGAACTGAATTATTTTTACACATGAGCCTTTCATGTGGCCAACGTTTTGAGGTCTGTTTCCTTTGGCCGGAGGCGGGGAGAAATCTTCCCATTCCCCGAGGGGCATCAATAGCTTCAGGTATAGGGGTGCCCTGCTCAGGGAGGATTTCCGGCCAGGAGGGGGCACAAGGTGAGTGCCCACATCGCCCAGGGCAGTGTTTAGGCAGAGACGAGGGTGACTTGTCAATGGTGACGCTCAACAGGAAGGTCTCGAGGCCTTTGGATGGACGCTGTAGGAGAAGCGGTTCCTCCTGTGGGCCAGAGGGGAAAGGGAAGAGGGAAGGCATCGGAGACCCCAGATTTCTCTTGTCCTTCAAGCCCCAGCTCAGTGCTGTCGAGATTTCCTCTTCGTATCTTGTGAATTAGCCAGTAGATAATCCACGTCTTCCAAGGATATTTTGCCCTGCTCTTTCTGATGAGACCCTTGGCATGAAGGAATAATAATAATAGCTCAGGCTTATGGAATATTCCCTCTGTGTGCTGGGGACTGTTCTAAGCTCTTCCTGTCTTCCAACGCGGTCAGTCCTCACCAGGAGGAAAGTGAGGCTCAGGTGGCAGTTCTAGCCCCAGGGTCCCTGTGTCCCCCACCTCACCCCCTTGAAGACACTCTGCGAGTGGCAGGGGAAGTTTCCCAGGCCTCTCCCGCCTCCTGATAGACCCGAATGTCTGCGCCGTTGTGAGCCCAGAGACCTTGGCACATGTCAGTCCCAGCCTCGGGTACCTGCAGCAGGCCCCACCCCCGCCCCCGCCCACTGAAAACTTCCAGTCCAGTGTGAAGCCCCCCACGGGCGGTGTGTATTTGGAAAGTCCCGATCTTGTAAGAATCCATCTCAGCCTGGCTGAAGTTGGATTTTATCCCCGAGAATGCTACAGCCCTGGGATGGGGGAGAGGAGTATTGGGGTCAGGCGGGCTCTGGCCTTTGTAGGGGGCCCCACACGGCCACTCCTGTCCCTTTCCTCCCACCGGCTCTGGGTCACGTTCACCTCGCTGCGATTTGGAGGCAGCCCGAGAGCTCACACCGTTTTCTGGCCCGCCACGGTTTAATGCTGCTCCATGGTGACAGAAGGAGCCCTCAGGACTCAGCCACAGCGCAGCCCCCACCCCGTCCCAAGCACAGATCCAGGGAAGCAGTTGTGCCCAAGAATAGATGTTCTTGCAAATGGGATCCCTGCACTGCACCTCTGGCCTGGTGGACGCTGGAAGTGAGGCTTTAAAGGAGCTCCGTGAGTGGAAGATTCTGGAGGGGTGACCCTGACCAGTGCCATTTCTCCTCTGCCCATTCCCTTCTGAATTGTGTGTTGACAAAGAGGGAGAGAGCCACCCAGGACACCGGCATCAGCCCTGGGACCGCCTGCATGAACCCCAGGCCACGGATGCCCCCTGACCCTGAAGGGGGCTTCCAGGAGGAACCAGTGGGCAGGACAGAATCCACAGCCACTGTGCGGTACAAGCCGTTCCATCTGCGTCTTCCTGCAGGATTTGTTCTCCAGCGGCATTCCTTACTCTTAGTACCTGGGGACTGAAAAACCAAGACCAAACAGCATCTAGTGATGAAAATGACCTTGATTTTGCTTAGAATAAGCTTTCAATTCTTAGGTGTCTTTGGGTTTACGTGCAGCTCAGCAGTCATGGGCACCTTGGTAGGCTCACTCTAGGAGACCATCCAACGCTAAGAAATTGTGATGTAGAAAGTTGAATTTAGGGATCTCCAGGCTCAAACTCACTGAGGGGCAGGAAGGTCACTAAACATTTTTAAGTGTTTTCCTTGTTGCCGGGCACTGTGCTTCATCTCCTTTAATTCCACTGGCTATTAAACTAAATTCCTATTTGCTTTCAGGTTTGCATACATCCGTATATTCGTGTTTACGTATAAATGAATGTATTTAACGCTTAGTGCTTTCCTGTCTTTCTCCTTGTCTATATTGTCAGCCTGAGTCTCTTGTTCACTGTGGAGATCGAACTTCCTAAACTGGAGGAGCGAACAAATGAGGCTCCGTCTTTCCTTTCTCCCCAGGGTCTGGCACATAGGAGGTGGTTGTTCAAGTTCGCTGAATCCAAGCGGTTCTCACAAAACCCTACCTCACAGGACTTGGTATTACCCGTTGTTTTGCAGATTAGGAAATGATGCTCCGAGAATCCCACCCCCATGCAGGCGCGCGCCCCCCCACCCCCGGATGGGAAGAAACACCCCCTTCCTCCAATCCAATGCCTTGGTCTCTGTACCACAACTCTGTCTCCAGGGGCACGTGAGCTTTTGGGTTGGTTTTCTCCGCCCTCCTTTAGTTTTTGGGTTTTTTGGTTTTTTGTTTGTTTTTTTAACTTTAAGCTTTAAAGGATTCATAAAATAGACTTGAGAAGCGTATACCACTTTTTCCTCTTCCTAAAACATCCAGTGCATGTGAAGTGCTCAGGAAATAATTTCTTAGAAGGAACCCTGCCGTTGCAAACATCATATTGCTGGTTGCATGCAGGGTGCAGGAACTCTCCTTTAATAAATAATGATGGGAGGTGCTCTGTTTTCTGGAAATCCAAGCTTTCCTACCCCTGCTCAGCTTAGATGGGCTATCAGGGTCTTTGTAGCAGAGACACGGCTGCCCCAACAGTAGAACCATTTCTTCTGGTGTGTGGTGGGGCATCCCAAATGATGTGGTTGGAAAGCCAGTGGCAGGCAAGGACTGGAAGAAGAGAGTGCGAGGGAAAACATGGGGTCACCGACGAACAGGTCATAACACCAGGGCGGCCTGATGTGGGATAGCACACAGACATGAGGAGCCCTGAAGTCTGCAGAGACCTCAAGAGCTGGGGGTGCTAGGGAGTCTGTCGGCTCAGAGCAAGAACCCCCATACTGGCACAGTGGGGTAAGCGGACATTGGTCAGAGAAAGGGCAGGCGTCAGTTCCAGAGGTAACAAAATCCCAGACAGTGACCAAAATGGGGACAAGAGAGCTTGCGGGTCAGAGCAGACTGGCAGGAGGACTCTTGCCCCCCCATCCCCTGCTCCCTCCTGCCTTGGGTCCAGCCTGACTTGATAGCCGAGCCTGCTTTCTGTCCTGGGCAGGAGTCAGGGCTGGAGGGTACAGAGTACCTGGCAGCCCTGCACCAGATTGATTGGGATCAGAGCGATACACGTGCCTTACGATTTTAAGTTACTGCGTTTGTGTGTTAGTACGGGGCAAAATGGAGGGTCCCCTTTATAAAACGTATATACGATCTGGCTGGAAAAATAGCAGCTTGAGTCTACTTTGTGTGGCTTCTCTCACTGCTAGAACACAAATCTACTTTCCTATTTTCTGAATAGCATTTCTTTGAGTTTTTAAATCCTTACGTACTTAATGAACCGGACAGGGTAACCTCAGACCTCTCCAGGGCTGTGGTTACTGCCATCTCCTTTCTCACTTGACCTGCTAACCTGAGATCTTTTTTATTTCTGAAGTGTGGTTTGACATTGTTTAAGCTGCCACTTGCTTCTTATTTTCGACTCTTCTTTTGGCACTTAAGTAGGATGCCTTAATTCTTAGTGTTAGATCACTTAGCAGATTTTTTTTGCTTTCTTTTTAAAAAATGTTTTTGTATCACGTTTTGAACATTTTCCTATGGAGGTATCTTTTAGAATTACTACAGGGCCTGTGATTCTGTTCTCAAAGATGTTTAACTATCAGATGTAGACACCAAACGCACTTTGTTTAATCATTTATTTAGAACTCCAACCCAGGGAAGTCTGTTGAGAACGAGCTCCAGAGAGAGGGCAGATTGGACGAAGAGTCATTTACTGATGGGTGTGGACTTCTGACCTGTACTAGGTGCTGCAGGGAGTCCAAGGATAAATAAGACAGCCCCCGTCTCCTAGAGGTGTGCTCAGTAGGGCCTGGAAGACCCACTAATAACTGAAAACCACGCAGAACATGCCATGTGGCCAAAGAGTGTGGACAGGGGAGAATAGGGAAGGATTCATGGGGCTCTTGGATTCAAATATTAAATTTGGGGCGGTAGTCTTTTATTTTAATTTTTCCCCCTAAATTCAACCAAATGGATGACATGTTGGTTTTTAAACCAGTTGGTGTGGGTGTTGAATTTCTGTACGGAGAACATCTGCTCGTTTTTTTCGTCGTCTCTTCCATTGCGTAGTGTCCATAAACGTTAAAGTGCCTTCCTTGTACCGCTTTGTTGTTGCTTCTGCTGTTAATGAACTGGGTGGCCATGGTTTGCTTCACATAGACTCTAGACTGGAAGCCCCATGTGGGTAGGGGGCGGTGCCCATTTTAGCTTTTTGTCCCCACAAAGGGACACAGCAGAGGCGGGGGAATCACTAGATCCTTGTTGAGTGAGTCAGATCCCAGGAGCGTCTCTTACGAGTTTAAGGGCGAGGCTGTCCACGTCCTGTCCCTTTCCTTGCTCTGAGCTGACTGATGGCAAGCGGAGGACGCTGGACTTCTTGAGAAAATGGCACCTAGAAGCGATTTGTTGGTCCGATTCTTTTCATTTTAGGTTTAGTATTGCTCCTTTTTCTCCCATTTGGTGAAGTGGTGTAATGCTTTAGCACATTTTAAATAAGATTACACAAGCTGCTGTTAGTTGGCATCAAGTGTCTTTTAATCTGGAGAGAAAATGTTACCTCCTTCATTTGCAAAGCAGAGTGTTTGTGGTACCATATTCCAGAGTGTCTTTTGGTTGTTCTGTTTTTCAAAACTTACTGTGGGCTTCTAATTACCCTCATTTAGACGACCAGGGCAGAAATTGCCACTTCAACAAGAAAATTTTGTAATGAGCCAGAGGAAATGGGCTCATCATTACTACATTATGTGCAGCCTAAAAATCTATGTGGATTTTTATTTCATGAGAAAGTGACTGTTTAATTGAAAAATGCTGTTAAAGTGTACTTTCCCCTTCCCATCAGTCGGTTGTTAATGCTTATACATCCAAGCTAGAGTCAGTTGAAATTGGTGCCCCTTTGCCAAAATACTTCTTTTCTCCTCATTGCTTGTGCAGAATTCTGTGGTGGTAGATCTATTTTTGTTTAATTAGGCCCTGCAAGAATATGAAGGAGAGCTGTATTTAAATTTTTAGACCATTAAAGGGCCTAAAACTCTCCTAGATGAAAGGCACAAAAAAAAATTAACTTTAATATTTATTATATGGATAAAACCAATAGGGAGAACATTTCCAGAAAACCTTTTCTCTTGTTCCTTCTTCAGACGGCTGGCTAAGATTAATAGCAGGCCAGAAAGCAGGCATGTTTGCTACTTTCTCTTGTTCTGTTACCAGGAAATAACTCGAAGAGGGAATAGAAACTCTCAGTCTCCTTGCATTTTGGGGGGCAGGTTATAAATTGGATAACTCACTGATACAATAAAATGGTGGTTGATAACATGGCCATATTTTCCTCTCTGATGGGGGATGGTCCTCTAATTTCTGCTTCGATTGGGACTCCTTTTAAAATGGTAACCTAGAAAACAAAACCATGTGCAAAATACTTGCCTGGCAAATAGAAAGTTCTTAGAACCACCGGTTCCAGTGGCATCAAGCAGGCCACTGGCGCCAGAGAAGCTCGGTGGGAAGCGTGTCCGGGGCACGGCCTGTGAATATTCCTTTCATCGCTGGGGCAGCTGTACCCAGTGGGGCTGTGGGTTAGCCGGAGACTTTTGTAGAATAACGGACAAGACCTAGTTGCATCAGGTGCCGACGATGGGCTGAAAGAAGGAAGGGGAGATCCCCGCCTGGCTCGAGCTCTCGTAGTCCCCCTGTCCGTTCGAGTCCCCAAACTGGATTGGCTGTTGTGACGGAAAAGATTGTCAGCACTATGTAAATGAGAAAGAGGGATGAAAGTGCATCTCATGCAGATAATTTCTGTGTAGATAATTTGCCATAAAAATTTATATTGCAGTCCTTAAAACCTTCGGAGATTTAGTCTGTCTAGGGAAAGGTGATTTATATGGTATTAAAACACTTTTTATGTTCCAGTCCTTTAGATTTAATGTTTATTGCCTATAAAAATGAAATCTTCTTGTGGATATTTAAAAGTTTTGGTACTGTGCAAAATATATATTCACGTTAGAGCCTGAAACGCTTTGGAGATGTTGTAAATAAGTGGCAGATTCTTTGCTCCAAAGTCCGTGCAGCTGTCTGGGCCCGTCTGTGCTTTGCACACTTAAGAGGTTGCACAGGTACCATGTCTCGTCACCATGGTGAGGTTGCCAGGTAGGAAAATGTCTTATGTGGGGATTGTGTTGGGGTTTTTTTCCCCCCTTTTTTTAATTAGCTAACAAGTCTAGAGGTATTCTGATTCTCCAGAAACTTATGCAAGGTGTGACCAGAATTTCATTCAGATCTGTAGCAGTACATGAATTATGACCCAGGCTTTAACGGCTGGAAGTGCTTTGGTGATGCACAATCAAGTGCAGAGCCGTCTTTGGACTTTTTGCAGGCCCTCAGATTCATAAGTAATAGCACGCTTTCGTGCTGGTCTTAAATAAAACCTTCACGGGTAAATCATACCGTGGGGCGCCGTGCTGCTGGGGAGGGGAGGCATTTAAGCATTTTGGGGGGCTCCCGAAGGGTGTCTCTTGAACTAAGAGCCCTGAAGAGGAGGACCTGGTTTGACTGTTAAATTAAGATGTAGTCTCCGTAGCCCTAGAGTGTGCTTCTCCGGGCTGTCCCTGTCTGGATGCTGTCCGTGTGCAGAGTGGAGCTGGTCCCCAAAGTGCCGGGATGGCAGCTTGCTGAACCCTATGCACCAAGCGCCCATCCCTGGCTGAGCTGCGGTCAGCTTTCCAGCTTCCTTAGATGCTGGACGTTTTAGAAATTACATGAGAAATGCTTTTCCTGGAGATGTGCAGGAAAAGGTGGCGCTCATCAGCAAGGCCACCCCATTATAAGCCGAGGTGGGAATCCCAGCTGCAAAGCCATTGGCGCCCGGTATCCGGGGTGAGCCTGGCCCCGGGTATTGGCCGCTCTCTGTGGACCGGAGTGGCAGGAGGAAGAGACTGGGGCTGTCAGCTTTGGATTCTATTTGGAAAAAAGGAACTTGAGACTTTGACATTGCTGTGAGGGGGGTGTTCTCACCTTTATAGCGCAGAACGTTTGTTCGTCCATGGGCGGAAGGTGTCCCTAAGCCTTGCTGAGTGACTGCCCCAGGGCCGGGCTGGGCTCAGCCTCTGAGTGGCAAGAAGAACCTGCTTTCTTACAATTGCAGGGGAGAAGGACCAAGGCCCCTGAAGTTCTGAACCCCTCACAGTGCAACTCAAGTGGCCCCCTGCAGTAATCTGTAGGTCAGGGCTCCCCTGTAAGAGAGCTCACTGAGACTGAGTCTTGAGGCAGAATCAGTGCAGAGGTGCTTACTGTTGCCTCATTGTGGTGGTTACGCTGGTGGCCCAATGTGCAAGGATTCAGGGGCCGCATTTTCTCGTGTCACCAGTAAAATGAAGCAAGATACCTGTCTCAGGAGAGTATAGTAGGGCCGACAACCTCCTGAGCTGGCCGCAACTCATGCAGGCGGCCTTCCAGGTGAGCACAGTTGTTCACGAGGGTGAAGTTGGAAAAGAGGGTCAGCAGGTGGGTAGGTGTGAGAATAAAGACACACCAGTCACTGTGGGGACAGCCTCCCGCCCAGAGTAGGTGTGTAACCCGCATGCATTTGGTGAAAGGCAAATGGGTGTGTGTGGGGACAGTCCCCACCCTGAGTGGTGAGGGGACAGAGGAATGCCACAGTCAGCTTCGTGTAAAAAGGGCCAGCGAACAGATGGCCAGCCTTGCTTGCCCAGCTCCGCGTGCTCCCTGGGAGGAGATGGAGCTCACCAACTTCCAAACTCTGCTCTGTCGGCGTGAACCACACTATCTGAGACGAATGTGAACACGCAGACTTCTCAATGACAGTGTGTGAAGCGGGCCGGTTACACAGCTACATCTACTAATATTTTTGGTATAAAGCGGTTGCTAAAATTAATTCCAGTCTGAAACTTGATGAATTCTCAGTCATGGAATTAACAGGTTTCAAATGAAAAAAACCAAAAACCAAAAAACAAAAAACCCAAAAAACACAGCTCGATTAAAAATAAATGTTTATGCCAGAAATTTGGAGCCTGTCCCGAACAAACTCCAGCTGAAGTTTTTCCACTTTAGAGGATTGGTTTGCCTTTTTGTTGTATTTATGGGGAACGTACATATTTGTACCAGAAATGTACAGACCGGTAGCCCAATTGCCAGCCCAGTTCTCTCTTACGAGGAGTCAGTGTTATTTATCCTTTATGCCATAGGCTGGCAGGCTGGCCCCGGGAAGAGGCCGCCTGGCTCCACGGGGCCCCCGAGCGGACGGGGATGAGCAGTAAGTCACGTACATGGTACTGGGTGTGGGGTACCGAGCGCAAGGAAGGGGGGCCAGCCAGCCTCCTTCGAGCCAGCACACCCAGTGCGCCTCGCTCTGCATTGGTATCACGCCAACTATTTAGGACACCTGTGTGTGTTTCATTCTGTTTTTTTAATGGGGTTTCAAACTACCTGTGCCCACCTCCGTCCTCCGGGCGACAGCACGGACTTGTACGTCATTTGATAGGAGACGTCTGTGTGGTTTGCCACCCTTGAAAGCTTAGCCACTCCAGGCTGTGCTCGGCCAACACAGCAAGAACGGAACAAGGGGCTCTTGATGAAGAGTTTGGAGATCAGCACTTAGTTCATTAGAAGATTTCCAACGGTGAAGGAGTGAGGCCCGTGCAGTTTTGCTGGTTTAAAGATCACACGTGGGTCATCGGGAACAGTTTACTCTTTGGCTGCCCAGCTTCGATGCTGAATGACTGCCAGAAGGTGGTAGCACGACCAGCCCTATTATCATCCCCAGACCTCCAGGGGTTTAGCTGTAGGGATTGAAAATTGAGTAACCAACTTCCGTTCCTGGATATATCCATGTAGCCACAGTAATGCAAAAAGCTGGATGTTACCCGTTTTTGTTTAAAAAAAAAAAAAAAAATCCTTACCCAGGTGTCATTGCAGTGCGGGTGCTGCAAACTGAACTGGCCTCCCCCCTCCTCCAGCTGTGAGATCCAGTAGCACACCCCAGGCTGGCCCGTCAGCCCTTTCTGGCAGCCGGCCGGCTTAGGGATCCAGCGGGGTGAGGTCACCCCGGGAAGGGCAGATGTACTGGGAGGGGGAAGCCCATTCCCCTGCTTTTAAACCACAAATGTCTTTTGATAACTAGTAAAATTGGCAAGCGGAGTGATTGAAAACATGTGAGAAGTAACTGGATCTAAGTTTCAAGTAGTACATATTTGAAAAGTTTTCCCCAATGTAAAAGTTACTCTTTAAGAGCCTTAAACTAATAAAAACAAGGAAATTCCATGTTACGGCTGCCACTCGGCCTTTCCATTTTTATTCCAGCAGTCAGATTTGACAGGTCCGACGCCGATTGGCTCCAGGACCCCCGTGAGCATTTAAAGCCGGGGGTGTGGGAGGGTGCGGTGGGGGGTTTGGGGCAAGTCTCCACCGCACTTCAGTGCCAGGCTCCTAATTCCATTTTAGTATATCCTATTTTCTCTTCTCGGGGCTGCTTCCTGTATTTACTTTATCCACTAAAGCTGATTCAGGATTAATTTAGAGACAGTTCTCGTTTCTTTCCTTTTTCTTGATTTCCTCGCAGACTTCACTGGGCGGCTGCCCGCTCCACAGGCGTTCGGGCTGGGTGTCTCGCACCCTCGGCGACACTGCCCCTTGTCCCGTGGCTCCTTCGCTGAGCTGCCGGGCCTGCTCTTAGCCTCCCCTCCCTCCAGTCCCTTCTCCCTGTCGCTGCCAGAATGATCCTTCTAAAGAACTGCCTGATCACTGATCGACTGGAGAAGCAGCAACACACTGACTCAGCAGAGTTGGATGCACACTCGGGGCCTAGGAAGGAGCCCTAGAGCTCTTGCCCTCTGTGCCCTCAGAGCCCACCGTCCCCACGTCAGCCCCAAGCCTGTTGCACTTTTTGAGAGTGTTCTGCTGGCGTGGAAGGAGCAGATTTAGGCGCAGAAAATATTACCTTGAAAATGTCGCACAGCTGTGTGTTCTTGGTCAGATGACCTTTACTGTCGTGTCCTCATTCATGGGTGGAAGGAGGATCGTAGGCTCACCGTGGTGATTAAAACAACAAGGGATGTGATGCACGAGTCCGTGAACTCTAGAGGCAGCTGGTTTTATTACCTCTGCCCGCCCAAGGCCTTCTGGAATCCTCCTCCTCCTCTCCCCCCCTCCCGCCACGTGAAGTCTCCCCCATCCCTCAAGGCCACCTCCGATCCTGCCGCCAGGAAGTCGCCTCTCTCCCTCTCAGCTCCCAGGTCGTCTGGGTACCTGTCCTGCAGCGATCTGCCTTACAGGATAGTCCAGTTGTTTTACTGAGTCAGAAGCTCTTTGCGCCCTAGCGCGGCATGTTGGCCCTTTGGCGCCCTGTCTTTCCCATGAGGAGCTCAGGAACTCCTCTGATGAGTGGATAGTAAGTTGACCAAGTGGCTGGGTGGGAGGGCGGCAGTTTCTTAGAGTGTTTGCGCTGTGTCGTGCGCTTGGGGGGTGAAGCCTTTGGTTTCCGGCCCTTGTCTCGCGTAAGTGTGCAAACTTGATCCAGCTGTCTGTGAAACCGGTTGTAGCCTTTCTTCTGGGAGTCTTTCGGATACAGGTGGATTCTTCTTGTTGGATCCCATTGGCCCTCCCCCAGTCCAGGTGCCCCGCTGCAGCCACACGTGCTGGGCTTTTGCGCTTGGTGCCTATGTACAGTTTCTTAAGTAAAATACAGGTGTCCGGCAGCCCAGTGGGACCCACTAAGCAGGCACTTAGGGATGGGCATAGAGGTAGGAAGTAAACCAGGAAATCCTCTTTTGTCTCAGCTCTTGTTGAAAATCTCGATAAAATAGGGGCGCCTGTGTGGCTCAGTCGTTAAGCGTCTGCCTTCTGCTCAGGTCATGATCCCAGGGTCCTGGGATGGAGCCCCGCATCGGGCTCCCTGCTCCGCGGGAAGCCTGCTTCTCCCTGTCCCACTCCCCCTGCTTGTGTTCCCTCTCTCGCTGTGTCTCTCTGTCAAAAAAATAAATAAAATCTTAAAAAAAAAAAAAACTCGATAAAATAAATATGTTGCTGCGCTTTCCAGAATTGGTAGAGTATATGGAACATAATTGATTGGTTTTGTTTGTGATCATTGAAGATCTTGATTATCGTTGCGGATCTGTGGCGATATTTCCTTTGTGTTTACATTAGCCTGGCACGGAAGGACCCTGGCTGGTGCTGGTGTGTCACGTGGGGTGGGGCAGTGCCACGGGCAGAGAAGTCGGCAGAGAGTGTAAGCGAGGCCACTTGGGCAGAGCCGCCTCCTGGTGCTGCACAGGCGACGTCTCAGTATCACCAAGAGGGCCAGTAGGGTGGGGCAGGACGTGTCCTTTTCTAGATCACACTCTGCTGGCAGCTGCCGTTCGCTCCCAAAGCAGAACCCTCTCGTCGCAAGAGGCACAGCCCGTAGAGAACCAAGAGCGTGGGGTACAGAGAAATGTTATTCCTGGGCCGAAACAAGTGGCGTCTATGCAGTTAAGAAATGACACATGGAGTCAGGGAAGAACAGGTGCCGAGAACCTGAACTTGGAGCAGTCATGGAGAGATCAGAATGCTTTGTAACTGGCATTAACTTCCTGCCTCAAGAGCCGTTCCCCGGGGCACCTGGGTGGCTCCAGTCGGTTCAGTGTCCGACTCTTGGTTTCGGCTCAGGCCATGATCTCGGGGTCCTGGGATTGAGCCCCGCGTCTGGCTCCCTGCTCATTGGGGAATCTACCTAGGATTCTCTCTCCCTCTGCCCCTCCTCCCGCTCACATCCTCTCTCTCTAAAATAAATAAATCTTAAAAAAAAATAGAACCATTCCTTTGCACCCCATGTGGCCCTGAGACCATGGAGTCAAGCCCTGGGATGAAGAGGGGACTGTTAATGCCGGCGCAGAGCTTGGAAGGCGTTGGGGGCTGCCCTGGTTGAGCGTGCTGCATTTGGATGAGTATCCAAACCCCACTGTGTAGTTAGTAGTAGTTTGTCGTGATTGCGCTTATCAATTGCGTGTGTTCGATAGTTAGCTACAGCTCTTGAGCTGGCTCTCTAAAGTCTGAGTTAAAGAATCTCTCTAGCTCTTTTCCAGAAAGTTCCGTGGACAGGATGGAGTATAACTGATGACGGGAGTCGTCATTCCAGTGCCCAGAGTGGGCAGACTGGTGGCAGCACTTGGAGGGTAGCTCATGGGGTGGCCCTTTTTCTTCTCTGGGTATCCCATCCAGCTAGCACAGCTTGCGGCGAGACTCTTGGAGGATTTAAATGGCCCCCTTCGAGTCCCATTTCTGCTCTAGGCACCGGGAGCCCTCATGTCGTGTCACCTGTTGGTGCCCCGCACCCAGATTTCCTGACAGTGGCCAACAGCTCTGGTGCCAGGAGAGAGTGAAGGAATCACAGGCGACGTTCACATTCTCTGCCATACGAGTGTCATTCTGCCGGGCCATCTGGCGGGCAGCAGTTCTCAGCCAATGGCAGGATGTTGTAAACCTTGCTCGCTGAACATGGCACCAAAAATCTTGAAAATTAACTGCAAAAATAAAATCAAAGCTGGCTCCGCGGTGACATCTCTTGGCCTGACATACGCAGCTCCGGGGACGCGGCCCCGCATCGCGGATCGATGCCTGTTAACTGGTTTGGTTTTCCCCAGGAGCCACTTTGGCATCTTTTTTTTTTTTTTTAACTTTTCCTCCTAAATTCTAGGCAAAAAACCCCACAAAAAACCATTTTGAGAGCTTTGGGGGAGTTTTATTTGTTAATTAAAATGTGAGAAGGGAATGTAGCTACAGGTAGAGTTCTGGTGCAAGCCACAGCTGTGATTTAAAAAAAACCCAACCTGACAGTTTCAAAATGAAGTTATTAGCACTTCACCTATAACTGTGATAGCTTTTAACTTTCATGATCTGTCTCTTTAGCGCGCCCCCCCCTCCGCCCCCGTAGCGTACAAAAAAGGCTTAAGTGAGGACGTTGGAGGATACTTTACCCTAGCAGAAGAGAGTAAGAGCTACCATTTTTGTGGAACCTTTTTAACTTCCAAGAGATTTTCTTATTCTTCATGCCTTGTGGTTTTCCAGCAACCCTGTGAGCCTGGGTAGGTGGTGTATTTTACAGATGAGCAAACCAAGGCTCGGGGTGTCTTGGTGACCTGGCGATTTGTAGCCAGGATGGAGCCTGGTCTCCCAGAAATTCTCCAGCTGCTCACTTCCTGGGCCTTATCCGTGCCATAAAAGATGGGGCTGTATGGAAAAATCACCCACGATTGGGTGACAAGTCTTCTCCCACTCACAAAATAATTAAATGAAATGGGCTCTGATTCCGATAATCAGATTCAGCTGATTGCCCACCAAGCCCGGTCATATAATCCTACTAACCCTCGAAGCGGCTCCGTCCCAGCACAGGCACTGGCCGGTTGGCTTGGTGCACAGCCTGTCTGTGCCGGCAGATGTTTGTGGCCGGGATAGCCCAGAGAGCGCGCGAGCGGGCGAGAGCTGAGCTGCAGGGCGGTGGATGGCTTTGCCGCCAAGCATTTTCCCAGAGAAGTAAAGGGAGCCGTTGCCAGAGTGGCTGGTGCCCTAACAAATTGATTCCTGCCAAACAATGGAAACAAATATTTTCAACAGACAGAAATTTTGGCTCCTAAAGCATTCAAATTAAAGGCTTTATTTCTGAAACAAATACTTTAGGAGGAAAACGTTTACCAGCATAGATGAGATCAGAGTTTTTCCTCCTGGCAGGGGCTTAATTATTTTTTGAGATTAAAACACGTTTTTCCTGTCCCTGCTTCATCTTTGGCCCATGACCTTCCCTCCTGCTGGCTGGAGAAAGTCAAGTGTGTTAAGCTGGGGCGTGGGGCAGGGGCGCCCCTGTGGTTTACTGCAGAGAGCCTCAGCTTCCATGGAGATGGTCCTCCAGGTCTGGGTTCGGCTCTCTCGGTCAGCTCCCCTGACCCCTTCGTGATGTACTTGGGGCCAATCCCCCCAGCCACCCGTCAGTTTCATCAGTCTGTTAAATGTCAGTTGTGTAACAGTTAAGAGCTTTCCCCTCAGAACCCGGAGAGTCATTCTGGACCAGCGCTGTGTGGTGCGTTGATGGAACGGTCCTGTCTGTGTCATCAGGTGTAGTTGCCGCTGGCGCTCAAAACGTGGTTACTGCAATGGAGAAACGGAATCTAATTTCAGTGGACCTAGCCTCATGTGGCTAGTGCAATTCCCATTCGTCCCCCTACTTCAATTAGGTGTCCCCTGGGTCCAATTACTGGGTTGACAGGCCAGCCTCTCTGCGTTCCGAATGCAGTTGTGGGGACTCGGGGTGTCTGTTCTCTCTGACACCCACCCATCTCCTGTCCCACAGCCAGAGCTAGACCACAAACCCCCAGGATCAAACTTTTATGGGTGTTTTAAAATTGTGACAAGTTCTCATGTGGTTTGAAAACGCGTCTCCTGATGTGTACTAAGTGTAAGAAAGACAATGGATGTCAGGGAGTCCCTATTCCCTGGACATCTGTTAGCAAGGGCGAGTCACTTACCTGCCCAGCCTCGGTCTCCTCATCTGTGACGTGGGATGAACAAAGCTCCTGTGGCTGCTTCTCTTTCAAGTTCATCCCAAGGCCCACGGGGTGGGGGGGGGGGAGCGCTGCCAATAGGTCGGACCTCAGCAGCCCTCCTCTGTCCCCGGTGCGGGTCCCGAGGCGGGGGGTGGGTTGGGGGGGTGGGACGTGCAGGCTGTGGCCTGGGGAAGCACAGAGGAGGCAGAAGACAAGGCGCTCTCAGCAAGGAGGCCCTCGCTTCAACCCAGGAACAAGACGGGGGAGAAAGCGGTAGCGAGCAAGCAAATGAGGTAACTAGACAGCAAGGACAAGGTGGAGGGGCCAGGAAGGAGGAAGGAGGGCTTCTTTGGGCTCTCTGGAGAAGTCCAGGATGGGAAGGGGCGGGCACTCCTGCCATGTGGGGCCATGTGTGTCTACAAGGCAGAGGCTGGTGCGAAGAATTTAGTTTTGTTTTGTGATAGAGCCAAAGAGAGCGGGAAAGAAGGCTACTTAGGAAACAGGCATTTTTACAGCTCGGAACTGGGCAAATATCAGCAGTTTTCTCTGGCTTGGTCAGTATGTAAGGCAGAATCCGTCTCGTTCGGGTTAAGGGCGTCCTTCCGTCTCCCTGCAGCAGTCCCCCCACCCGCCCCGCCACGTGGGCTTCCGATCCGTCTATGTTTCATTATGCATCACCGAGACACCGTCTCTCACGTCTCACTGTTTAAATGAGAGTCTGGCAAGTATTATATGTAGCGCAATGCTTGTTGGATACATCTGGCATTTTTGTCTTTGCATAGTGGGTTTGCAACGGGGTGAAAAACAACAAAAAACAAAGTCTTGGTTCCCTATTGAAATTTCTCCATCCCAAGGAGTTCACAGAAAAGGGCTTGTATGAGAACTTTGTATCCGTAGCCTTTGTTAGGCCAATGTGTTTGTTTTTATTCACTTATATTTTCTGAGTTGGTAACGCATTCACTTGATTGAAGATTCTGTTTAAAAAGTAGACACCGAGACACCTTGCCTGCGCCTCTGTTCGCTCCCACTCCCACCATCCCCGGGGGTGTAGCCTTACAGGCAGTAAGTCTATGTTGGAGTAAATCGTTGCACTCGAATTTCCTAGATCAGGAATTAATACCAGGTCATGTCCCGGAATTGGGAACTATTGAGTACGTATTAGACAACCAGTACCATCTTCAGAGCGAAAGGAGCACGAGGGAATAATCTTTATACAAGGTGGGATCAGCTTCAATAGGGAGAGGAGAAGAGAAACTACCATAACCATCGTAGTGGGCATTTTACCCGATTTAATCTGCATGGCAGCCCCATGAGATGTGTATTAGTGTCCTGTCCCCACTTGAGGTTAGATAGCTCGGCTGGTCCGTGTGCACACTGGTCCCCCAACACACCACCCTGCAGGCACCTGCTCCCCATTGCCGGCCCCAGAGATCCTGTCTTTCTCTGGGGCTGTCTGGGAGCAGGAACCCCCTCGTGGTGGGAAACCAGTGCTGGGAGTACAGCCACTGTGCTCTGTGGATCCGGCCAGGAGGCTGTGTCCTGCTCCTTGGACTCTGATCTCCAAGGTGGGAGAAGACGAGCTGCACTGCACAGAGATCTCAGCAAGGGCTGGAGTGCACGCACGGTGTTTCTGACTCAATCCCCTGAGAGCTAGAAGCCTGAACTATAGGCAGTCCCCTTGCTTTTGTCCACATGCCCACCTCTCTGTTCCCTGAGTCGGAGAGCCACAGGGTGTGATTAACCCAGAGAGCTCACCTCTCCGTGGCCAGCATTTACTGAGCCCCTGCTGGGAGCTGGGCTCGGCACTGGCTGCCCCGGAGAGCGCTCTCCCTGCCCTGGGAAGAGCACTCGCTTCCCAGGACCCCTCCTGGGGTCTCCTTCTGGGAGCCCTTCCCACAGGCAGGGGAAGAGCCTCGACAGTGAACCCCAGCTCTGCTTTGCTGCTGCCTACTTACCCTGAAGCACTGTTGGGACGGACTCTTCCCACCCGTGTTCCCGTTCCGCATTCTTCACACGGAGCTCAGATGCAGGTTGCTTCCTGGGCTGCTAGGAGAGCTTGCTAGGGCCGCTCCAGCGGGGAGGAGTCCCTCTTGGGCAAATGATCCTAATTCTTATAAACTGGTACCATTCTGAGGCTCGACCCAGGATCCTTGGAGGCTGAGCAAGAAGGGAGTGTAGGTCTCCTCCAGGCCCCCCTGCCTCCTTCGATCTATCTTGCCTTTCAAGAAGCTGGCTCTGTCAGCCTGACCCCCTCCTCCTCCTCAGCCCCTAGTCTCCTGAACTGTTCCAGAAGATTCTCTGCCATTCACGGCCTCAGTGCTTGCAGCCATCTCTCTTTCTGACCGGAAGCCTTGCAGTTGTTAAATTTGTCCCCTTTCTGGTATAATTTTGCCTTTTTTTTTCCCTTTCTTTTTTAAAAAGCTTATTCTTTCATTTGGCAAATATTGACTGCCTACCTGTGATGTACCCCAGCACCGTGTGAAGCGCTGGGAATTCTGCAGTGAGCAAAAGGCAGGCCCTGCTGGAGCTTACGGCCCATGGGGAGACGCACTGACCTCGCACACTTGCACGCACATACGGAATTGCAAACCAGAGTCGCTGCCCACCTTACGGTCTCTGCCTCGGTGGGGTGGAAGGGGATGGGGTAGGGGAAGTGGTATTCAGTCAGAGATCCGACAGTTTGATGGAAGGGAGCAGGCATAGGCCTCCAAGCAGAGGGAAAGGCTGGTGCTCAGGGTCCGAGGGAAAGGAGGGGACCCAGCCTTCTGGGGACAGCAGAGGAAGGCCAACGTGCCCTGCTGGTCTTATCTGAGGGCCCCTAGGAAGCCACTGGAGGCTCTGAGCAGGGAATGACAAGCTCAGATCTGGGTTGCGTCCCCTCTCCTGCCTCTCCTGGAGGGTGTGTACCTGTCCTGTCCCCCCACCCCCATACAGCTCCCCCAGCTCCGTGGTCATTGGTGCCCCCAGGGAACACAGGGCACCTAAGTCTTACATCAAACAGCAGCTCCGTGCAACTCCTGGATCCCTGCCTTCCCTGCCTCCTTTAGTTGTGCCGTTTTTCTCCATTCAGTTCATCCACGGCCCCTCCGTGGATGGGGTCCCTACTGAGGTCCAGGTCACTTCTGTGGCAAGTGCGGCTTCCTGCGTGGGAGTGCTCACTGCTGGCCCCCGCCTGCCATCACATGACAGAATACTGTAGCCGTGACTCAGACTTCGGTGGCACTCGCGGTGAATCAAAGATCATGAGCGGGAAAGCGATGGGTGAGGACCAAGTGTCTGCAAAGGGCACTTGGGAAACGTGGAGTCAGACTTGGTCTTATACCTAAACTTACAAAGTAAGCGAAAGCGGTAGCATTTACTTCGGGTGTTCTGCAAGGTTCTCCTTTAAATATCGCCCTTGGTCAGTGCACACACCCACCAACGGAACAAAATGCACTTCCTGCAGCTCCGTGGGGAGCACTGCTCTAAAAGGAATGGGGAGGGGCAGTCCGTGGTCCTTATCTGTCCGTCAAAGCCTGCATCCCGTTACAGGGGAAAGAAAGGAGATTTGGAAAGATAAATGTCATTATAGTTAGGTGCTCAGAATTCAAAAGGAATGAGGCGGAGAAGGGGCGAGGACGTCGCCGCTGGCCACTGCCCTGCTCGTCCGTTCTCCTCCCAGGATACGGAGTGGTACCTGTGTCTTGTATCTGTAGAGCCTTCCAGAGGCATCTCATGTACATACGAGCACGTGAAATGTGTGCACACCTTCCTCTCCACTACGGTGGCCATCTTGGTCACTGCTGGTGGACATGTTTGGGGAAATGGCCTTTATGTTTCTATTTGAACCCACTTATTTCCATGTTGGCGTGTTCCTCTTGGGCCTCTGCCACCCCCATCCTGGGGGGGGAGGTGCTGACCAGGCTGCTGGTTCCTCTGAGCCCCGTTCTTGGTCTCTGACAGCACCTTTCCCACTGGTTGTGCCAGGGACTCAGTGAGCCCCGGGGGAGGAGAGGGAGGAAGAGGAAGAGGAGGGCAATGGGGACCAAGCCCCTCCCACCCACGGGCTCCAGCCGAGATGGGCATCTTTCGAGAAAACTTGGAGGGCTTTCTTGCTGGAAGTTATGTTCTCCCCTTGCAAACCTCTGCTCTGTTTGGGTTCCACGGACCCGGTCCCTTCTGTCTTGTTGCTTTTCTGTGCCTGCTTGGTTCCTTGGCTGGACCGTGGGCACCTGGAGGTTGGAGTCGGCTTCTGATTCATCTGTGCATCCCTGGAGCCCCCGACCTGGGTGGCAGACTGAGTTCGGGCCTGAGGTCAAGTGTGTGGCTCGGATAGCACAGGATAGTACAGGATAGTACATGCTCTTGATGGAGCACGTCCCATGCCGTGAATTGAACATGCTTTATCTCAGTTATCTCCAGAGAGGGAACGTCATTTGCCCACAACCACACAGGATACAACAGGGATGGAACCTGGATTCCAAGCCAGGCTTCTCTGAGGCCACCGTCTGAAGGGTCTTCAGATGTTCTGTGTAGGGGGCTGGGCGGGGGGTGGGGGGTGACAGAAGGAGGCTGGTAGGTGGCCTTGGGCCCCTTACAGCCCTGTCTTAGCCAGAGCAGCTTCCATTTGTTCCCCTGACCCTGTGGCTGGAAATGAAGTAGAAAAAGCCCCAGGGACTACCCCACTCAGAAACTGGGGTTGCCTTTTTGTTTGAGTCCTCGTGGTTTCACTGATAAAGCCATTTTGAATTCGTAGTCAAGATTGGCTATTTGATTAGCTTGCCAGGTGAGCCTGAAAGAAACACCAGATGAACTAACTCTTTGGATGCAAGTTACAGACAATAAGCAGAGAATACTTTCCTTGCTCCAGCCCAGGGGTGCTGGGGGAGAGGGCCCACCTCCCCAGGCCCAGAAGGAGCAGGGAGCCGAGGCAGGCCTAGCCTGGGGGCTTTAGGAGGGGAGCCTCACAGAAGCCCTGCAGATGCCCCCCCGCCAATTTAATACAGGCCAACAGCTGACATACCTACTCTAAAGGCGAGCAGTTTCAAACCGATCGGTGACGTTCTGAAGACTGGTTTCCTTTGGGAAAATTTTCTTTTAAATTCGGCCACTATTGGCACTTTTTAATTTTTGGTATTTAATACATCTTTAACACTTGGCTGAGAGGCTGGAGTTCAGGCAGAGAGAAAGTTAAAATGTTAAGGAGCTGTGCCCTTTGAGGATCTGTCAGAAATGTTGAAAAAGCATCCTGGAAATTCTCATCAGGGAAAAAAGCAGGATTGCAGGCATCCACAGCCATGTGGCAGCACCCCCCCGCCCCCCCATCTCCCGGCAAGGGCTGTGCCTGCGCCCGTGGGGCCTCGGCTCCAAAGCCACTGGTCTTGCTCTGGACCTCGTCACCTCCTGGCGTCGGTTGCCACTAGATGACTTAGAACAAAAATTGCAGTTTCTGCATCCAGGTGCCTGTCCTCGTGAGACGCTTTCCCAGGACAATTTCCGCCTCTTTCGGCCTAGTTGGAAGTGCCCGTGTGTTCCGAGCCCCCACGGTTTTGCTGCCAGCCCTGCCACCTCCCCATCCCTTCGGACCTGGGGCTGTCAGATGTTTAGAATATTTCTACATCGTTTTGGAGGGGACGCCCTCCTCTGCCCTTCCCTGGGAAAGTTCTGGCCCGGGTGAGCGGTGTTTTCTGTAACTGGCCACCTCCTCCTTGTTCCTAAGCCCAGACACTGGCCAGTGTGCAGCGCGTTGTGCAAGAAACAGCTGTTGTTTTGACAAAGGACGGGCTGGCCTTACTTTTTGAATTACCAGAGTGAGTCAGGAGGTCATCTATTCCAGGCCTTTGCTCCTGGGCAGGTGGACAGTGCAGACCGTGAACGCTCGTGCGTGGGACGCATGATGTAAAATATATTTCTGTATGTAAACCTGTATTTTTTCACACGAGCAGGATTTAAGAAAGGAACATATAGTACCGTTTTTCCAATTTGGTAATACATGCACATGGCTAAAATACTCAGAAGATGTACACTTGACCCTTGAACAGTGAGGATTAGGGGCACCGACCCACAGCATAGTCGAAAATCCACGTATAACTTTTTTTTTTAAGATTTTATTTATTTATTTATTTGACAGAGAGACACAGCGAGAGAGGGAACACAAGCAGGAGGAGTGGGAGAGGGAGAAGCAGGCTTTCCGCTGAGCAGGGAGCCCGATGTGGGGCTCGATCCCAGGACCCCGGGATCATGACCTGAGCCGAAGGCAGACGCTTAACGACTGAGCCACCCAGGCGCCCCCGACATATAACTTTTGATGCCCCCGAAACTTAACCACTCAGAACCTATAGTTGACTGGGAGCCTTGACCAATAGCATAAATAGTCGATTAACTCGTACTTTGTATGTCACATGTATTATATACTGTATTCCTGCAATAAAGTCAGCTAAAGAAACGAAAATGTTATTAAGGAAATCATAAGGAAGAGAAAAGACATTTACGGTGTTGCGCTATAAAAAATGCTCACCTAAGTGGCCCCGCAAAGTTCAAACCCGTGTTCTTCGAGGGTCAGCCGTCCGCTGAAGGGCAGGTCCATCTCCCCCCCCCACCCCCAAAGCCTTCTCAGAGCCAAGCAGTTACAAATATCTTTTGTATCTTTCTGGAGACAATCAAAGCTTATGTAAGGATATGTATAGATACCCTTTCAAACAATACTAGCATTGTTTTTGCACTTTGCTCTTTTTGCTTCAATATATCTTGAAGATCATCCCATCTCCTGGTGCATATGGGACCTTTCTTTTTTTTTTCTTTAAACTGTTATCGAATGATCCTTGAGTAGATACGTCGACGCACTCTTTGTTGGATACTTCAGTTGGTTCCCAGTTTTTGCTTTCCCCCTTCCCCTTTTTCTGAGGTTTTAGTGCTTTTCGGATGTGGGGACTCTCCATGCTCTTTTTTTTTTTAATAAGTGATCAGTGACTCAGGGACTGAGGGTTCTGTATTTTAGGCCCCCACTGCCACCTCCCCTAAACCCATTAAATTCCCTTGTTAATGTGTCATTATATTTGACACTTTGAGAATAGGCAGGCTGGGTAGATAATAAAACAGTATTTGGCTTATGTTTAATAGCTGTCTCTTCTCTGCGTTGTCCCAACAACCTTAGAAAGCCTCAGAAGGTGTCCTTCAGAAGGACTCGGTGGTGGTTTTGCAAGGGACCCGGTCAAGGATCGTGAGCCCCAAGTCTGACCAACCAAACCCGGGGCCGGGCAAGCGCAGGCTCTCCTCCTCGCTGTGCCAGTCTGTTTTCATGGTGGCGGGTGGCGGCACTCTATTAACATTAGGAGCTTCCCGTTGGTTTCTCATGTGGGACCTGCGTATGTCTGCACACGTGGGGAAGGGAGTGTGGGGGGCCCGTGGTGGGTCCCCAACAGCCAGCAGCAGGTCACCCCAGGCGCACTGGCCCCACGGCTTTGTGACAAAGGTGGGTTTGCTGCCTTCCATCAAGGGACCTGTCCTGGGCTCAGCACTTCTGAGTTGGGCTTTCTGACAGACATGCCCGTGGGGCTCCTGGCACCAGGCTGGGCTGGACTCCAGTGAGAGGGACATGTGGGGACCCCAGGGCTCTTCCATGTCTCCCGCGGCACTGCCCCCACCGTCCCCACGCCAGTCCCCCTGGATGGCAAGGTGGGGGGGGGTCAGGGCCAGGCCCCACGGTCACCTCTGTGTCCCCAGCATCCAGCAGTTCTGGCTGACTGGGTGACACCCCCTCCCAGGAAGGAGGGTCCTCCTTGAAAGCAGCCCGAGCTCTTTGTTTTTCTCCACGTTTTCTGCATCTGCGGGCGATGGGAACAAAACATCAACTCTACTTTTTCTGTCATATTTCAATATTGGCGTTGCTCCCCACTTCTTGAAGCCTCCTTTTATAACTTCTGCTGCTGCCGCTTAAATATAGCCGTCTAAGTCCTCCTCCTTACCAGATTGTTTATATTTTTGAAAAGCCTTCTGCTTATCTGCGATTGCTCTCTCTTCGCCGTCTCCGTCCCCGCATCGCCACATTGGTTTTGGTTGCTCTTTTTTTCCTGCCTTCACTCGACTGGGATGTGTTTCAAATGTGGTCTATCAAAATGTGCAGTGTTTCCCTCTTTTCTGCAGTAGCTTTGACATCTGTTCTTGAATCCTAGCCCATGTTATTCTTTTGGACTTGTTTGCCCAAGATTTGCTGTAATGCCAGAAACACGAAAGGGGAGAGTGTGGTGGGGGGGGTGTCTGTGCCCCCTCCCCCACCGCCCTCCCCCCTTAAAACTGTCTACAATTTCCAAGTTGACAGCACACTGGATGTTGGCTCCAGTGCCCTGTCGTCTCGTCTGGCAGCGGCCCACACTGTCATGTGCGAGTGGAGCGCCCACCAGGAGGCCCTGCAGACCTGCTTGGGTTACTTCCGCCCAAAAGGGAAGCAGGTGGAACTTCGTGGGGTGGCTGGGGGTGTGGGGAGGACTCGCAGGCTTCCTGGGCATCTCTGGAAGGATCTCCATCTCTGATTTCCCTCGCCTTGCGGTCTTCGATTGGGTCCTTGCTCTGCTGGGCCTCAGGGGAGGGGCCGTACCGCAGAGAAGCCACCGGGAGCAGCCACACTGAATCCTAAGCAGAATGTGTCTTTCATCACGGAGGCCACTCAGCGAGCAAAGGGGCCTTTCGGTGACCACAGGCGCGTGTCCTTGTGCCCCTGCTGTCAGCCAGGACACCACTCTGGGCCCATCTGCCGCAGCCTTGTTTGAAACCGGCCCTGTTGGCAGCGTCTCCCAGAATTCCCGAAGCCAGGGCACAGGTTCTCTGATGCTTGAGTGTCATTTTGTCACGTGGGCAGAGGTCCTCTTACAGGGGACCCGCTCCTGGCGACTCTCAGGGTTTCAGTACGAGGAAAATAGTTGGAGGATAACCAGTGTTTCCAGGTGCCTCATTTTCAGACTTGACCACATCCTGCAAATCACGATTCTTGGAAATTGCCTCTTAAAGGTCCCTCCTGAAAACGAGTAACAGGTTAATTTGGATCGTCCTGGACGTGGTGCCTCGCATATATTAGACCCACAGTAAATGCTGTTAATGAAAGCAAACCAGGTATCACCACAAAAGATCCCAGGCCCACACTGTTGAAGACAAATAGATTACCCCCCCGAGAAGCCCAGAGTAAAGCCGAAGAACCAGGGCGCAGAGATGGGGCAAGAAGGAACGCTTGTTACGAACAGAGACGAGCCACTCCCGGGTGGGATGGCATCTGGGCATCGGCCTGACTCAGGGTTTAGGAAAGAGAAACAATTTGCGTTCTGTCATAGAAGCAGACATTTGTGAGGTGCGCATGGAAACAGGGCACGTCGGGCTGAGCCAGTTTGGTGTTCTGGGACCAGCGCTCGGGCTGGAGGGGAACTGCCTCAGTGTCCACTCCCCCCCCCCCCCCCCGCCTGCCCCGCCTGCCGCCACTATCCCCTACTGCCCCGGAGCCACGGGGACCTCTCCTGGGTTCTGGTCAAATGCAAATGTGATCCCCTCTGGTACGCAGCGCGGTGACAGTCTCGTCCCCCCTTTTTGTGTCTCCACAGAGGGAACTCGATGCCACCGCAACGGTACTGGCGAACCGGCAAGATGAAAGCGAACAGTCTAGAAAGCGGCTCATCGAGCAGAGCCGAGAGTTCAAGAAGAACACTCCAGAGGTGAGGCCACAGTACCGTCCCGGTCTCGGTGCGGGGTCTCCCCGTCCCCGTCCGTGTCCAGGAGCCGTGTTGTAAGCAGACTGCGTTCTCCTCTGCGGGCTGGGGGACCGGGGCGCTGGTAGGCTGTCTGGATGCCAGGAGGCACGAGCTCATTCCAGAGGCAGATACCGACCCGGTTGGGTGTTTGCGAGCACGTGGCCAGTTGTGTGGCCCATCCGGGCCTCTGGGCCCCCGCGCTCCTTGCCCACGTCTGTTAGCACGCCACCCCAAGTCCTCAGGAGCACTGAGCATAGTGGGATGGGGTGTGGGGGTCCTCAGAGGGCCCCTTCCCTGGTGTGGTGGGTGGCTGCACCCATCTGAGGATGCAGTGTGCCGATCCTTCCTGTAGAACAGACATTTAGCCTGGTAGGGCCTGTTAAACGCTTCTGTTTCCTGAAATACGCTTTAAAGGGCACTGCAAACGTGCTCCTCACGGGCTTTTTTTTTTTTTTTTTCCCCTTGTAAGTACATGTTTGAAAGGCAGTGTTTAGGGGGGCTCGGGCAGCATTTTCCCAGTCTGTTGCCTAGGCCTCTCGTTCCCTCAGTCCCTATCAAAGGCTTTGTAAGACGTGAAAAGCAAGGAGAGTTTGAAAGACAGTTGAACAGATGTGGGAATTGCTTTCTGGGAGCTCCTGCCGGTTTGCCCCACGATGGTTCTCGTGCCGTGGGCCCTCGCCCCAGCCTCCTGCACCCTCCCCCTCAGGTGAGAGCGGATCGCAGGTGCCCATGTGCCTCTGTGGAGGACAAAGGAGCAGGTCTGGAAGGAAAGCTGCCTTCTGGGAGGCATGCCTCTGATTTGCCCAGTATTCCTGAAAAAAATGATACGCGATTTGAACTTTTAAAAGTAGACTCGTTTCCCGTGTGCCAATGTTCAAGGGCATGCTGTTGTCAATCATTTTGGGAAACAAATAATTAACCCTCTATTTTCAGAATAACTATTTGGGGGAGAAAACAGGATAGCCCAGTGGGAAGCAAGGGGGCTCTCCAGGGGCAGATCCCCTTAAGGGTTTTAAATTTTAGACCCGCTACCCCCACCCTCCTTACCCTCACCCGGCCTGCCGTTAAATGTGGCTCTTGCATGTGTTATCCAAGCAAAAGTGCACATTGTAGTGATCTGTGCCAGGTTGCCCTCTTCCACGAGGGGATGGGGGAGCTGCTGCGCTCCGTGGTCCACCTTGTCACCAGTAAAGACTAGGGCCGACAAAACAGCCAGGCAGCAGGACCCCCTTCTTCTAGTCGCTCTCCTCCTGTCAGGCCGCTTCAGAGCAGGCCTTCCTGGAGGGTCTAGCTGTGGGGTTTCCCAAGCTGTCCTCCTTGTGTTTGACCCCCTGTCCCCTGGCTGACCCCCTTCACCTCTGTCTCTCCGGCCACTCTTCACACTGTTCCAGTAACGAGCTGTCCTCCGCTGTCCTGGGTTCTTACTTCCCTTCCCTTGCTGACCCCAAGTCCAGGGGTTTCTGTAGAAAATCTAAAGCAGAAGGTCAAGGTCATCCTTCCAAGGCAGCAGACAACACTAAGTAAACATGACCTGTCCTGTGGTAAGTGCTGTGAGGAGGAGTGGAGAATTGGGTTCCTGGATGTTCCTCTGGAGGCCCAGGCTCCTGTCAGGTCCAAGGGCTGGGGCCCCCTGAGGTGGGGCGGTGCTTCCCCTCGGACCCCTGAGGGCCCAGCTGATAAATTCTGGGTACAGCCCCTCCACTGACATGGAAACGGGGGACCAGCTCACAGAGCTTGAGGAGGCCCCACCTGAAATGTTGCATTTTTCTCTCCCGATCCCAGTAAATAGAAGAGGCTCAGGGAAGAAGCGGCCTTGGGTGGTAAATGACATTTGGGGCATTTCTTTGCAGGGCACATTTTTAGACACTATCTTCCATGGAGAAGGGCCCTGGCCTTTGCCAGAGGGTCGAGGCTAGTGCTCGCTCAGGCTTCTCCTTCTGCGGTAAGGAGAGCGTTGCTGCCACAGGAATTTCCAGGAAGCTGGGAAGGGTGAAGCTGCTTACAGGCTCCCGCACCTCCCCTTGCATTTTCCTATCCCAGGTCTGTCCTTGAAATCTGGGTGGGGTCCCTGTGGGAACGCCGAGGCGAGAACGGGTGGAAAAGACAGTCAGGTTCACTTATGCCAGCAACCAACCAGAATTCTCAGTAAATAGTGAAGCCACTGAAGGCCAGAATGAGGGTGGGGGCGAGTAGCTATAGCCAAGGCTTCTGGGGTACACGGAGGGAAGGAGTACGTGAGTGTGTGGGCGGGGGGGCGGCTGGATCCGGTGAGTGCGGGGCCTGGGATCCAGAGGGGATATTCTATTGTCTGTTTGTTTGGGATCTCAGTGCAGGGGGGGTGGCCCTGATATTTCTCCAACACCAGTTATTTCTTGTGACTATACTGCTGGGCGGACCACTCAGCACCTGAGCAAATTAACACTTATTGTCAAGGAAACTCTTTCAGAGATTAGGCATATGAAAATGAAGGTTGCTTAGGACTTTGTTCTCAGGGGTTAAAAAAAAAAAAAAATTGGCTTGTTGGCGGGAAAGGCATCTTCCTCGGGTGGACCCAGACCAGGATGCTCACACCTCACAAAGTTGGGCCTCCAGGTGAGGAGCGGGCCCTTGTTCCGGGGTGAACAGCGTGGCAGAGTCAGGGCCACGGTGTGCCCGCTGGTTTGCACCTAGTGTGCCCATGGCTGATGAAAACGCTGCAGGCCCTCTTTGTTCTGGGGAAGAAGACAATGCGCTCCTAGTGTCTACCGAATAGCTAGTGAATCTAATGTGCAGGATTAGGCACCAGAGAAAAGTCAGAGGTGAGTAAGGTGGTCTCCCGACAGGGACATTATATTTTCCAACCTGGCCCTGCCTGAGGGCAGCTGGAAAAGCTCAAGTGCAGAGGGAAAGGTGGGCTCTGCAGGTGGCCTCGTAGCCGCGGGCGGCTCCTTCCTTTCTGGATGAGCCATAGGAGCACCGAGGGGCAGGTGCCACGCTGGCCAGAGCCTCGGAGGTTTCTCATTTAAAGGACTTTTTTTAAAAAAAGTTTCAGTTTTGTCATTAGAATTATACATTTACAGTCAGTTGATATTATCGCTTACGTCTTTTTAACCCCCAAATTGTAGTCAAGTTGAAGAACATTGCAATTACTTCAAAAATAAAGTTTTATACGTTGCTTTGATTCAGAAAAATCCCTTTCAAAGAAAAGTGGTTTTTAATTTTAACTTTGTAACGAAACATCCATTCCCTATTGAATTAATAATTGAGCGTTGAACATAAAAGACTGGGGTATTTCTAGGTTCTGTCACTTTCCATACAGATTACCTCAGGTGACTTATAGCCTGGTGGCTCTGGCAGACTACTTAGCTTCCCAAAGTCTCAGTTTTGTCATCTATCCGAAGTGTGATGATAGGGCCCAGCTCACAGGGTTGCTCTGTGTGTGTGTACTGTATGGTGTGTGTTTGTGTGTATGTTGTATATGTGTATGTGTATGGTATGTATTTTTTCTGTGTGTATGGTGTGTATTTGTGTATGTGAGTGGTGTGTATTTGTGTGTATTTTTGTGTGTGTATGTGTATGGCATGTATTTGCATGTATTTGTGTTTGTGTATTTATGTGTGTGTATGCGGTGTGTGTGTATGATGTGTATGTGTGGTGTGTATTTGTGTGTGGTGTGTATTTGTCTCTGTATTTGTGTTTGTGTGTGTAGGGTATGTGTGTGTGGTGTTTATTTGTATGTTGTATGGTGTATATGTGTGGTGTGTATCCGTGTGTATTTGTGCATGGTATGTATTTTTTTCTGTGTGTGTGTGGTGTGTATTTGTATGCGTGAGTGGTGTGTATTTGTGTGTGTGTATGGTGTGTATTTGTGTATATATGTGAATGGTGTGTATTTTTTTGTGTATGTATGTATGTGTGTACGGCATGTATTTGTGTGTGTGTATTTGTGTATGTGCACGTGAACGTGTGGAGGGCTTCGCACAAGCCTGGCGTCTAGAGTCCAGGACATGTTCGTTACTGGTGTGAACTTGGAACACACTGCGGGACACGGTCGATTTCTGCTCCTTAAAGCTAGCTCAGGGAACTTTAAAACGACACAACAAATGCAGGTAGTTTCAGCTTAAAATATTTCAAAAGTTGGTTTGTGGTAATAGGTAATCGTTTTACAAATACTTTTTGAACACCTTCCATGTGCCAGATGGTTCTACCCTGAGGATACAATCCTATCCTTGTTCTTAAAGAGTTCCTTATCTTTCTTAGCAGCAAGCACAACATCCTGATCTGGCATGTGAAGCGCTAGGATGGTAGAACTGGAATCTTCCGAATGCAGACCTGCCCCCCAGAAACACTGTCAGTGGTGGTAAAGCTCTAAGCCACATAGGCCTCTGGAACCCTTACTTAGGTGAATTAGGCTGCTTTTCACGCCTTGGTTCTCAACCTTCGAGATAGTGGTGAATGGGAAGGACCTGCTGCCCTAAGAAATGCACATGAGTAGCTGCTCCTGGCCTCCCTGGAACTCGTCTGGGAGCCCCCAGCTCCGAACACAGCCCCTGAGACCACATTTGCAGCCGCGCTGCGCCATGCCAGGAGGGCTCCGGCAGGGGATTCTGGGGAGGCAGGTTGAGGAGTGGGCCACCCCCGGCGGGATGAGCAGGGGCCAGCATCTCTGCGCTGGCCAGCACTCTCCTCCCGCCTGAGGCTGGTGAAGGGCGAGGTCAGGCTGGTGGCATGTGCGCGGGAGGGGCAGCCTTGGCTTTCTCGAAGGTTGGTGGTGGTCGAGCTGTGTGTAGCGCAGACCAGAAAGCCCTTGCCTTCTGCTCTTCTGTTGCTACGATCAGGGTTCCCAGGTATAGGCCAGGATGGCTCTTGATGCCCCAAGGGACAGCCGTATTGATAGAGCCGACTGCAGAGCAGATGACCAGGGACATGGAAGCATGCGGGGATGTCCAGAGCTAGCCAGGGATGCCGGGCCAACTCCTCACTCCTGGAAACGAAGGCATTTCTTGAAAGTCAGGGACCTCGAAGGGGACCATGCTAGGGATTCATGACTTTTTTCTTGTGCTTCCGTCAGCTAAGTTTGCTCCTTGGGCCAGTTTGTCTTCACCACTTGGCCCAGGCAGTGTGGGCCCTGAGTTGGTGCTGGGACCCGCGGGGCGCTGAGGTGGATGGCAGCACAGCGTCCCTACGGCGAGGTCCCCGGGTGCTCTGGAATGCTCAGCTCGCAGAATGAGCATTCCTCAGTGTTCGATTTGCTTCCACAAAGAGCACGGGCTCTTGTTTGTTCTGTTTCAGCTCTTTTCGATAGGGAAGAACCATCCTTTGCCCGGGGGGGGGGGGGGGAAGAGGGGGCAGGAGAAGAGAGGAAGCAAAGACCCGGGGTGTGCAGGGCCTTTTATCACAAAACCACACTCAGGGCTCAACTTGTGTCCTGTCCGTGTGTCTAGCTGCTACCCTGGAATCCGTCTTAGGCACTTGTCTGCCCGACTTGGCTAGGTTCGATTTATGTTTCCTGTAAAGGGGCCACATCAGCTGAGCTGCTGTTTGGGGGCTCTCGGTGGTCCTTTGTGCCCTGATGTCCTTGTGCCTCAACAGATCTTGCTCCTTGGAGCGTTAATCATCCTGACACCTGGCCCACCGCGCTCACATTCGTGGTCGTGTTTTCTGCGTCCCTCCCGCCCAAGTGCTGGGGCCTCTCTTGTTCCTGTCGTCCCGGCAGAGCCCAGCGCAGCCCTGACCATCGTGGGCCCGGCTGCCTGGGGTCCGCGCCGGGACTGACCGCCGTCCACACCCAAGGCGGCCTTGGGCCTGCTCACTGGCTTCTGTTTCCTGAGTGGCATGATCTTAGCTCACCCCTTGTGGCCCAGGCTGGCGTGCTTTTCTGCATTTTATACTCTTGGGAAACTGTTGTAAAAAGTCCGGAGTCGTCTCGAGGTATGACTCGGAAAGAAATCTTCATGCTGTCAGCAAATCGAACTAGGCCTGTGGATCCCTTCCCCGCTCTGGGCACGGGGGTGGGGGCGGAGTGGTGGCACCTCCTTCAGGAAAGCCACGGTCATCTCTATATTGATAAGAACAGATGGTGGGAGTAAGAAAAGAGAGCGCGGGCCCCAGCACTGTGGCCCTCGGCGCCGTGGCCCTCACACGCAGGCCCCCCACTCCCCTGTTGCAGGCTTCAGGAGTCCTTGTGCACTCCAATCTGTGAGAGGAGGAGTCGGCAGGCCGGGGGAGGGCGGGGGCAGTAATATATAGCCGTGGCCCAGGCCCAGATGCATTTGGTCACTGCCTCTAAGCCTTTATATAGCCACTGCAGGGAGTGACTCAGCCTGGAAAAAAAGAGTCAGTTCAAGCTGCGACTCAGATGGACACGTCCTGCACGGGCTTCCTTGAGCCCGTGTGGCCAGGGCTCCGTGAGAAGCTGGGGGCGCCTGCAGGGGTCCCGGGCAAGGGGGGGGGGCGGTGCATGGGCTCACATGTGACTCTCCGTGCCTTTCTAACCGTACCACCGTGCTTAGACGTTATTAGCAACGACCGGGATTGTTTGTGTTGAGAAGCAAGTGAATTCTCCACTCTTGTTTTTCTACAAATGGATGGACTCCGGTGACCGGCCTCCCTCTTCAGTTGACCAGTGTTTTGTGTTTTAACCACATATTTGTTTTTTGCTTCCATCCTCATAAGACCCTAAAATCAACGCACGCAAAAGCCTAGAAACACCAGCGTGAATTTCCTTGTGTCTTGTTGGACGTGGGAGTGGGTTCTTCGAAGACCCACAGCGCCAACTGACGAACTGTGACTTTCACAGAGGAGGGCAGACAAGGTGTGCCCCTCGGGACTTGGGCCTTTCAGGGAAGGCAGCAATGGGGGAGGCGGCCTGCAAGCTTGGAAGACCGGGGGGTGCTGGCTGGACACCAGCTAGACACCCCCCAGCACGCTGCTCATGTTGGGGGTCTGGGAGCCTGCCGCTCTAGTACAGTTACTCTCTCCCACTTCTGAAGGGAAAGGCCTTTGTATCGAGCCATGCACTTGGCATTCCACGGACACTTGATGACAACTGTAACGTGAAAAAGTCTTACCATATTTATAGCATTTATTTAGGAATCTTTTCTTTCCAAAACAATTCTTAAAAATGCAGATTATTCCACAAGATTCATATCTCAGACAGGCAGCTAACAACATTTTATTTGATGCTTCAATTTTATTTTTTTTGTACAGAATTTAAAAAAAAATTCAAGAAATGCCTTTCCTTGGCAATTCTTCAAATGTTAAATTTAGCATTGCCCTATGACCCAGCATTTCCCCCTCCCAGGTATATATCCAAAAGAACTGAAAACATATCCACACAAAAACTTGCACACGAATGTTCATAGCAGCATAATTCAAAAGAGCCCAAGAAAAAGCAGCCCAGATGTCCATCGGCAGATGAATTGATAAACAAACACCGTCTGTCCATACAAAGGAGTATTATTCAAAAAAAGGAATGAAGCATTGACACCTGCTCCAATGTGGATGAACTTTGAAAGCATTATACTAAGTACAAGAAGCCAGATGCAAAATGCCACAGGGTTCTGTTTATACGAAATGTCAAGAAGAGGCAAATCCACAGAGACAGAAAGTAGACGAGAGGTTGCCAGGGGAAGGGGGCGACTCCTAACACTTGCGGGGTTTCTTTCTGGCGTGGAGAAAATGTTCTGGAATTGACTGGGTGGTGGTGTGGTGATGGTTGCAGAACTCTGGGAATATGTCCGACGCTACTGAACTGTATACTTTAAAGGGTAAACTTTACAGCATGTGACTTTTCTCTCCAACTTTTTTGTTAATGCCTCTCTTTGTGGGGGTAGGAAATTATTCATCTGTCCTAATACTCTGAAGAAACTCCCCCCATAAAAGTATCTGGTGAATTTTCATTTTGGCAGCACCAGCTTAGTTTCTAAAAGGCCACTCCGGTACCTGGCAAAATTATAAAGCTCAAATAATCAACTCGGATGTTTAATCATTCTAGAATCACCCAGCGTTAAGTTATAATAAGACTTTAACTAGAAAAAGTTTAAAAATTAAAAGTGAGATTTTTAACAGTTACCAAGTAAACCCTCTTAAGCCAGTTTATCAACCCAAGAGGTTATTTCCTCTTTGGGGTCCCTTGGTGAGAAAACCTGCCTCAAGCGTGAGGTGGTGATGGGTGTAAGTCACACTGAAGTCAGCCCCAAGTCAATCAATGGCTGGTGGCGCCATTGTCCACCCTGAGTTCCTGGCAGGCCCGGTAGCATGGCCCAAGGCACCAGGAGGCCTGTGGAGCAGGGGAATTAGCTTGGGTGCGAGCAGATTGAGCAGGAGTCCGGTGCTAGCTGCTTCATCTACAGAAATATATCATGCGTATTTCAGGGGGTCACGTGAGAAGTGTGTGAGATTCCTGGAAGGTAAATGTCCAGCCCCACACCAGAAGTGGAGTGGATGTTCGGGCCAAGTGATCTTGACCAAGGTCACTAAGCATTCCAACACTCAGACCCATATATGTTTGCAGGACTGATCACGTATGTCCCAGATGCTGGGTAGGTGAAATGAATTCACATGGATGGAGCATCTAGTAGGTGCTAGCAAACATTGCTGTCCTATGTTCTTTCCTCCCTCCCTCCCTTCTACGAGTAGTTCTGAGCCCTTGCCAGGGGCCAGGGGCAATCTGAGGTTTGGGGAGACAGCAGGCACCGAGAGAAGGTTCCAGCCCTCATAGAGGGGCAGGCAGACGGTGACCAACACATGGCATACAGACAGGATAGCTTCAGATGGTGGTCAGAACTGAAACGGGACACTAGGGTAGTGAGTGAGCATGGATGGGGTGAGGGTTCTTCGGGGAGTTAGGGCAGTTTTTTGAGTCAAAGATGGAAACCGCCCGTTTGCGCACCCTCCCCCGCCAAGGATGAATTTGGGCAGGTTAGCAGTGGGGTCCCTAAAATTTCAGCTCAAAGCCTGATCATCTTTGTTTGTCACTCAGTTACTTTCAGACATCACATTCGGTCCCTCTACTTTCTGAGACTGGGATGCTGTTCGGTTTGGATGTTAGGAAGTTCCGTTGTTTGAGGGATACCTTTTTTCGTTCCATTGCCTTTGGCCCAGAAAAGTGAGTTCTTAGGTCATCAATGAAGGATTAATTTCTCAGTCTGCATTGTTGGTGACACAGAGCCCCCCCCCCCCCCCAGGCCACGCTTGCTTCCTGTGAACCCCATGGGGCCGTCTGTCCGGATCACTCCCCGAAACGTGGACAGGGCCGGCGTTCCCTTTCCTTCCTGAGCCCATGTGTCGCTTCCTTCTGTGTCTAGCAGTCTTTAAAGGGCTATTTTGAGTATAACAGACAAATTATCTGAGAGTTTAATAACTGTCAAAAGGAAGAGACAGTAATTAGATGCATGTGGCATGGAAGTCTAGTCGACACCACACTGAGCTGTACACCCTTCTGGGCCTCCGTGTTCTCGTCCAAACACTGGAGTGATGACAACGATCCCGGAGCTGTTATGAGTCAGACGACTTGTAGAATATCCAGAATAGCTTTGGCAAGTAGTAGAAGCTCAATAAATGGCGCGTTGAATGTATGTTATTAAAACCTAATCTTCCAAAAGGAGAATTTGTGTTCACGAGTGTATTTTATTTAATTTTTAAAGGCTTTATTTATTTATTTGTCAGAGAGAGAGAGAGCATGAGGGGGAGAGGGGCAGAGGGAGAGGGAGAAGCAGGCTCCCCGCTGAGCAGGGAGCCTGACAGACACGGGGCTCGAGCCCAGGACCCTGGGATCATGACCTGAGCTGAAGGCAGACGCTCGACTGACTGAGCCACCCAGGCGTCCCTCACGAGTGTATTTTAAAGCCAGAAAGGACCACGAACATTTTCTAGATCCTCTTACAGCGTAGAGTCAGCCTATCAGCCTTTGCAACTATTGCAGACTTGAGTAGATGAAATGAAATAAAAATAGGCTCCCTCCATATGTAGAGAGATGGTCGTTTTTCTCTCCCGTTGGCTGAGCTTGACTGTTCGTAGAGGGAAATACATGGGCTTGGACTCACTCTTCGGAAGCGGTTCTTTACACGTAGTCCCTAACGTGTCTTTCTGATCATTAACCTCCCATGAAATGCATTTTGAATGGAGGTCATTCTGTGGAGGACCTACTCCAGGATATACCTTTATTGTGTACAGGTTGTAAGGCGTAATGACTAAATGTGAAGGCAATAAAATTTGGTTGGAATTGTGGCGAACTGTTGTTTATTAATATTTATTATTTACTGAAAGCGAAGCATTATGCTGAGTGCAGTACAAACACTACACAGCCCCTCGCGGTCACCCTGGGAGGTGGGTGATAAGAGTGCCACTTTATAGTGCGTCAGCCACCTGCCTACCAGGCAGCAGGCTCCTGAGAATGAGGCCGTCACCACTGTGCTACCCTGTCTCCTTTTAGCTTCTAGAAGCTGACTTTCTGTCTTGAAATAACATCAGTCAAGAAAGAGACAGTGGGATGGCAGGTCCCACTGACCCTGAGATTTGTTGTCTTAAGTGTTTCTTCCTTCAGCTGGGGGGCAGGGGGCTGTGACCGGAGTGGTTGTGACTAATCCCCGAACATTGATTATGCACCAACGTGTCAGCTCTTGGTTTTAACTCGCAAACCTTGAGTTGCGTAAAAAGTTAAGTTTACAGGGAGCATTACGAGCCTCCCATGCAGAGTATAGTAATTTTGTCTGGAGCCCAGTATTTTTACCGGAAGACCAAAGACCTTAGGATATAGTCAGTAGAGTTCAAGGAGTGTTTGGTTGGGAATCTGGACACTTGGATCCTGATTCTGGCTCTGCCGAGGCCCAGATTAGAGATCCAGGCCAGCCAGGTCTCCTCTGTAGTTTGATCTAAGAGAGGAGGCGATGGCGTGGTGCCCGGTGGCCGAGCTCTGGGCCTCTGGAGAGCGGGCCCTCCCCCTCCTCAGGCACACTCCGGCGCGCCCTCCCCATGGGCCCCAGACTTAGGTGCTGCCCTTTCTTAGCAGGCCCCACCTGCTTTACCTCTTGGGGTTTTCTGTTCAGAATTCATTTTGCCTGCAGCTAGGAGTCATGGTGACCCCACTGGCTGTGGAACGGGTGTCCCAGGGCGACTCCGTTTGGAGGGCTCTGGTCGCTGCAGGCCACAGCGGTACGTAACGGCCAGTGACAACAGCTGACGCTGAGCCCTCACTGTGTGCCAAGCGGTGTTCTCAACACTTCAGATGGATTGGCTCATTTAACACAGGATGCCTATGAAGTAAGGACTGTGTTTATCTCCGTCGCAAAGAGAGGGAAACTGAGGCCCAGAGAGAAGGAGGAAGAAGCACAGCTAATAAGCGGGGAAGGTGGCGGGAGATTTTCAGTCCAGGCCGACTGGCCGCAGGTCTGTGCCAGAGCAGGTCCTTGGGGAGCCTTTACTGAGCTCTGGAGGCTGCAGTCCAGGCACGCAGAGCCGCCGTCCCCTGCCCCTGGCTCCCCAGCAGAGGGACTCCCCGGTGCATGTAGCGGGAAGAACACAGGCTGGATGACTGCCCCCTGATGCACCTTCCAGCTGCAGGACCCCCCCTCCTGGTGGTTCCCTACTTCACCTTTGGAAGGTCACCGTTCCAGCTCCAGAAGGCCAGTCGGGCCCCCGATTTGACCCCCCCATTTCTTCATCCATTCATTGACTCTGCACTTGGGGCGCTTTAAAGAGGCTGCCGCAGAGAGCCTCTGGGACAAGTATCCTGAGGTTGGACAGCTGGTGACAACCCGACCCTTTCCGACCTCAGCCCCTGACACCTTCCCCATCGCCTTCACTGTTGTGCCACGAGAACCTTGCATTTGTAAGGGACGGGACATATTTCACCCCTAAAAGGGTTTTGCACCAAACAGACCCTGGCGCACGTTTCTTTCAAGAGCTTGTCTGAGGGGTTAGCCACTTAGGCAGAAAGATCCAGCAGGTACGTGCCCTCTTGCCTCCGCTGAGCCCCACTCACAGGCCTCAACATAGGATTTTACCTGCAGTGACTTCCTTCTCTTGTACACCAAGCTTTGTAACCGGGTCTAATTTTTTTATGTGAAGTATTTCTGGTATACTGAAAAGTATGAAAAACAAAACATTTTCATGCCCTTCGTGAAGATTGGATAGATGTTGACATTTTGCCCATTTGCCTCTGATGCCTGGTTTTTCAAATAGAAATTATACCTTGCACACAGCGCGAATCCCACTTCCATTCCCTCTCCTACCTTCTTCCTCAGATGGGAATCCCGTCCTAAAACTGATGTTTCCTTTCCATATGCTTTTCGCATTCGTAGCAATGTTTATGCATTCGTGAGCTGAGGGTATCTTTGTAAGGATACACGTATTTTACTATTTATGCAAATGGTATTTTGCTATATATGTATATATCCTTTGACACCTTGCCTTTTTCACCAAATGATACCTTTTATTTTTATTTTTTTAAAAGATTTTATCTATTTATTTGAGAGAGAGAAAGAACATGAGCCAAGGGGAGGGGGAGAAGCAGGTTCCCCTCTGCGCAGGGAGCCCAACATGGGGGCTCAATCCCAGGACCCTGGAATCACGACCTGAGCCGAAGGCAGACACTTAACCAACTGAGCCACCCAGGCGCCCCCACCAAGTATTACCTTTTAGAGAGAGAGTCCTGGGTGCTGCCTCTATGCATCTAGTTTATTCATTTGAGCTGTGACACAGTATTCCGCTGTGTGTGGGAACCACAGGAGATGTATCCATCACCCTATTGAGATGGCAGGTGGAATTTTGGTTGTTGCTGACACTCTTTCCTTATGATGATACCCCTCCTGGGGAGCAGTGACTTCAGGAGTTTTCTGGGGTGGACACCCAGAAGTGCGGTCACGGTCACAGCCTTGGCCAGCTCTGTGTGGCAGGTCCTTGCTCCCCACTGGTGAGCTCCCGGCCACGTCCTCACTGATTTTTGCTGTATTTCCTTATTTCTGATGTGGGTGGACACCCTTTTGTGCAATGACTTGCCTGTATGGTGTTGTCTTTTGTGTCTCAACTGCTCATATCCTCTGCTTATTTTATCTATTGGGCTGTTTACTGTTTTTCTTACCGATTTGTGGGCAGTTTTAATATTCTGAATTGGGGACTTCTGTTGTGTGTGTGCTTTGCAGGTATCTCCTCCTGGACCGTGGCCCGTCTTTTCTCTATGTTTACAGTGTCCTTTGTTGCTGGAAGATGTTAATTTTAATGCAGGTGAATGTTTTCCAGTTGTAGATGTAAAGCTTACATTTTCCCATATCTTATTTCAGAAATCTTCCCCATGCTCGTGTCATAAAGACGGCCTCCTGTGTTTTCTTTTAGTAGTTTTTTGTTTTTGCTTTTCACATTGGGCCTGTAATGTATTTGTGTGGATGCTGTCGGGTGCAGATTTCTCCCTGCCCAATGAGAGACCCCCCTCGTCCCAGAACATTTTCCACGGGGTCCACCTCTCCCAGTCTCATTGCTAAGGCTGGGTATCCAGTAGGGGAAGTGACTGTCCTCATGGCTCTTCAAAATGATCTAGACTATACTTCCACCTGACTTTTAGAATCATTTTTCCACTTCTATCTTTAAAATTCTGTTGAGGTTTGTATTGGAATTTCGCTGAATTTGTAGATTAGCTTGGAGAGACTTCGGAAAGTGTTGAGAGTTTTGATGGAATTACTTTAGATCTTAGGCGAATTTCATTCTGTGCGTGACTGCAGGGATCCGTGAACTAACTATACACTCTTAACTTGCCCTGGTTCATTGTGTGCATAGAGAATAGTCACAACCAAAGGATTGATCATCGTAGTCTGGAGCCAGGCACAAAAATAAACCCTACTCTGTTATCATAGGTGGCTGTGATTAAGATCAGGGGGAAGGTCGGCCGCGGGCCTCCTAACATTGACAGTTTCGTTCAGAAGATTAAGTGGTTCTTCATTTTTGGCCCCAGCCATCAGTAGCTTAAAGCCATTACTGTCTATTGGCTGTTTGGTTTGTCTGAAATATGGGGCTGGTCTCAGCCTATTTCCCTGGGGTCAGGTGTGTTCACATAATCAAAGTGCCAGGAGCCCATATTTGTGTGTGTGTGTGTGTGTGTGTGTGTGTGTGTGCGCGTGCGCGCGCGCCTGTGCGAACTATGAGCACAGATTAGCCTTCTCGGGGGAGGAATGCACAGGGCCAAGACAGAGATGTTCTAATCGTGTTTGCATTTAAAAATGTGCGCTCTTCATTAGTAGAGCGTTTTCCAGCTTATTTTTGAGAGAGGCTTGTTCAGCCAGTTAACAGGTGCTTTCGGAAATGACCATTCGTGAAGCCGTCGCCTGTTGGCAAAGTGAAGAAAAATGAAGATCCCTTCTCTGGTGATGTGGGTGCGGGGATTTTCATCGGCTCCTGCAGTTCCCATGACCTGTTTGGGGGAAGGGCGATAGCTTCTGTTTCCTTTAATTAAACGTCAGTGACGAGGAGGAAATTTGTATTTATTCTCTTTGTATATAAACAAGCCACAAAAAGCATTTCATAGATATTTAAATGATGGCTTTGCCACAGCAAAGAAAAAATGCTGGTTCCCACAGTGATATGAAAACCCCCCCCAGCCAGTGACCTGTGAATTCGGAAGGAAGGTAACAGTAAAAAAATTTGATCAGGACAGGTTGGGCTAATACCATGGAGCGCAGAACTTGTGGTTTGATTCCCTTTGCTCCTTTAGGATACGGGAAATATTTCTGTATTTCTTTTTCTTTCAGATCTGTTTGTACTTCAAATTGGTTAAAATGTTTGTGTTCATTTTCTTAATTATAAGTATGAGAAGTGAGTTCCATGGTAACCCTTTTTAAGTAACTGAACTGATACGTTAGAACCACAAGAGCTGAGAGTCATTTTTATTTTAAAATTCTTTTTGCATTAACACATCTGCAGTGTTGAGGAATATATGGAAAATTGAAATAGTGCTTCTATCCTGCCGTGTCTCCAGCGCGTCAATAAATCACCTTTTTTTCCTTTTAAAATGTCTGGCCTTATAATTTATGTTTGCATAACCCATTACTAAATTCATAGTAGGTGTTTTAGTTGGCAGGCATTATTCCAGGGATTCTGAAGATCTTGAAAAAAAAAATACAGAGTCTTTGTTAGTATTTATATTTAAGTGGACATTTTCTTTAAAAAAAATAATGAATTAGTTTTTATAAAAAGAATTGGGAGCTAGCTATTTACCTTTTCCTTAAGCAAATAATATTAAGTCTGTTTTCCCACATTATCAACTGTCATGGATTTCCCCCCCCCTTTTTTTTTTAAAGATTTTATTTATTTATTTGACAGAGAGAGGGAGAGGAGGAACACAAGCAGGGGGAGTGGGAGAGGGAGAAGCAGGCTTCCCGTGGAGCAGGGAGCCCGATGCGGGGCTCGAT
This sequence comes from Halichoerus grypus, assembly GCF_964656455.1. Classification (NCBI taxonomy): domain Eukaryota; kingdom Metazoa; phylum Chordata; class Mammalia; order Carnivora; family Phocidae; genus Halichoerus; species Halichoerus grypus. Next base: position 8,218,004 of record NC_135717.1, read on the forward strand.
CCCAGGACCCTGGGATCATGACCTGAGCTGAAGGCAGACGCCCAACGACTGAGCCACCCAGGCGCCCCATAGATTTTTTTTTTTTAAAGATTTTATTTATTTATTAGAGAGAGAGAGATGGAGAGAGAGAGCACACGAGTGGGGGGAGAGGCAGAGGGAGAGGGAGAAGCAAACTCCCCGCTGAGCAGGGAGCAGGACCTGGGGCTCAATCTCAGGACCCTGAGATCATGAACTGAGCCCAAAGCAGACGCTTAACGGACTGAGCCACCCAGGCACCCCTGTCATGGATTTCTTAATAGACTCTTTTCCCCTCTTTCTTTCTTCTTTTGATTAAAACCGGCAGAAGAAAACGATCGTGATACTGAGATCACACTAATTTCTATATAATTTTCTGTAGGTTTCATGTTGCCCAGAAAATCAGAATTTCCGGTTTAGTGATTTTTTTCATTTCCTAAATGCATATGACTGTTTTCGTTATAAAGTGAAGATGAATATATTCATTCATTTATAACACTGTTTGGTGCTTGACCAGAAATAGAAATGTTCGGGGCCAGCTCACATACTTGGGGCTTACCTTTGAGACTTTCTAATTTTTAACTAGACATTTAAAAATAATCATTGTGTCTTCCAGCCTTAAGTTAGGAAAACTTTCAGAGCTTCACTCTGAAATGATGAAAAAAAAAAAAGAGTTATTTCTGTTTTTTTATTGTAAAAGTTTAAAAAGTGATTTTTACGGTAGTGACAAAGCCAGAAGGGCCATTTATGGTGTTCTGAAGAAGTTTGCTTTATTTGAAATTTCTAACCTTCTCTTTTCCCCGACTCTCATTAGCTGGTCAATAAAGTTTTCAATATAAAATATGTCTCAGCCCATTGAAATGACTGTGGCCAATCAGAGGAGGGATTGTTTCTCCCCGAGGGAGCCTTAATATGTTTATCAGGAAGTCTGTAGCCTCCTCGGTCTCTTTGTGAGATGGATTGCAGGTCATTGTTCAAAGGAGAGTGGTGTGTTTAAAAATTCAGAATTTAACACGGTTCAAGCTATGATCTCAAAGCCCAGTGGTGCTGCATAAGCTTGAAAACCTCTGACTTCCTCCTCCTTAGCTAAGGATGAAAAGAAATGACAGTTTTCTTTGTTTTTGCTCATTTCAGAGTCCTAGCTAGTCAGACATTTTTAAAGTGCCTTCTTTTCATCAGAACGTTACTCTGTTATCAGAGATGTTTATTCTGGTTGTATTGCTCTGGCCAACCTGCCGCATTTAGCGGAATCATTTCTGTGGGGTTCAAAAGGTGCCTCTTGTACGTCTGCATTTACTTCTGGAAACTGGAGGGGCATTACTCAGGCTTCCTGGGGCAGGGCAGGGTTTCAGGAGTCTGTCCAACTTTTAAAAACTCCGCTCTCAGGCCTGAGCCGCTCGTGGCTCTTCCAAGAATGATGAGAGGAGACTAAAGAGATGGTATTGCCGCTTTCGGTAGATGAGAAGCACATTCTCTGGCTTCCTGCGGGGTTTGCCTCCCCCTCTTCATCCCCCTCCTGCCCCTGGACTCCGTGGCCCCATCAGCGTGAGCCTTGCGGTTGTGTCCCAGAAAGCATTTCCACCCAGGGAAAGGGCTGTGCCAGAAGCTGGAAGAAAGGAGAAAGGAGGTGTTTATCGTCCCAAAGATGCCTTCCAACTTTTATTATTAATTCCTTTCCAAAGTAAACTTTCGGGTTTGTTTCAAGTCCCTTCTGGCCAAAGTGCAGTTGGGTTTGCCGTGTCCTGTAGGAGTGGAGAGGTGAGAACAGCATCGCCCCAGCCCGGGAGGAGGAGGGGGTCTGGACGCCAGCTGCAGGGTGGTTTGGACTTGGGGGACCCGGGCCATGAGTGACTGAGGCCCGCCTCCGTTAGCCCTTTCTCAGTCCTGTGCCATGCAAGAGGTGCTGGGGGTCCCCAGAGCTCCCCCGGGCTGCCCCACAATCCAGCCGGAGATGGGTCCGGAAATGGCACATTTCGGTAAAGAGTAGTAATTGGCAAAATGGAGACAGTGGTGCCCAGCGGACACTTGGGGCCAAGAGAAGGGGCTCCGCAGGAGATGCAGAGCCCTGAGCTGGCATGGGCAGGTGGGAGGCTGGCACCAAGAGTGCTCTCCTGGGCCCGGGCTCTTGGATACGTGGTGGCGCCCGCCCGCCGAGTGTGCAGAAGGACACGGTGGGTGTCCTGTTGAGGATGGCGAAGGACTCATGGGGATCACCAGCCCTGTGGTCCCACCGGCTTCCTTGCTTTCAGGTTTCCTATTTGCGCTGGCCCTGATGCTTTTGAAATCCTACAGCAGTGCCCAGCTATGAAGTCACGTTTCTCGTCTCTCCTGGTTTTAATGGTTAAGAAATCAGCTTCGCTTCTAGTCATGCCGGAGCCGCCACCCTCTGTCAGTATTTTCCTAACTTAGCTGATCATAAAAATCTCCAGGGTGTGTGCTTGTTAAAAATACTGTCCCTGGGCCCCACTCGACACCTAGTGAGACATGATCTCCTGGGAAGGGCCTGGGGACCTGCATTTAGAACCAGCAGCCCCCCCCCCATTTCTTGCTTGGGGGATTTGTACCCGGTTAGGGCACCCAGGCTCCCTTGGTCTCCTCGGCGGGGGTGGCTTTTTCCTCCATGGTGTAGAAAGTTTTCCCTGCTGGGCCACGAGGAAGCTCCTGCTACAGTTCTCATTTCTCTGATGCTCCACATCATCGATGCTCAGGGAGCCTGTGTGGAGGGACCACCTGAGACCCAGGTGTGCTCAGGGCAGGTGGGAGGCCCCGCCTCAGTCGTGAGTGCGCACAAAAGCACCCCGTGACATGTTAGGGCTGTGGCTCCCAGAGGGCAGCTGGGAGCCCTCCCGTCCAGGGTTCAGGAAAGCCTCGTGGAAATGCATATTGTCACAAATGTGAAGACCTAGAAGCGTTTCCCGGGTTTCCCAGCCCAGCGCTCCGTGACTGGCTGAGGCCTCGGCTCTGTACGGAGATGATGCCAGGATCCCATAGAATTGGTCGGGACCAGGGATTGCCCAGGCTTTGGCTCAGGCCAAGGTGATGGAGATGTCCAAGCCCCTGGTAGTGGGGTGCAAGGGCATCGTGAGAGGTGTCCCGGAGGGAGCGGGAGCCCCAGGCCGGGACCTCTCCTACCTCAGAGGGACTGTGGTGGGATGTCCAGAGTGGGTAGAGGTCAGAAACCGTGTCTGAGGGGCCCCCACCTGGAATAGGATTTAGTGGTCGTAGTGTCTGTGTAGGAGGTACAAGCATGCGTACACACGTGTGTGCACATGCGTGTGTTTGTTCTTTGGGTGAATTAAAGCAATGTTGCAAGCAGAAAGTCTGACTGTAGCAGTCCTCACAGGCACCAGCGCTCAGAGCTCACACGTGATACCCCGGGCGCTGTGCTAACGCGCTTTGCACCTGCGCCCCGTGTGCTTGTCCCTGCAAACCTCCGAGGCAGGCTGTCCTCACCCCCACTGTGCCGCATAGGGGGCTGAGGCTTCACTGGCCTGAAGTCGCCTGGCTGGGGCGTGGCCGAGCAGGGTCTGCACCGGCCAGCCTGGCCCCGGAGCCACTCTCTGCACCCCTGCCCTGCCAGCCCCTCTCTCCCACCCCTGTGGCACGGAGCGTGGCACCGCTGGCCCGGAAGCCCTGTGAGTCTCCTGTTTTCCCATTAACATGTTAGTTAGTGGTTTTCCACTCACGCATTTCCTCCTCCCCAGCACGTTCTAGCTGATGGGAGTTTAGCAGGCACCGAAGATTTTTATAAGTAACAGGAGACCATCTTAAGTTCAGAAAATTCTTTCTCTGTTCTACTCACACGTACCCACCCCCAGCTCCCCCATAAAAAGCCCGGAGAAGGGTGAATAAGTGAATTAATTATAGTAGGGAATATCCTGGTCTAGCTACTCATGGGGTTTGGTTACCAGTTGGTGAGAAACGCCGTAACCTGTTTTTGGTTACACTGTAATTTTTTCTTATAACAGCATGGAGATATTAGTGTAAAATCAATTCTTCACTTGGGGAGAGATTTTTTTTTTTTTAAAGTCAGGTTTACGGCTCAGTAAAATTCACCCTTTTTAGGTGTCCGCTTCTGTGAATTTTGAGATGTGTACCCTATGAGTCCCCAGCCCCACTGAGGTAGAGAGCAGCTCTGTCGTCCCCCAGATTCTTCCATGCCTCTTTGTGATCAGCCTCTAACCCCGTCCCCAGCCCGTGGCGACCCCGGGTCTGTTTTCTGTTCCCATAGTTATGCATTGGCCAGAATGCCGTGTAAATGGATCATATAGCCTTTGAGTCTGGCTTCTTTCCTTCAGCCATGCTGGGGCTGATGGTGTCAGTACTCTTCTAATAAGGGTGCCGAGTAGAATTCCCTTGTATGCGTGGACCACAGCAGGGAGGGATTGGTAACCTGGTTGGACTGCCCTTAGCTTAGGATCCCCGATATCCAGTCCCCTGGGACGTTGAAAGCCGAGCATAGCTGGGGGGCCTTGGCTGGCTCAGTGGGTAGAGCACATGACTCTTGATTTTGAGGCCATGAGTGTAAGCCCCATGTTGGGTGTAGAGGTTACTTAAAAATAAAATCTAAAAAAAAGGGGGGGCGCCTGGGCGGCTCAGTCGGTAAAGCGTCTGCCTTCGGCTCAGGTCATGATCTCAGGGTTCTGGGATCGAGCCCCGCATCGGGCTCCTATTCAGCAGGGAGTCTGCTTCTCCCTCACCCTTTGCTTCTCTCCCCCCATCCTTGTGCTCACGCGCTCTCTCTCAAATAAATAAAATCATTAAAAAAAAGGTGTGCACGGCCCCACACCTAATCCTGCCTGATACTCCCTGATACTCCTGATTGGTTAACAGGGAGGCTGGAGGCTGGGCACGTGCAGTGTTCTGCCATTTCTCTGTATTGCGCTGCTCACCCTTGTTCTGAGTGCGAGCAGTCTTCTCGAAGAAGGAGGGCTTGGTGTTGGTAAAGCTGGCCGATTTCTGCCCTTGTGTCACCAGGGAAGGAAGGATTTGAGTGGTGTTGCTGGAGACAGGCTCACGCCGAGATCCGCCCCGCGAGGATGCCAGCCCCCCGGCCTCGGCGGTGGAGGCGACGGGCGAGCCTGCGCTGAGCACGCGGCTGTCACAGGTGTGGCAGGATGGAAGGTTGCACTCTGTCGGTGACTCGGGAGCAGCCCCGCAGTAAAACAGGTGTCTGGCTCCCTCTGTTCTCTGAACCGGAGATGTTCTCCTCACATTTCCTTATATTGTCATTTCATTTCTCCATCCTTTAACTCTCGCGATGTGCTTCCTCCAGCTTCGATTGTAAGCTCTGGGAAGGTAAGAACAATGCCTCAGCTCCTCCTTAATCCTGGTTGGATGTGTTGGTTGGTCGATTGGTTAAATGCCGGCCTGGTGAGTGGTGCAGACCTGCCTGACCCAAGGAAGCTGTCACAGCTGAGTGGGGGGGGGGGGGAGGGGAGAGGGTGGCGGGCAGAACAATCAGTACCCACCCTGTCCAGTTCTTTAGGAGAAAACTAAGGCCCAGAGAGGGACACCGTCCTCCCCAGAGTCACACGACAGGCCCTCAGACGGGCTGCGGGCAGAGGACAGGGTTTGCTTTCCCCCGAGGTCAGCCGCCCTGCGCATTTCATCTTCAGGCAGGAGATTCGAAAGGGCAGAAGGGAAAGGGCGGCGTGCCGGGCTTCCTTGAGGCAGGTGGCTCTTTTAAAGCTGGGGCTTGTTGCCAATCCAACTTCGTTTCCATGGAAGCAGCCAGTGGGGCAGCTTGTTCCTGTCAACCTGAGGCCTGGTGGAGCCTCAGCCCCTGACAGGCTGCAGGAACAGGCCAGCTCACTCGGAGGAGGGGGGCACCCAGGAGCCCCGAGCCCTGCTAGAGTCTCTCTCTTGCTTACTTTTTGCTCCAGGAGTTTGCTTTGAAGGGAACGTCAGTGAATGGCTCGTCCCAGCCTCTACTTCCCCCCGGGACCAGCGCAGGGGTGGCCTCCATCACTGCTCTGAGGATACCTCCCTCGGGGGCCCTGCTTCGTGGTGGGGTACCCCTTGTAGACCATGTCTTTCTGCATTGTTCCCAGAGAATCTTGAAGACAGAAATGGAAGAAGTATGTAGCATCTTTGTTGTGTGTTGTAGGCTTAGCTCTTCAAAAAAAACTAAGTATCTCAGTGGAATCCGTTTCTTGAAATCAATTTCAGGAAGCTACTGGAATTTCTTTCTTGCCAAGACTGCAGTTTCCCAGTTGGAGGTTTGACACCCCCCACCCCCACCCCCTGATCGCCGAGACTCGATTTGCCTCCTCTCTTGTCCGGTAGTTTTGATGTCTTGACATTCCTGAGCTTGGTCTGCTTCATTTCATGCTGGGATCACAGCTCAGTCACGAAGCCTTTATTATATTAGCGAGTCAACAGATAACATTCTTTGAAGAATTCTGAGTTTTTTAATTACCCCACTTAAGCCTTTTGGACGCCCTGGTTCAGAGGGGCATTTTGCCTTGCTGAATTCCAGAGTTGATTGCAAACCTTAAAAGACTAGAAAATGCTAAGAGCAACTTGCTACGTCACGAACCAGGGCCAGGGCCAGGGCCCCCCACTCCCCACCCCCACCCCACCCGCCACCCCCAGCACCAGTGGTCAGTCTTGCTGGTCGGTGGTGGTGTTGGGACAGTTCACCAGACATGCCAACACACACCGTTCCCCAGGGCTGTTTGTACATTGGGCAGAAAACCACCCAACTTCTTTTCCAGTAGGTGGAGAAAGATCCTCAAATCCTAGAAGCACTGCTCACCTACCTTTTTAGGGTATGGCAGGTTTAGCTGGAGGGCTGGAGGACTTCCAAAAAAGTGTGACTCAGGGAGAAAAAGGCTACTCCCAAAGCTAACAGGGAGGAGCATCACGGCCGGGACCGGAAAATCCCCAGCAGGGCAGTAGCCTGTCTGTAGCTCAGACACATTGGCTCAGAGATTTGCTTTCACAGAATAAGGGAAACGGAACAAAAGTTTTTTGAATTCCCATTCCAGCAGGCCGTTTCTGCAGGGGTGTCTTTCAGTCTCAACTTGCATTCGGTCCCATTTCAAACAATTTTCTCCAAAGAGCTGGCCAAAGCATCTCCCTATCGCTCTGCCAACCACGTGTCTTAGGACAGAAAGTGAGCAGCATCTCTTCCTAAAGATCCTGGCCGCCGGGTGTCCTTCCCCTGCCGTTTTTCCTTTGCCTGTTAGCAGCCAGCCATGAACCCCAGCCTGCTGAGAGTGCACACGCGTGTGTGTGTGTGTGTGTGTGTGTGTGTGTGTGTGTGTGTGTGTGGCTGGTGTGTGGCTTCGGAGCAGTGCAAACCTGGGTCCCGATCATGATGCCACCGGCTTGCTGGTAGGTCCCTGAACTACCCAGCACCTCCGTGCAGCTGGGGTGGGAGTCTGTCCGTCCTCGACTGCCCGTAATTAAGTCATCACAGCCACGTCCCTGCTCGTTGTAGCTTAGCGCCCCGCACGCAGGTGTCTGGTGAACATTTTTTTCCTTCCTAACCTGGTAACTGCATATATACCAAATCGCAGAAAAATGAATAACCCATCTAGCTCTGAGTGAGTAGGCAGGTGCTTTCCTACACACATGTGGCTGGACTCAGCCAGGGCATCTTTTGGCCCGGTTCTAGCGTGTTCTCTCAAAGCAGCTCTTTTCAGTATTGGGTGTCACGGGCGGATGCCGAGTGGGGAGCCAGCCTCAGCCTCAGCAGGAGTGGAAGGAGGAGCAGGAATAGAGTGGGAGCCATGGCTCTTCACAGCATGAATTTCTGTTTAAAAGAAAAAGGCAGTGATTAGGTTTGGGGGCACCTTGTGGCTTTTGGAGGGTCAGGATGTAATTTCAGTGACTGCTAGTGCAGCTATCGTTACAGAAAGGAGTAAGTAAGTTATGAAAATATTGTTAATGCTCTTGTCTCTGCACAGAGACAGACCTGATTGCAACTTTTTGTTGATTCTCTTTGTCGTTGAGGTAATTCTTGTGCTGTCCCACGGTGATCTGTGAAATCTGCTTGTATAGAGCCCACCTTTGCTTTCTCAAAATGGAAGAAAAAAGCTTTTTTTTCCCCCTTCTCATTATTAGGGTAATACAGGCTAGTTGTAAAACATTCAATCAATGAAGAAGCAAAAAGTCATCCCCAGATCTGCCATCCCAAATAAGATAGCGATTGTTAACATTTTGCAAAGTGTCTTCAGTGTCTCTGTGTCTGCATGTACAGGCGCAGGGTTTGCGCGATAAAACTGGAAAGCACCTACTATGTGTCAGGGGCTTTGGGGTCACGGCTCATACACACTCTTCCATGAGCTGGTGTATCGGGGGCATCCGTCCAGTCTGTTCCGGCCTGGCCTGTGCTTTTCGTGGCTGCATAGGGACCCCGTGCCGGGCTCACCCCGATGTGTTCAGCCAGTGTTTGCTTGATGAGAGTTCGGGTTCCTTGTTATTTTAAGTAATCCGTGTCTGATCAAACAATACCACAACTTGAGCCACACACAGGCTCTTGCCAAGCCCTCTGTCTGTGCCATGACTCAAGGAAGAATGCTTGCTTTTTCTCCAGGTACTGGGCCATTCCAGATGTGAGTGACCCGGAGAGCAGGAGGTTGACTTGTCCGAGGCACAGGAGGGAGCCCTGTCCCCACAGAGGGGGACCACCCCAGCCCCTCCCGATGGTTCTTCCCGGAAAGGGGGGCTGTGGGCAGCGGGGGCGCCGTGTCAGAGCCCTACATGATGGGGGGGGGAACCTTCCCTGGTCTGTACCTCCAGCTTTTCATCGGCCCGTGCACGAAGGAAAGAAAACTGCTTTTCCCGGGGAGGATCCTGTGAGTGAAGTGCCCGGCAGTCTCTGGTATTAATTATCTAAGCCCCCTTGCGGAGAGGTGGGGAACAAAGGTCCTGGCTCACTCCCCGAAGGCCCCAGGGAGAGATGGGTGGTCTGGGCAGATGGACCCGTGCGAGCCGAGGAGAGAGGAGAGTGCTGACCGCCTGTCACTGTTAGGAGCGCTCTCTTTGGGCCAGCCTCCCCTCTGCTTTCCACTGGTGGCCACTGAATCCCCACTTGGGACCCGTGATCTGGTCCACCCTTCCCATTCCAGGGGTGCTCACGGTTGCATTTTGGTGAGTTACCAGCTGGCGTCTAGGAGCTGGCCCTTCATCTTTCTACTGGGCCCCACTGAGTGGGCAATGCCTCCACATTGCCGCTGCTTTGTCATTGTCATTGGCCACGCTGTGTCTGCCTGTGGCTGAGTCTGGTTTTGTTTTCAATGAAACCTTGTGCCTCTTGGTGGGTGCTCTTACTCCTTGCAGGCCCATTTGGCCTCCAGCAGACACCTGGGCCCAACCAGCGAGCAGGTGGGCGTGTCTACGTTGCCCCTGGGAGAGCCAGAGCCCCCACATTGCCACCTTGGTGCCTTTTGTGCCCACTCTCCTGCCTGCCAGGCGTGAGAAGAGAGGGCCTCCTTTTTGGAGCGAGGGCCTGCGATTTGGCCTGGGTCAAGGTCAGCCCTGCTTCTTGCTTTACCCAGGGTGGAGACAAAATGCCAGAGAGGGAGACAAGGAGAGGGTACTGTACTTTTCCCAAGTACCGTCACTCCTGGGTGCCCCCCAACCCCACCCCGTGCCCGCTTTGGAACTTCTGGTTCAGCTCATAGTCACCAGAGACTAACGAGCCTGTGGGGCAGGTGCCAGGTGTATGTGGGAGTGGGGTCAGCACGCCTGGCAGAGCCACCAAAGGCCTTGGACTGCAGCCCGCTTCAACCCGGGCTGGGCCCCGGCTTAGCTCCAGGATACGTTTGCTTTCGATACATCCACTATCATTTAGATACAAAGCATAACATGGCTGAAACCATTCAGTGGAATTAAGAGTTCATTGCCAGGAAAATAAAACAAATCAAAACAGTCATTAATAATTTTATTTAAATTGTGAGTAAATTCCCTCTGTTGCATTTTGTAGATTATATCTAAGAGGTAATTTATTGCTGTTGAGAATTGCACAGGGGATCATGGAAGCCTTGTCTTTGGCAAGTGTCTTCTCTGTGCTGGGGCACGAGGGGCCGGGGCTCAGGAGCTGCCCTTCCCTCAGGGAGCTGACGTTCTGCACTGGAGTGGAGTCCCTGGGGACATCCTGAGAGCCTGCCGCGGCCCAGGGCTCTGGGTACCGAGTGGGGGAGGAGCTGGGTGGTGGAAGAAGCACCCGATTCTGAAGATTCCACCCGATTCAGAACTCAGGTCTGGGGGCCAGAGGGAGGAGCCAGAGGTTCTGGTCCGGGCCAGGCTCAGGGAGGTTGGCATGCCTTAAGTACTCAGCCCCAAAGCCAAGGGCTGTGCTAGGCCTATTGCACGCGTCCCCTGTGGTCATCCGAGGTAGACTTTGCTGTCTTAATTTTACAGCTGAGGACAACCAAGAGAGTTTGAAAGCTTGTCCAAGGCCACTCGGCAGGTATCTGTGCCCGCTTCTGCTGATTCCCGCATTGTTGCCCACCCCGCGCCGCCGCTGGGCAGGGCTGGGGCGAGTGTCAAATGAGACCCAAGAGGCCAGTTTCTCCACAGGCTTGGCAATGACCAGAAGAAGACGCAGAGCGAAGGGAACCACGGAAAATGCCGGGATGGACTGTCCCTGTTTTCAGCTGAAGGGACGGGGCTGGTGGGGGAGGAACGAGGAAGCAGGCTGAAGAGCAAGAAAGCAGCGACCTTTATTTTAAATGCTTTGGTGACAGATTTAAAACTTGACTAACTTCACGCCAAAATAACCTCACCAGCCCGGGAGTGACCCCGAGCTTGAATATCGTCCCTGTAAATCCATGAGCTAATGCCGTGCGCCCGTCCGCGAGCTGCACAAGGAGAGGAGCGGCTCGGTACGGGGTGTGCGAGTAGGCAGTGACTTAGGCGTGGGGATGGCAAGAATTCCCCCTGAAATTTTAAAGTACACAGCAAAATCTCTAAAATTAAAGAAAAGAAAGATTTTTTTAAAAAAGCCACCAGTGAAATAATTGTCTCAGTCTGTGGCTAGAGCTAATTTGGGGAGAATCACATATTTTGATTTCTTTGGATTTTTTTTTTTTAAGGAAACTTTTCAAGCAGTAAATTAAATATTTTTGGATGTAGACTGAGATGACTTACTTAGGCGTTACATCGGCAGTGTGGAAAGCGCGAAGACAAATTTGGGGTTAGCAAGGACACCTTCCAGAAGTTTGGTTTCTGCGGATCGTTGACCCCTCGCCGTAAGATGGCTGTATTCCGTTTGAGCCGTTGCTTTAAGAAATAAATTGAGAATGTCTGTGGCTCCCTAGCCAAAACATTCACATTTTGCCTCATCTGCAGAGAGACCTGAGCTGAGTTTTATCTCTGCGTCTTTTTGCAAAGTGTTCCTGCTCTGTTAACAGAGCTATAATTAACTCACAGGACGCCAGGCAGCCAGATTCGGCCAGGCGCCAAGAAATCAGCCCCAATTACTATATTCACATTGTCAGTAATGCCCACTTCACAGCTTCTGCTAATTTGAAATGGCAAGTTCCAACTTTCCATAGTAAAATTACCATTTTTGTACTATTCTATTACATGGTGATATTTGTCCATTATTTTGGCTATGTAAACTTGGTATTATAACGACAATTAGTTGTTGAGCATTTTCTAAAATGATGCACAATTACATCTCTTAAATGGGAACCTCACGTCTGCCCCGAAGGAGTGAGCAGTGCATTCCCTCTGTGCCCCAGATAGACTTCGGGAATCGGCTTCTCACGGGAGAACGAAATGCCTTGGGATTTTATGATCAATGTGAGTGTTTACAATAAGGGGCTCCCTTTGGATGTTGCCCGTTTTGTAGATCTTCAGGGTTAGAGTTGTCTGATCTCATTATAATAATGGAGGAGTGTCCCGCCCCTCCGTCTCCCTGAGATGCCCTGGGGCTCCGTTTGCATCCTGGGCCGTCTGGTCCCTGCCCCACTGTAGAGTGCTAACCCAGTGGCTGCACTGGGGTCCAATCTGCCCCAGACGAGCGGTCACGGTGTCTCTTCCCTGACGGTTGCTGACCTCCGGCCTGCCACCGTGCCATGGCAAGCAGGTGGTTTTCTGGCGGGCGTGGTGAGGTTCCCAGTTTTCCTGAGAGGCCTGTCCCCGGGGAGTAAGGCCTACTGGCCTGATTTGCTTGTACATTTTGCTCTGTTTTCGGCAGAAACTTCAGGAGGCACGTTCTAGGCCAGTGTGCCACTCAAAGTGTGTCAGAGTGTGGCCTGAGGGCTGGTTAACCGGTCGTTAACCGGCCGGCAGCTAGAGAAGCATAGACATTCAGAGCAGACATTTAAAAACGTTTATAGCATCTTGACATTACGGTGACATCCAAGTGGCATTTTTGCTGTATTTTATAAAAATACCAGTCCACGGCAGATTGGAAATTTAAAAATCCATGGTGTGTCCTTCCCTACATAGACTGTTTGAGAGGCATTGGTCATCAATTAACCCACAATCCCTGATTGGATTTCACAGTAATAATTCATTTTGGATAAGGCCGAATAGTTTTTTTCTGCTGGGCAGTGGTCTTCAGGGCATGGTCACTGAGGGAGGGGCTTCTGAGAGGAGAAGGCAGGAGTCCCTCAGGGCAGACAGGGGCCCTTGGGAGAGACCGTTGACCCTCGGTGGCTGGCAGCCTGCAGCGAGGGCCTCTGTCGGGGTGCTGGTGTCTTCCGAGCATGCCCCCCCAGGCCCTGACAATTCAGTACGGGCTCCCTTCTTGAGCCCCGGACCTTTCCTTTCACATGCCGGCTGGGCATCTGGGCTTTGCCTGCCCTCCCGCCCCCCTGTATTACCTTCCACGATTTCCAGACCTTGATGGGGGAGGGTGGGGGAACAGAGGCCCAGATTCCTCCCTCCCCCAGTTCCAGTCCAGTCCAGTCCTCCCCCAGCCAGTCACCAGTTCCTGATTTGAGCTCCTGCCGGGCCCGCAAATCTCTTGGCTCTTCTTGATGCCCGTTGCATAGCGTGGGGGTCAGCCACCCACACACAGCCCACCACCTGAGCGCCTGCCCTGCCAGCTCAGAATGGCATTTACTCTTTTAAATGGTTAAAAGAAAACAAGAGGAGGGTATTTTACGATATACGTAAGTTATGAAATTCAAATGTCAGGGTCCATAAATAAAGTTGGTTTTTTTTTTCATTGCAGTAAGACATACCTAACATAAAAGTGACCGCTTTAACCATTTTGATGTACAGTTCGGTGGCATTAAGGACATTCATATAGTTGTGCAACCGTCACTACCGTCCATCACCCCGTGCGGAACTCTGTAAATAAAGTTTTATTGGAACACAGCCATGCTCGTTTGTTTACCTACTGTCAGTGCTTGCTTTGCCGCTGCCAGGACAGAACTGAGTAGTTGTCACAGAGACGTATGGCTTGCAAAGCCCTTTCCAGAAAAAGTTCGCTGACCTCTGCCCTAGTGCCTATTCTTACCATAGCTTGCGTGGTTACCATAGCAACCACCTAACCCGTCTCCTTACCTCCAGTTACATTCCTTTGCCATCTCTCTGCCCCTGCAGTGATCGTCCTAGGATACAGTTCTGTCGATGACCCTCCTCGATTAGAATCCTTGAGGGGCATCTCGTAGACTAACGTCGTGGTCCGGGGAACACCAGTCCCAGCAAAATAACTCAAGTTATTAAAGGCTCTGAAAAGCCCTGTGGAAAAGAATCCTGCTGAACATAGATTAATCCAGTATCTTCCAAAATTAATTGACTGTAAAATTATTTTTTTCTCATCACCTATGAACATCCTCTAGCCGGGGTTAGCAAACTTTCTCTGTGAAGGGCCAGGTGGTGAAAAAAACTGTGGGCTTTGCAGGCCATATGGTCTCTTCTGCAGCTACTTGTGTCTGCTATTAAGTAGCTATGGACAATACGTAGATGGTGGACCTGTTCCAATAAAATCTGATATAGAAAAATAAAACAGGCCATAGGCCAGGTTTGGTGTAGAAGAGTCGTTCTCAAAGTGTGGCCCCAGACCAGCAGCATCGCGTCACCTGACTACTGAACTGGCCCAGTCTGGGGGGTGGCCCAGCAGTCTGTGCCTTAACCAGCCCTACCTCCTGGCTAAGGTGTGCGAACCCCTGTTCTAGAACCACAGAACACCCTTTAGGGAGTGTCGACTTCCAGAATGAAGGCCCACATTAGCAGGGACAGGAAGCCCTTCGAGGTCTGGTCTCTGACCGGTCTCCCTCCTGCACGTGGCGGGCCCCACACTCAGGCTGAACCCCCTGTAGGGCCCTCGGCCTGCCATCCTTTTCCCAGGCATTCTCTTCTCTAGAATGGTTCTCTTCTTCAGCTGCCACCTGCCTCTCCCCTCGCTTCTACGGGTCATGGATGACTCGGCTCAGGTGCTGCCTGTCTTGGAAATATGTCTGGAGCCGTCCAGCCCCACCGCTCCCCCAGCCCGTTGGGTTTCCCCCCTCTGCCCCGTGTAGTTGCTGGTGTAGACTCCTCACATGGGGTCGCTGTGCTCACCTCTGTGCTCCTAGCACACAGGGTACCCGGAGAAGCTTGTTGAGTGCTTAAATACATGGGCAAAGGAACACTGTGCTTGGGGGCATGATGCCCACTTCTGGTTGAGCTGCCTGGCCTTCACGTGTGAGGAGATGGGGAGTGAAGTCAGTGCCTTGGGGGTTCCTGGCTTTCTGTGGCTCTGGGAGGTGCGGGCGGGACTCCCTAGTCATTTCCTCTCTGCCCACCCCCCCCCCCCATTGATTGATGTTTGGAAATTATGACTCATCTTGTTAGAGAAGGAAAAGGAAATTTTATCCTCCTCGTTCCCCCTCCCTTTCAAATAAGCGATAAATAAAAGTGGCTGGCATTCCACTTGGTGCAACGAGAAGCATTTAAATGCATTTCTGGTTTTCATAATTGGTAGCTTCTTGTCGAAAGGTGCTTATTAGAAGAAAAATCTTCCCTGTGTATTTGTCGTTGGCCTTCTTGTCTGTGAAACCATAAAGCGAGTCGGTGTGGGAATTGGCCCTCCCTCGTTTTAAAGGTATTTGTGGCAGTTCACGTTTTGCCAGCACCGGAGTTAGGCTACTTCTCTTTTAGTAAGAAATGTGAGGTGTACCCTCGCCGCCTTCAGAGTTTCAAAATGAGTTCACTAGGGTGGTGAGTAATGGTGTGTTAAGCTGGTTTATTAAATGTGAAAGAATAAGATGTTCTAGGTTGACATCATGTACCAAATATAGATAAGGCCTGGATCAGCTGGACTCTGGGCCCGCAGCTCCTGCTGGTGCCAGACAGCTGGATCTGGTGATGTCTGCTTTGTCTCATGACTTTGGCGACCGGAGGGGTGCACCGCCTTGGCTCTCGAGAGTCTCCTCCTGGGAAACCCCCCAAAAAAGATGGTGGTTCACTTGTCGCCATATTGCTGGAGGTGGAGCTTGGCATTGCGTATTTGCCTCTCTGCGTGTTCAGCATATCCTGAGCGTTTTAGGCTCTTGCTTCTGGAAAACTTACCAGTGAAGTCAACATCTTTTCAAATCAGAACTCTAAAGAAAGGCTGTCATCATAATAATTTTATCGTCACCCTCCTTGTTATTTGCCGGACATACTGCCTGGCTTGTTAGGTTTCTTTGTTTTATTTTCTATTTTTATTTTCTTAAGTAGGCTCCATGCCCAGTGTGGAGCCCAACGCGGGACTTGAATTCACAACCCTGAGATCAAGACCTGAGCTGAGATCCAGAGTCCAACATTTAACCCACCGAGCCACCCCAGTGCCCCTTAGGTACCTTAGTGTATCATCTAACTTAATGTGCCTAAAACAGCCTGAGGATGCAGGCACCACGCTGTTCCCGCTGTAGAGAGAGGACACTGCAGCTCCTAGGGACTTCCAGAATCACTTACTTCCGGTCATACGGCATCCACAAGTGAAGCCAGGATGCCCTCCTGGGTCCGTCCGCCGCGCTCACAGACGGCACTCAGGTTTCCCTGGTGCTGGTGCCCAGTCTTACCAAGTAGGAAATACATCACACTTCAGTATTTTAGCGGGGAAGCTGTTTAAATGCAGCACTGGGGGGGGTCCGCTGTGAGAGAAGAGGACTCACTTCTCAGTAACGATAGTTGCGAACGCTTGCAACTTGGCCTTCGCCATGCGGAGCACTTTACCTTTTTTCCCTTATTGAATGCCTACAACTGAGACAGGGATAACAGCATCCCTGTTTTATAGAGGAGGAAACTTGCCCAGGATGCTCCCCTGCTCCCCACCTTCACAGGTGGGGAGCCAAACCATAGCCTGGCTTCCCAGGGGCCATGCAGTGGGGGCCCCTCTCCCTCCCGGTCCCATGCTGGGCCCAGCCACCAGGCCCCTCTGGCCAGGGACGAAGAGCTGGGTCGGCCTGGGGGAGAGCCAAGGAGCCGTTCCCATTAGGGGGGAAAAAAATCAAACAAGGGAATTTAGCAGAGGTGCGGGGCCCAAGGCTTGGATGTGGGGGTTTGTGGCTGCCCACATGAGGCTGTGTGTGTCAGAGCTGAGAGTCACTTGTCCTCTGCCTTGAAGCATCGATCCCTTATCAAGCCATGGCTCTAGAGTTGCACAAAAAAGAGCAGCGTGGGAGGAGGGCGAGTCCCCACTGCTGTGTCTGCACCTCTCAGGGAGGGGACAGCGCACACAGGCCCCAGCGGACATGAGAATCGCAGTGCCTCCCTCACACTGTGCCCTTGACAATGCCAGGCTTAGGTCATTTCCATTTCTGTATTAGGAATGGCCTTTTGCAGATACTGGTTATATTTATCACCAGCTAACTTATCGGCGTGTGACGCCAACTCCTCGGAGTTTGTAACCTGACTCAGGAAAGAATAGATAGTTTTGTGACTCAGTGGTAAGTAGATCAGTTTTAACAAATCAAGTGGATTATAGAATCAGCTTCTCCCTCAGAAAACTTCGTGCGATGATCTAACAGGATTGTCCGTTCAGACCTTTCTGAAGACAGTTACCTTAAAAATGTGTATACTCCATTGACCCACCAATCCCGTTTTTGAGAATCTGTCCTCAGTGACAAAATTAGAAATGTGCTCCAAGCTCTTTGAGCAAGAATGTTTGTCATGGCGTTATTTATAATACTAAAAAGCTGGGGACAGCCTAATGTCCAATATAGGAGGTAGTTAAATTACGTTAAATCCGCTCATTGAAGTGGATGGATCTGATACTGTTTTTCCAAGAATATTTAATAACACGGAGAATGACCATGATGTAGCCCAAAGCAAGAATTACAGATGCTATGTCACCTTAGTTTTAGGAGAGAAAAATATACAAAAATACAAACAGAATGCGAACACATGCAGATACCCGTTACATAAACACAAGGGCTGGTGCACATAAGTCCGTGGAAAAAAGAAGGGAAGAAAATAAAGCCTTCACAGGGATTATTTCTGGATGGTGTGAGATCGTTTGATTTCTAAAAAACTTCTTTGTGACGCCTTTCTATATTTTTCAAATTTTCGGTAGCGAGAATGCTATTATTCTTCAATTTGAAACCAGTAAGAAAATGCTCAACTTTACAAATGAGAAAAGAGACTTTTTGGAAGGCTCTGGTATTTATGAAGCCATTTTCCAGGCGTTTGTATTGTGGGAAACAGGTTGAGACTGGGGTTCAAGCCCACCGTTCACTCGTTCTTGTCCCCGGGAGAGTCATTGAACCTCCAAGCCTCAGTGTCCCTGGCTATAAAATGGGAGCTTTCTGGCACTGTCACTTGGAGTTGGTTGGCGTGATTTAAGTGGGACAAGGCGCAGGAGCCCCTGGCTGGAGCATGTGTCTAGAACGTCTGCTGTTCTTACTCACGAATGTTGTGGTTGAGGCCCCAGCCATGTGCCAGACTCCGCATGAAGTTCAAGGAGCGTGCGGTGCGGTAAAATAGTCCCACTCCCCCAGGAACGCCCAACCTGGGGCGGGAAGGGGGTGCACGAGGCGCAAACGTGCCAGCTTGGGGTCCGGTGGGTGCCGTGTGGGGAGGATGGGAGTGCGGGAGTGCGGGTGTGGTGTGAGCTGGGCCAGAACCGACAGGTGGCAGCCTGCCTGGGAGCCCGCTGAGGGCCCCAGCTGAGGGCCCCGGCTGAGGCCTGAGCAAGGTGCAAGGACACTGGGGAGGAGGAAGCATTTAGAGAACTTGGATCAGTGGGAGGCGTGACCAAAAGGGAGTCTGGGGTGGCCCTGAGGTTTTCACTAGGGCATCTGACCAAGAGAGAGGTTCCCCCCCTCTCCCCCGCCACATCGTAAGGAGATGATGCCTTTACTCTA
The DNA here is from genome assembly GCF_964656455.1 of Halichoerus grypus. Taxonomy (NCBI): domain Eukaryota; kingdom Metazoa; phylum Chordata; class Mammalia; order Carnivora; family Phocidae; genus Halichoerus; species Halichoerus grypus. Next base: position 8,236,261 of record NC_135717.1, read on the forward strand.
GGGAAAAACAGACTCTTTTCCAGAGTTCACCTCCTCTGAGTGTGTGTGTGTGTGCGTGTAATGGGGGTGGGGGGGGGTATGTGGCTACAACAGAGGGATTCGCCTGGCGTCACCATTTCTGAGTTGCCAGTACTTTTGTCACTCTAACCTGTCACCTCGGGCTGCTGGATATCCCTTTTTAGCCCGTCCTGTCGAAGAAGAATCCGATTCTCTTCTCCCAAGCATCGTGCGTTTCCGCTCATTCCTTCGAGGGCAGACCAGAGGGCACTCCCACGCCGACCCGGCACCGTTTGCTTGGGCATGGAGGCCGGGACTGCTGCCCCCGAGGGGCCAGCAGAAGGTTCTTTCTGTTCGGTAGAACAGGGTGAAGAAACCATGGAAGCCCAAGTAAGCTCCCTAATTGTTTCTGTTGAAACCGATTATATTGAGGGTGGAGTGCATTGCCTTTAATTTCTCTGTGTGCGCGTAGTCTTTTGCCCCCTCACAAGAAGTGTCTTCTTTTCTTTCCTGTTTGTTCCTGCTTGGTTAGGGGAGGCTGCTGTTTTCGTTGCCTAATTAATGGGGAAATGTTCTGCCGAGGATTTTATCATGTGCATGTGCTCTGTTTGAACATGGTACAACCTGCGGACCCTTTAAAACATAGTTATGTGCTTGACTCTTTATAGGGCAGTAACTAGATTACTCTGCAATGCTGTTGAGAATACCATTGTTCTTTTTAAAAGAATAGGTTTGCTGTTTTAATAAGACGCGAATGTCATCAAGACGCCTTAAATTGGCACACTTGCTCTGTAATAGCATGGTGCCTTAAAATGAATTGTAGGGAATGTTTTATGGCCGCCTGGTTGTTCAAGGAGGCCTCAGTTAGATGCTGCTTCTGCCCTCGACCGCAGTTACCGTGTGGACCCTAATGTTCTTTCCAGTTCAAGTTCACGATCTTTTTAGCTTGTAGCGAGGTTCATTGTGTTTGCCTTGCCCCACTCCAGGTTTCACTAATGAGATTCATTTTGTAAATGGAGAATTGAAAATTAATTGGATGATTAATTGTGACATTCTTATTCTTACCAGGGAAGGTTCTAGATGTCGTGGCTTCAGATAAAATCCGTAGCGAGCCCTTGAAATGCGTTTTTTATTTTTATTTTTTTAAGATTTTATTTATTTATGTGACAGAGAGTGAGAGCACAAGCAGAGGGAGTGTCAGAGGGAGAGGAAGAAGCAGGCTCCCCGCTGAGCAGGGAGCCCGATGCGGGGCTCGATCCCAGGACCCTGGGATCATGACCTGAGCCGAAGGCAGACACTTCACTGACTGACCCACCCAGGTGCCCTTTATTTGTTATTTTTAAGAACATGATCATGTAAAGAGAATTTGGTGAGATGGAATATTTTTTTTTCTGTGCATTTGCCACAACTTTAATTCTGTTATAAGGCAGGCAGCGTGTTGTTGTAACTGAGCATAGCGTACAGAGTCAGAAGATTCCCTCCACCCGCCGTGTCTGCTAAAGGTCCCTTATTTGCCAGTGGCCATGCTGTGTGGAAAAAGGTGAGCTTAACCAAGGCCTTTCTGTGCAGTGGGGACTGAGCCTTGGGAACGGTTGTATTTAGGGGTGCGGGAGGAGGGAGCAGGAGAAGAAGGAGGGACCTTTCCAGCTTGGGCTCTTGTGGGTGGTATCATTACTGAGAATCCAAAAGGGACTGGTTTGGGGGGTACAGTGAAGAATGAGATTGGTGTTCGGAGACTTTGAAATACTCGTGGGATACTAGGTATGGAGAGAGAGGTAGAGGTACTAGTGAGAGCCTCCCAAGATGCCTCCTGGCAGAGCTGCCCAGTAGACAGGCCGGCCCCCTGGATCGTGGTGTTGACCTAGGAGCCCTTGACCCGGAGATCAGGTCTCACCTCTGTGTCCCGTGTCACTTCTGGCAGTGTGATCACGGGGCAGTCGTTGAAGCCTCTAAATCCTGGTTTTCTCTGTCTGTAAAGTAGACTTATATAAAAAGAACTCCTGGGAGCACCTGGGTGGCTTAGTGGGTTAAGCATCTGCCTTTGGCTCAGGTCATGATCTCAGGGTCCTGGGATCCAGCCCTGCATTGGGCTCCTTGCTCAGTGGGGAGTCTGCTTCTCTCTCTCCCTCTGCTTCTCCCACTCTGCTCACACTCTCTCTCAAATAAATAAATAAATACTTAAGGAAAAAAAAACTGTACAGGGTTGCTGTGAGGATTGAACAAGCTTAATGCACACGAAAATGCTTTGTAAATTCTTAAGGTAGCTATAAATATTGGTTATTATTGTTATAATCATTCTTCTGTTAAAATATAATTTGCCCAAGCCATTTGGGAAGCATTGCACACTGTAGCCCCACGTGGAGATTTGCAGGGCATATTATTATCTGTTTGTTCATTCCGTCACAATATTGATTAGTATTCCAACAACTAAGGCAGGATGTTTTAAAAAGCAACCATGAGCAGCCATTCTTTGAGGTGTTCTGCAGCCATCAAAAATTATGTTTGCAGAGAGAGTTTGTAGTGTCTGGGCAGGCTTCAACAAAACAAGCAGCTGAGGAAGTCCGTACAGAGGATTATTACAATTATAAAAGAAATACACAGACAAGATGCACTACTCTACACCAGCACGGCGAGTGAGTACCTTGGGGGTGGGACTCCGAGTAATTTATCTTGTTTATTACACTTTTCTGTGCTTGCAGCACACATGACCATGGCGTGTATTACTTCTGTAATCAGAAAATAAATTGATTAACCACAGCAGCCCCATGCACCCCCCAGCCCCACATTCCCCCCGCAAAAAAAAACACAGGTAGGCATCAGAAGTCTGAAGGACTGAGAAGACATACGTTGATCTCATCTTTTTAATATTTTCCCATATTCATCTTGCCTTAAAAACCCCTTTTCCATCTGGCCGTGACATCTCTAGCGACCGCACAGTTACTGCGGGAACAAAGCCAAAATGTCCCTGAGCAGAGTCTCAAATTGCTCTGCCCTTTTGGGATCTCCTGTTTATGTTTTTTTGATAATGAAATTTGATCTTGATTTCAGCTAAAGCTCGTTGTGTATCAATCTCACATTTTCATTTAGGGGATGTTTTTAGCAGCCTTCGGAGACCGAAGATAACAAACTGTCGTTTATCTTCTCTGCTGCCCTCCTGCACCGTGGATTCTGTGGATTCCGCTTCACAGGCGTGTGTAAATGGATATAGTCCTGTGGGCCCCGCCGTGCCTGAGAGGATGGCACCGGTGTGTGGAATATTCTTTTCTGGAAGAAGTGGATTTCTCCAGTGCGTTCTGAATTCTTGGCTTCCCCCTGTCGTTATGGGGAGTAGTCATCTTACCGTATTCATCAATCTCAGAATTCCGATTTGGCCCGAAAACACTTACTCTTTCGGTGGAGCTATAATCTGTGCCTCTTTCCTATGTTTGCAGCCCCCCCCCCCACGCCCTTCATCCCCTTGTAGGACCCTTGTCCCTGCCTTGGCTGTGGTCACCCATGTCTTCTGGTTCTCTCTGCTGCTGCCTGCCAGCTTCTCCAAAACCGTCCCCTTCTCTTACCTGTGTGTGGGTAGCCAATCTTCCTTTTAGCTGATGGGCGGGGGCAGGAATCATGTTGGTGAATCGCTCATCCATCCATGCGTTTGGTCACCTGCTCGATGCGTGTCCGAGACGGCGCTCCCATGCCTTGAGCCGGTGTGGTCTTGGGGGGATGAGACAGACACAGGTCCTGTCCCCTGTGTTGGACCCGGTAATTCATCCTTGGATCAGGGAATTGGCTTTCATTCCTTCTTCTTTCCTCTTCCCTCTCTTGAGAGGGTATTGCCACTGGTTCTTGGGCTGGAAAGCAGGGGTGGAGGGCATTGCATGGAAGAAAGGGGAAGCAGGGGGTCAGGGATGGAGCAGAACTGAGTCCAGTCCCACTTGGGTCACTAACTTGCCAGTCCCCCATTGACAGGGAATAGTAACCATGATAAGGCTACCAGTTACTTATTATCAATTAGCACAGACCCTTCACCCATGTAATTTTACTGCACCTTCTCGGCAACCTTGGGGTGTAGGTTGGCCATTTTTGTCCCAATGTCACAGGCAAAGGACCTGAAGCTCAGGGACCTCCGTGAAAAGAGGCAGGAATCTGGATCCGGCCTTGGTAACTGAGGCCACCACTTCTTTCATTACACGAAACAGCAAATTGGCCTGAGGGATCATTTCCCAAAGTATGTTACAGAGAGCATCAGTGGCAGAAGGCCTTCGCAGAAGCAAGGGCTCAGCGACCAGTTCAGGTCAGGAAACCCTGCACTCTGACTTTCCAGTCTACGGTAGTGTTAGCCCTTCCCCGAGGGCTTTGTCCATTTCCCTAGACGCCCGGGAAGCAGTGCGTAGTTGTGGCTAAAGAGGGGAGGTGCGGGAGCCAGGTCACCTGGGTGTGGATTCCAGCCCCACCACTTACTGTGCGACCCCAGGCAGCCACACTGCCTCTCTGTGAAGAACTTGCCTCCCTGGCTTGTTAGGAGAAGTAGCTGAGTTCACACAAGCGAAGGACTCAGACCAGTACCTGGCCCGTGCTAAGCGGTGTGTGTGTGTGTCTGCTGGTGTTGGCTCAGGGGGTAGAACAGTGTGGAAAACACATGCAGCTTCTGAGGAGTCAGAAAGCTACCTGTGTTTGTCCAGAGTTTCACCTTCTCTTTTGTCCTCATACTCTTCTATCATGAGAATGCCCACCTGTCCACCAGAAACCACAGCTCGGTGCAACACACTTTGGAAACACTGTTTTTTTTTTTTTTTAAGATTTTATTTATTTTTTGACAGAGAGAGACACAGCGAGAGAGGGAACACAAGCAGGGGGAGTGGGAGAGGGAGAAGTAGGCTTCCCATTGAGCAGGGAGCCCGATGCGGGGCCCGATCCCAGGACCCTGGGACCATGACCTGAGCCGAAGGCAGATGCTTAACGATCGAGCCACCCAAGTGTCCCTGGAAACACTGGTTTAAGCGGTTTTGCTGGCTCTGCACAGATTCCAGATCCAGCCAGCAAACCCCAGTGCCTTCAAACCGTTTCTGGTGAGCAGAGGGTCATGTCAGGGTGGGGAGGGGCTGCGGAGGCTGCCAGCCCACCCTGTCTGGTCGCAGGCCCCACATGGAGGACAGGTTGATTTGGACCAGAGCGGAGGAGGCATGTCTCTCCTCCAGGCCTGCTAATGAAATAGAAGGGTTCGAGAAGCAAGCTTCTTATCTAATCTCCACCAAATCACAGGGGCCGGATTCATTTCAAAGGAGGAGAGGGAGGGCGGCCTTTCCCTTCCCAACGTGCGCGCGCATGTGGTTTAATGGTGTCGCTGCGTTTGTGTAGAGTTTGATCGTGCGCACGCGTAGGCTTTCGTGGTGATGGTGCCTTCTGGCCGAGCGCTCACGCCTTTGCCCTGACACCTTCTGTTCTGTGTCAAGCCTGGCTCTGACACCAACGAAACTTTTTCTGGCCAAACAGAAAAGTCATTCCTGTGTTTCTGCCACGGCGCATCGTCAGAAATGGCAGGTCTGTGCGTGAGGAATTTTACCTTCCTCAAATAGCAGCATGGGGTTCGGGTTGCTTGCCTGACTCAGCTCTGTAGATCTCACCAAAAAAAATCCCCAGGAGCAAAGGTGTGACATCCGCCACCCCTGCACAGTGGCCTGAAATAATCAGCTTGGGTTCCGAGTTCAGGGAAGCGGACATCGGTGTCGCGTCCACCGTGAGGACACAGTGGGCCCCGATGAGCTATCCATTATAAATGGAATCCACAAAGAATACAACTTTAATGCATCACTAATGTGACCTATCTAAAGCAGGTCTGTTGGGACATAATAAAAATTAGATACTTAATCATGTCGTAAGCCGTCTCAGGGTTGTGACATATTCGTGGTCTCACGCGTCTGGGAAGAGAATGTCTGCATTCTTTAAGCAGCGAAGAGACGAGAGAATTCTTCTAGTTTTTAACGTAGTCCCCAGATCGGGATCATGCTTTTCAGAAGTGTCTTTCCAGGGCCGTGAACAAGGACCTGTCTGTGACCTTGACCATGAGAGTTCAGGGGAGGAAGTGTGCAGCACCTGGTTTTATTGGGGTGTTCTGGGCATCGTCGAGGACACAGACCTGGCTCTCTGTGGATGTGTAGTGTTGCTCTGTTGTGACATGAGGAGCCAGCTCGCCTCCTGCTGGGTTTGCACTCAGCTCCCGCACTTTCGCGGCACCATGACTCGGGCAAGTCGCCGTGCCTCGGCATCCCCATCTGAAAAGTGGGGGAGGGACTAGGACGTTGTCGTGAGCTCTTAGTGAAATAATACAGGTGAAGCGTTTAGAACAGAGGCTGGCTCTGAGTAAGGGCAAGTAAGCACTGGTTACTAATGTGGTGGAGGCTTGACATAGCATCTGCGTGACTCCCAGGCAACCAGAAGCAGCTCGGAGGATGTGCAGGGAAGACGCACCACTTGCTGTTGGGAGTTAGGGAGAAGAAACCAGAAGCCCAGGAAAGTACCTCTGTTTCTGGAGCCATGCAAGCTAGTTCTTGCGGACACGCGTGGTTGGCCATGCCAGACAGCAGGTGCTCTGCGTCCAGAGTCAGTCCCCGCTTTGGAGGCACTGCAGTGCTGGGCAGGGGGCAGACCTGAAAACAGAAAAGTGGTTTTAAAACAAGCTGTTTTTAAAAGTACAGTGTACAAATGTATGCTGTTGTCATGTAATGAGTGGCAGAATGGTATTAAACCCCAAATGAGAGACTCATTGCAACTAGAGGATCTGAGGATGGTCTGGATGGATGAGCAGAAACTTCTTTATAGACGGACAAGGACACGGACCATTTTTTGAGCATCTACTCTGTGCTGGGCTCATGCCAGGATGTCCCCACCCATCCAAGAGGGACTTCATAAGCCCGTCCCAGCACCGAAACTCAGCCCCACGACTTGGGTCCCAGCTGCCTTCGGAAAGGGACTGTTTGAATCTTTTTCCATTTAACACATTTGCGACTTAGCTAAGTGTCTTTTTCAAAGACTAATAAAGCCTTAACAGCTTCTGAAACACCACAGTAGACCTAATAGTAGTTGACAATTTGGATTCTGTCTCCAGTGGGAAAGCTTCAAAACTGCGGGTTTTAGAAGCTTTTAAAAGCTTCTTGTTTGTGTAATGTTCATTGAGCACAATTCTTTTGCAAATAATGGTCTGCAAATGCTTTAAAGAAATAAACTCCACTTGCTTAACTGGGGCATGTATCTGTTGCTGGTAAAACCACAAACACACATTCTATTAGCTGAATTGTGTAATTAAACCACATCCTCGAAATGATCCGTGCCATACGAAGGGACAATAGGAGCAGCATGCTTTCTGAAAAGATATGTAAAGGGTCCCCAGAAACAAATAATCAGAATTTATCCTAGACAAGTCATTTCCTCTCTCCGGACCTGTCTCCTCATCTGTAAAATGAGGTAGTCGGGTTAGGACACCCACAGAATCCTTGGGGTAATGCAGTTGGAAGATTCTCTGTTACTTGGGGTAACCGTACAGACGGTCACAACTTACAGTGGTTCCACTTCGGATTTTTTGACTTTGTGAAAGTGATAACGCGTTCAGTGGAAACCGTACTCTGAATTCGGAATTTTGATTTTTTTCCTGGGCTGGCGATGCAGTACGGGCTGTCTGGTGACGGTGGGCAGCGGCAGCCACCACCCCCAGCCAGCCAGCGACGTCCTGACGACTGTCCCGTGCCCAGACAGCCATTCTTTTTCTCACTTTCGGTACAGCGTTCAGTACCTCACATGAGAATAGTCAACGCTTTATTGTCAAATAGGCTTCGCGTTAGATGATTTTGCCCAACTGCAGGCTGATGTTAAGTGTTCTGGGCACGTTTAAGGTCAGCTAGGCTAAGCTATGATGCTCGGGAGGTTAGGTGTGTTACTTGCATTTTCCACTTCGGATATTCTCAACTTACGACGATATTAGGATGTAACCCCATGGTAAGTCAAGGAAGATTTGTAATGCCTTAGAGTTTTCTCCATTTTCCACCTTCTGTCTTCACATAAAAATTAAATGGTAGGGGATTCCCGTATCAAGTGAAGATTTAAATAGAATAATCAAGAGACCAAGACTATGGTTCATGTGGATGGTGAGGGCACAGGAAGAGCATCTAGAATCTTCTGGCCCTTTCCCGGATGTCCCTACTGTCCGAGCGGGAAGCACAGCTGTGGAGGAGCAGATCCGGAGGCTGACCCCAGCTCTGCAGCCCATCGGCTGTGTGGCCTTGGCCCTCTCTCAGCCCCCTTCCCTCCTTGGTCAAGAGGGCTGGCCAGGCCGCCCGATGGGCTAGTGGTGAGGCTTCCCAGCACCAGCGCCTAGTGTTACAGTGAATACTTGGCAGGTGGCGGCCCTCATTCCCCTGAGGGAGGTGCGCTGCCTGGATTGCGTTAAGCTGGCAGGCGCCCGGATTTCCCTGAGCCTTACAGAGAGAAAGCTGGAGTTCAGATGAGGAAACGGGAATTCTGTTAGAAACAAGAGTGACCAGGGGCGCCTGGGTGGCTCAGTCGGTTAAACATCTGCCTTCGGCTCAGGTCATGATCCCGGGTCCTGGGATCGAGACCCACGTCGAGCTCCCTGCTCAGCGGGGAGCCTGCTTCTCTCTCTCCCTCTGTCTGCCACTTCCCTTGTGCTCTCGCTCGCTCTCTGTCAAATAAATAAATAAAATAAAATAAAATTTTTAAAAAAGAAACAGGAGTGACCAAATCCTACTTTCTGAAATTTCACCTCCATTTTTACACAAGTGGAATCCTCACAAAGGCAAATCTGGCGCCAGGTTGGTTCTGGATTCTCAGCCGAATTTCCTGAATTTTCAACGCAAGGGTTTATAGAATCATCTGCGTTCAGTGGCTGAAAGGAACTTAAGATGTACCAGCTATTTCAAAGTTGTGAAGCAGAGACTAAAATAGTTTGAAGCTGAATTTTAAGCCTCTTTTGGCCGGATCAAAGAAACCCAAACTTCTAAAAATACCAAATTAGCTTTTTAAGCATAGTTTCTATCTTTGGCTGGAAAATGTGTGCAGTGTGTGCTCCTAGAGGCTACTTTAATGTAGCCATTGGAATGAGCATTTACCTTGAAAAATGAGGCGTTTGGCCTGTGCTAATAATTAAGTCACTTTCTCTGCCCTTGACCTCGCTGCTCCCTGAGTCAGTGTTCCACGGGACCAACGGGCCTCCTGCCTTTGTCTTTCTTAGCTCATTGCCATCTTCTCGCAGAGGTTAGTTATGGTATCAGTTATACTTTTGAAAACCTGGGTGAGCAGACGTGGGATAGAACTTTGAGTTTACGTGTCATAAATTAAAATGGATGTTCCTGCTGGGGCATAATCTGAGATATTTGTATTTGGGTTTCAAATGGGGTCCATGCTGCTCTTAGCAGCAGATTGGTCTTTGTACTAAGTGTGCTTGTTCAAATTCAAATTAGTCTTTATTTTCCCTGCAAAACTTGACTGACAGTTGCAGAAAATGGCCCGGAATCCTGTTGCATGTTGGGGGCCAGGTGGCCCGGGTTAGACAACTTGGGGCAGAGCATTCACAGAGAAGTGGACTTGACTTTCAGCACTTCTATTAAAGATGCTTTAGAGACAAAGCTCTTTGCCATACCTCGTTGGCCACGGGCATGGGGGGAGGCAGCTTTCCGCCTATGGTCACTGAGGGAAAAACTTGCTCGGATACATTCAGTTGGGGTACAGGAACATCATCCAGGGGACACACTCCCAGGATTGCAGAGCCTAGTCTCCGAGAGCGGGACATGGTCTCCCCAGGCCTCTGCCGTACGTCTCAGACCTTCACGTTCCTGGTGGAGACTGACCCTTGGGTCACCTGATCTCCTTGGGGTTGTCCAGGGACTTTGTGTGGGCTTTCTGCCAGCTTTGCCTTGTTAAGAGGAGAGAGGATAAGGGAAGAGGTCCAGTGGAAAAAAAAATATGGGACTTTTCTGAAGCACCTGCTTTGTGGCAGGCACTGAGCTGAGCACATGCCCACATGTCAGCTGATTAAATCCTCATGACAACCCTGAAAAGATACTTGCCCCATTTTGCATCTGAGGAGACTGAGGCTCAGAGAGGTCCCTGGCCTCCCAGGGTGGTGCTGCTGGTAAAAGCTGATACTGAATCCAGGCTTATCTGCCCCTAAAACCATGTTCTTGCCACTATGTTCTTCTTGTCCTGGTCGTGTTCTGTCTACTTTTCAAAAAGATTTCACAGGTATAACAAGGCAATGAGGCTGGGAAGGAAGAAGAAATAAAGGGAGGGGGGAAAACCCTGACTGGACCCAAGTTGGGTAACCATCCAATTATGTCCCCAGGCCTTGTATGCTTCATAGTGGTAAGAAGTGGTCTATACTTGATTGTGAGCTTCCCAGCATCCAGTGCAAAGAGAGCAACCAGATGGGTCATGTGGCTCACACTGTCCATGAGCTAAAAACAAAAGTATTTATTTAGGAAAAGCAGAGCTCCTTCAGCATTGGTAAAAATTTCTCCCCAGATCCTCATAAAGAGGACTCACTTTTTAAATTTTATTGCTGGTTACCAGTTTCTGGCAACCAAGTGCCATTGGCATGTATCTTTTTTTTTGTTTTTCCCTTCTAAAGATTGATTCATTTATTTTAGAGTGAGAGCACACAAGCAGGGGGAGGGGCAAAAGGAGAGGGAGGGAATCTTAAGCAGGCTCCTGACTCCCTGCTCAGAGCAGATCCTGATGCAGGGCTCCATCTCCCCACCCTGAGATCATCATGACCTGAACCGAAATCAAGAATTGGCCGCTTAACTGACTGAGCCACCCAGGCGCCCCATGTCTTGTAGGTTAATAGAAGTAGCGTTACATTTATCTGAAGAAATAAAAGAGAATTGTAGGCCCATAGTCTGGAGTATAACCTATTTCTGAAGGTAGAGGCCTGTTTCTGTTGGGATTTACGAGGTGTGGGAGACACATTTTGATTTCAGATACAGGGCAAATGTGGCATATAAAATACTAATCACTAGAAGCAGAGAACTCTCCCTGTCTTAAATCGCTGGTCTCCCTCTCCTTAAGTACATACTGTTTTGGGACAAGGAGGTTTGTGAGAATTTTCTTGGCCACAGAGAACAGCATCTGATGCTGTCTGGGTTAAGATCTGGGTGGGGTGAGGGTTGGCTCACGGAGCCCACACCACACACAGCCTGGAAGAAGGCCCGAGCCCTGAGGAGCCCAGGGAGCCCTCTGACCCCTGGCACATCGGCACACTCTGGCTCTCCCTTGACCAGCTCTGCCAGCAAGCTGCTCTGCCGAGTTCATGTGGTGGAACGTGCCCTCAGCACATCCTGTGGATTCATGACCTTGGGTTCAGCCACCAAGAAGGGAAGAGGCTCCTTGCTCCTCACAGCCCTGAGTTTCATTTCCAGAACTTCTGGCCAGGACCCTGGCCCAGCACAGGGCCGCCGTCTCCTTCAGACCAGTGCACTCCGGCCCGTGGGGCACGTCATCAGGAGAGTTGGCTCCCGAAGAAGAAGGCCTTGGTGTCACAGGAAACCCCCAGGTGCTGTCTGCAGAGGCCCCGGTGGCTGTCGGGAGCCCATCCCCTTCACATTCAGAGATGCAGCCTCCTGCCTTCAAGGAGTCATGACTTCCCGTCACCACCGACCCGGACAGGGTGTTCGTCAGTGACCTGAAGGTGAAAAGCTCCGGATCTTCTTACTGGCCAGTCCAGACAGCTACTGCCTTCCTTTATCTGATTCTAAAAATGATAACTGGGCTTGGGAGGCTTGCTTCTCGGGCAGCTGAAGTCCCTGCTTGTGTGCTCACGCTTCAGGAGGGAAGGGGAAGGTTCCCCCCCTTTGTCCCTGTCCAGGCCCTCAGACCCGTCTGGGGTCTGAGAACCCAGCTTTTGGGTTTTCAGCACAGCTGGGCCTGCTGTCTCCAGCAGAGGCTGGGCGCCTTCGGATCGCCCTTGGGGCCTGAAGTCGCCTTGTGCCCTTCCATGCTCAGTGCCCACGGCCCCCAGGTGACATTGGGGGCCGCACGGAACCAGTGCCACCTTTGACTCTGACCGTTTTGAATGAAGTTTGGTAGATGTACCTACAGAAGAACGCACGCTTCATTAAATGTACACTCACTCAGTGTCCCCAAACTGAACGTGTGCTTGTCATCAACACCCAGAGCCAAGAACATCACCAGCACCCTCAGAAGCCCCCAGAATTGGAAAAAGTTTTACAGGAAGGGAGAAGGATTCGCCCTCACAGGATGGGCCCTTGCCTACTTTCCACCTGTCCCAAATCCTCATTTTGAAGACTAGGAATCTGACCCAAAAAGGATGAGCGACTTGACCAAGGCGAAGGCCACAGAACCAGGTCTGCTAAAGTCTCTGTTCCACGCTCTCTCCTGTCAATGACACCACTGAGCCTCTCTCTTCTCTTTGTTTTTTATAGATTGTTAGGAGATGAAATGCCATATTAATATTTTCAAGATTTCTTAAGAAATTTGAAGTGTTGTATAATGATTAAGATAGAAACTAGGAAATGAGAGCTTTTAATCCCAGCTTACAGGAAATTCTAACTAGTAGAAAATCTAATTCAGGCCGTCCTGGGAAACATCACACGCTCTGAGATGAAAGTCAGCTAAATTGGGATCTAATTCTATAATCTAAATATAGATGTAGATATATTACAGGTTGGCCTTTTCAGCTCGGGAGAGGATCATTCACTTTAAAAAGTGCCTTTTGTGTCAGAGAGAAGAGCTGCTGGCCGTGGTGACAGCTCAGATGAGCAAGGAGGGGCCTTACTTTTTGGTTCCTTAGGCTTTCTTAAATTTTCCGGTAAGAATGCATTTGTACATTACGTGCGTAATAAACAAATGGGAAGGACAAGAGGAAAGACGGAGTGTTTTCACGTCCTTGGGTTCAGCCACCAAGGGGGAGCGTTTTGGGTGTGGACAGGGGGAGGTTTTCCAGTGGTGTTTGCCTCTCCTTTAGTGGTGACCGTGCAGCTGCTACCCCCGATCCACGGGACACGGAGACTCTCCTGGAGTCGACTAGCTCTTGGCCTCTGTGTGGCAAGGGCTCTTTGATTTAAAAAGTGTTCTATTACAAAATTAACGTGCTCATAAAAATGAAACCACTTAGAGACTTGTATTACATTAAAAAAAAAAATTGAAGTCCCCTCTCTGTGTCCCCCATTCCAGAGGTCACCACTGTTAATTACCTAGTGTGTGCATATTTAGTTTGATTATTGTTCTTCCCTATCGGAATGTAAGGGCCGGGATCCCCTTCCCTTGTGTTCACTGAGTAACTCAGGCACCAGGTGACATTGGGGGCCGCACGGAACCAGTGCCACCTTTGACTCTGACCGTTTTGAATGAAGTTTGGCACCAGGAAGAGTGTGTCGCATACAGTAAGCGATACATAAATGCCTGTGGAATGAGTCCTGCAGCAGCGGGCATCTTTGTCCACGAGTCCTTGACCCCTGGTACAGCTATTACCTGTGGATGGATTTTTCGGTGTGAACTCGCTGGGCCACGGGGCATGCCCGTGTTTTTCTTTTGCTGGTTCTGCCAATTTGGCGACAACATGGCGCCCTCAGTTGTCACTCCTCACCAGGTCACAGAAAAGACAGTGGGGACTGTCCTCACACTCTCGCCGATACCGGATACTCGTCAGTTGTTAAATTCTCCACTAGTGAAAAAATAAAAAAGATTGCTTTAAGTTCACATTTCCTCAGTCGACAGTGAGGTTGGCTGTCCTTTGGCGTGTCTGTTAGCCAGTGTTCTTTCTGGTGCAGATTCACTGCCCATTTTTCTAGTGGGTTGCTTGCCTTGTCTTCTTGGTTCTTGTTTTTTACACAGTGTGCTATTAATTCTTTGTCCCTTCTGTATTGCAGATATTTCCCCCAAATCTATCATTTGCCTTGTAAATATAAACATTTTTTTTATATCCTCTTAGAGCAATGGAAGGGTTCTGGTTTCTCATTTGTTTTTTGTTTTTTGTTTTTGTTTTTTTAATGACAGCATTTTTGCGTCTATGATATGAAGTGTAGAGATCTATTTTTTTCCTGCTTTTTTTTTTTTAATCTGACAGCATTTTTGCGTCTATGATATGAAGTGTAGAGATCTATTTTTTTCCAAGTTGGATAGCTAATTTTCCCAGTGCCGTATTCTTTTAAATACTCTGAATAAGAGAGGAAAAAAAGGTTTGTCTTTGAGAGATGGGGATTGTGAGCCAAAAATATGCATAGCGATTTTGATTTAAAAACCCAGACGGGAACAGGAGTTTGAAATGAATTTCCCCTAAAAGCCAAAACTTGGAGAAGTGCTAGCCCGAGGGCTTTCCAGGGAGCTGTAACCCCACGTTCCTGCCATCGGCTTTTGCCTCTTCTTTCCCTTACTTTTTCAAGCATCCATTAAGGATCTGATGCCTAGTGTGACTGGGGCAGCGTTTTGGCATTTAGGAGGCGCGGTGTAATCACACAGACTGAAAAACTCTTAAATTCGCATCGCTCCGTCTGCCGCGTCTTGTTCTACTGTCGGTATACGAATCCCGCTTGCCGCTTTGTACACCTGTCCTGCGCATCACAGTTCAGGGGAACCAGAAGTCACCATAACTCACATTACAGAGAATTGTTTAAATTAGACTTGGTTCCCTTGAGTGGATACTGAAACTAGAATTTGAATGTGCTTTTCCTTTCCGGCGTTTCACTTCCCCTTAACCCACGCAGCTCAGATCCTACAGCCGCCCCGCTCGCCGCCCCTGCTGCCGTCCCATCCCGCCATCCCCGGGCTGTGGGGGCTCCACGAGAGAGGCGCCCGTGCCCCCGTTCACTGTACCACGGCCACTACAGCCCCGTCCGGTGCCCACCGTGCACCTGCCCCAGGCCGGGTCCCATGCTCCTCTCCCTGGCTCGCCCGGTAGTCCCCGGCACTCACACCCCGGGTCTGCAGTCTTTATCCGATAACAGGCACACATCATCTCGTGTTGTTTCTCCTTTTCTGCCTGTCTACGCAGGCTGGAATGTTAGTCCCAGCAGAGCAGGGACCCTTTTTGGTCATTTCACGGCTCTACCTCCAGCCCCCAGCACAGAGCCTGGGACATAATAGGTGCTCAGTAAATACCAGTTGATGAGCTGGCTGGACATTCTTGTGGGCGGAATCACGGCCAATGATTACAAGTTACAGAGGGGCTACCCGCCCTTTCCCATAAAGCTGGGAGTGCCCGTTTAATTGGCAAGGAACTCAACTCCTAGACAAGCTGTATAGATGTCAGCTCTCAGAGGAGGAGCGTTTTTACTACCCAGAAAGTGTTCCAGGCGACAAGTAGGGAGACCCTGGCGTGCCCTAGCCTGTGAGGCTGGGAAATTGGGTTCTGGGCTGGAGGAGCAGGCTGGGGCCCTACGGGGCAGGCTGGTGGACGGGCCCCTGTGCAAAAGAGGGGCTTGAAGGGGAGGCCCCCGGGGCTCTCACCCCGAGCAGGTCATCCCACACAGAGGCAGAGCCAAGTTTGAATTTGGTAGTGCTTAGAAGCTTCCATGTTGGGCAAAAGCCCAAGTTGATGAAATAGCTTGAAAAATTGATGTTACTGGATTTTGAATTGCAATTAGATAAGCCGTGTCATTAATTATCAGTATACTATTATAAATCAAGTATGGGGTTCAAAGGCTCACTTCTAGGGTCTTACCCATATAACAGTAACTCAGAAACAGCCCCAAATAAAAAGACTCCTGGGATTGACTCCCAGTGGTCCTTAATCAGCCTGTGCGTTTGGGCAAGACTGTCCGCCCTCACTGGGCTTGGGCTTCTTTTGTCCTGGTTCATTTGTTCATTCAGGGGCTGTGTTTTGAGCCCTTGTGGGTGCCAGGCCCAGTGGGAGGTGCTGGAGTGCTGTGAGCACGGACTCACCGACTCACCACTGAGCCCTAAGTGCAGCCCTAATAAGCTCAGGGACCAGCAGGGTCGCCCCGGTCAGGGATGTTGTGATTAACATCATAATAAAAGGAGGGCTGCCGGCTTGCTGCCTCCCAACAATAAGATCTTATAGAGTAAGAACTTCTGTATCAACAGATCTGACCCGGTCTCTACCTGGCACTGGAGCGGAAAATGACAATGCAGAGGAAGTGGTAGATTGGTCCCCGGGCAGGTGCTGAGACTTGGGCTTCTCCCCTCTTCTGCCCCAAGGGACAGCTGCTGTGATGTTGACAGCTGTGTACTGTTTACGTTCCCCAGCCAGCCAGTCCTCAGGGTAACCCTGTGACCCGGGAGGGCCCAGAAGCCTCCGCTCCCTGCCTGGTGTACCGGGCTTTCTCCCCAAGACGCGCACACAGACCCTTTCTCTCCTCTCCCGGAATCCAGCCTCTGTGTACAATTTTCTAGGTACTTAACTCCAGAGTTTTTGTTTTCAGTTTTTTAGCCATCAGGTTACATGCTGCGTCTTGGAATTTTGAAAATAAACAGAAAATCAGCGTGTGAACATCCGGCTTGTCCTAGGGGGCGTTACAGACACCCCTCACTTGCCATAGGAGCTGAGCAGGGGTAGATCTGTGACTTGAACACCCGCCTGCTTCTTTTCGTGAATCCTGACCCAACACTGTGGCCCCCCTCCATCCCCTTCACGTGGCTGTGTTTTCTCCACTGCATTTAACTGTCTCCTGACACGTTATCTCTCTGTTCGTCACCCGTCTTTCCCCGTTAGGACGTAATTCCATGAACACAGAAACCTGTTTCATTTCCGCATCTGCCACAGAGGCTGCTGTGTAGCAGGCCCTGAAATATTCGTTGAACGAATGATCAATATCAAGTCAGAGCACGGCAAGTTAGTCTGGCCCGAGCTCCACAGAACCACCACTTGCTTAGTGGCCGGACGAGGGTGGTGAGCTGTTCCCAGGAGGGGCCCTCAGTCACTCTCTTTGACAGATACATGTTTATTAAAATTACATCTAGAGGGTTCTCAGTGGTATTTAAACTGGGAATGCAAATGTCAGGGAGTCTGAAGTCTCAAGTCCTGACCCTAAGGAAACCTGGGATGTTTCGCCTGGTCACATAGGCAGGAGGGCAAGTCAACCATTGTTTGCTGTATTCACCAGAATGACCTGAAGTAAGAAAGTAGTAAAAGAAAGAAAACCAAACCCCGGGAGGTTAGGCAAGTATATCTATGCAGGTATCTTCTTGTCTGCTGATCGCTGGATTTTCTCCTTACCTGCATTTCAGGCTAAAAGGTATGACTCAGCCGTGGCCGGTAACGCACCAATAAAAAGTAGTTTGCCCTTAGAGCTTTCTCTTCTTCCAGAGTTGAGAGTGCTGACAGCATCTGCAGTAAGCAGGATGGGGCACGCGCAGTGGCTCCTGCCCTTCACCTCCATCGGCAGCACTGGGGACACCACGGTCCCCGAAAATGCTCCCATCTCCTAGACCGTGCAGGAGGGCAGCAGCCCTGGAATGAGTGTCAGGAGAAGGGAGGGAAGGTCACAGGGTCTCTTGAGTTTCCTCATCTGCAAAACAGGGACAGTGTTCAGTTCTCTCCCTGGGTGGTGGTGACTGGGGACCCACAGAGGTACGCGCCCAAGCGCACAGTGGAGGGCACTGTGCTCTGCCCAAGTAAGGCGCTTCCTTACCAGCCAGTCCCCTCATTCGTTCAACCAGTAGTGACGGACAGCCACTAAACCCCAAACCGTAACCACTGGTGAGAAGTGTGGGGACATTTATGTTAGAGTGCTGGCGAGGCAGGGCCGCTGTGGTGGCAGGAGGTCAAAGACTGTGGCCAAAAGAATAGAGTCCTGTCGGGGACGCAGGATGGATTATAGGTGTTCTGAATACAAACTCTTCCTTGAATGCTGTTATATGTGCTGTCTTTGAAATAATTATTCTGAGGGTGGCACCCTCTTAGAAATTAAACCTTGAAAAAAGAAAAACAGTAAAGCATTTGTGTAAAACTCAGCCCGAGTGCAGCCTCTTGCCTCTTGCCTCTTCCCCCGGGGAGCCTGCCCTGCTGCCACCACACACACCCCTCACATCCCCGGTCTGCTGTCCCTCCCTCTGTGGGGCGAGATGTTAAGTCTCTTTGTGTCCCTGATGCCCCCGGCCTGCTGCTGATGGTCACACTCAACAGTTACTTACATGCCATATGGCCGGTAGACTATAAGGTGTTGGGTATGGGCCCCATATTTATCTTTATTTCCTTGTTGGTTAGCACATAGCATTCCCAGGAGGAGGGTGAGTGGGTGATTCACCTTTCTAAACCTGTTTCCTAATCTGTAAAATGTACCCACCCTGCAGGATGGTTGTGAGACAGAGGCACATAAAAATCTCATTATAGGTCCCGGTACACAAAGGGTGCTCAATAAATATTTTCTTCCATCGTTTGTGGCTTTTCAAATGTTTCCTTGTGCTCATGTTGTTCGCTCTATAAAGAATTGCTTGCAGTAAGAACCTGCTCTACACTCTCTCTGTTTTTACTGAAGCGCTTTGTGAGTGTCCCATGGGACCGGGTTTTGAAGGCCATGCACTCCTTGAGCCGCGCTTTCAAAATGGTGGCCCACATGGCGCAGGCCCCGCAGTGGGAGGTGGCCCCCGCCTGGGAAAACTAGATGGTACTGAAAAATGCCAGAGGTGGTCGGCATCCGCAGAACCTGGTCATAAAACTGGCGCGTTCTCAGTACAAAACGAGCACTGTTAAAAATAAAACGTACAAGAAGAAATACATTTGAATACGAGGGCACTGCAAACAGTTTCGCAAGGTATTAAGATCGCATTGATCTTAATTTTATTATATATTAAAGTTTCTAACTTTTCAAATAATACAGTTTTTGTTGTTTTAAAACGTCTGAGAATTATAGAGCTATTTGGTGTGGCTGTCAGGCAAGGACTCCTGCCATTTATTGGGGCCCTGGTTTTATTTAATAGCCAGATGAATGGAACAGTTAATAAAAGAAATATTGCTTTATTCCCTGACATTTATGTCCTTGGTTTCCAATAAAGAATTGAAATTATGAATAGTTGATGGTTTAAATTGATGTTTTATGTTGAACGCTAGCTATAATTTGCCCTCTGAGGATTGTAATACCGAGAAACAGATGGTTTTTCACAGTAACAAATTGCTATGTGTATACAGCCTATAGTCTTGGCTTTCAGAGACTTTCACCTTCGGTTCCGAGCCGCCCTGCTGCGGGCGGGCCAGGGGAGACGCAGCGGCGCTGGGAAGGGCTTCCTGCGCGGGGGAGACACGGCCAGGCCCCCGGGGTTCAGTTGGCGGTTCAGATCGGAACGTGGGAAGTGCCGTGGCCCCAGCCGCAGCCAGTACCCGCACTTCGGGCCCAGCCCGGGAGCCGGGGCCAGGAGGAGCGGCCTGCCTTTGGAAGCCGCTCCTCCAAGGTCATGGTGGCAGCTCTGGGGCATTGCCCGCGGCGCAAGCGCGCGGGACAGTCGGATGCCACGGGCACTGCAGACCTCACAGCCCTGGAATAGGCAGCCGACGAAATGCAGGGTGCGTTTTGCGGGCACCCCTGCAGTGCAGAGGTTGAGAGCCCGGGCTGTGGAGCCAGGGGCCCGAGTCCCTGGCCTGACCCCCACTGGCCGGCCAGAGACCTTGGGGAAGTTCTCTGATCTCACTTTCCTTGTCTGTAAAATGTGAATGACGGCGGGAGCCGCCCCCTTGTTATGGGGAGGGAATGAGATGGTCCCATAAAACAACGTTAAGCACAGCGCAGGGTACAAAGTACGGTGCCCAGTAAATAGTGGGCTGGTGCTGCTGAATTTGAGAAAAAAAAACTTACCAAGTGGAATGATGTAGTGTGGTTGTTAGCATTTCAGAGCTTCCTTGTTCATCGGGGCAAGTGCCCACACGGGTTCTTTAAACAGCAGTGCAGGAGGCCTGCAGAAATGTACTTTCTAGAACGTTCTAGAGACACACAGCTTCCCTGGAGTGAGGACCTGAACAGGAACGCTCCAAAGCGTTCGCTTTGCTGTGTCGGCCCCTGGGGCGCCCTCCCGGGAGGAGGACCCAGGCGGTCACGGGCCTGGGGGCTGCCAAGGCTGGGGGATCTCCCTCAGAATCGCAGAGGTTGTTAAAGTGTTGAAATGTGAACCGGAGTCCCCGGTAGCACTTTCAGATAGAAAGTGGTGCCTGGTTGTATGTGTAATTTTGCGTGAGTGATAACAACACTCGGTAATTGGCATTAATAATGATGCACTCGGAGTTGGATCTTAATATTTTTGTAAAATTTCCTTCGTTGACATCAGTGGTTCTCTCTTCTCCAAGAAGTTAGTGTTTAGTGTTTTTCCTTGTTTAGTTTTGTTCCGAGAGCTTGTTTTCAAGCCATCTATTTGTTACTTAGAATGCAAAGCTCTTTTCCACGAGGAAAGAAAATATAAGTGTTTGAGCTCCCGGTTGATTGAACAAAAAGACCTATTCGTCTCATGACTCATCCAAGAGAGAGCTAGCAGCATTTCCTGAATACCTCTTATGTGCTGCCATTATCCTTTTACTTGATCCTCCTAGGGAGGATGAGAGCCAGGGCCCCGTGCTGGTACGTGATGGAGCCTGGCTCTGAGGTGGCCTCTGTCGAAGAGCCCCCGCTGTCCCTCGGCCTCGTCTGCCTCCATAAAGGACCCGAACTGAGTGAGTGGTCCTTAATCTCCAGATTGGTGTGAACTGGTGGTGGTTTGGAGATAAGAAGTAGGGGGTCGGCATACAGAGAGCTCACTCTGTACCCCACTGCTGAGAGCAGATGTCTTTCAGGACCTCTGCCCCAGCGGGAACATGAGGTTGTTGGTCTTGGATGGTCTTTCTCTAGCATGGAGCTGGTCCTCCTTCAGCTCCTTCAGCATCTCCCTGCCGCCTGCAGGACAAGACCGGCTCCTTCCGACTCCAAGCCCAAGCCCGGCTCCAGCCTCGCGGACCAGCGTGCAGCCCCAAGTCCATCCCCTCCTCGCCACTGCCCCCACTTTGCTTTATTCATCCCTGCGCTTTGCTCACGGCTCAGCTCTGACTCCTTCCCCTGTGCATGATGCCTCTGAGGAATGCGCATGGCCCTCGAGTGGGGTTGGGCGTACTCCTTCCCAGGTAACTCACGCCGTCCTGATGGCAGGTGCCTTGCACGTAGCATGGATGGGTGGGAGCCGTGTGGCAGGTGCTTCTTTTATCCCAGTCGTGAGATTCGAAAGGTGGGGACACTGGGTGCACAGTCACGTAGCAGCAGTGTCCTGGCCCAGAGCACGTGCCCGAGGGCCCCTGGTGACTGGAGGCTGATCAGGGACTCCGGTCAGTGACGGGTCTGACAGAACACAGGAGACTCATGGAATCGGTCTGGCGCCCTCTTAGTCCTGATGCAGTTTAAAAACAAATATGTGGCATTTTGTACATTGGAAGTAAGTTCAAAGTGACTATTGACAAGAAAAGCCAAGGTCAGAAAGGGTGAATGTCCCGTTAGCGGAGGCTCTTGCCCGCGAGCCAGCCCTGGCGGCTCCCAGGTGTCCCGAGCTCATTCCTCACAGCCTGTATGGTCCCCGCTGGGGTGGGAGGTGGGAAATGCAGGCTGAACCCTGAAGTTCTTGGGGAGCTGTGAAGAAAGCGTCACCCTCCCTGGCTGTGAAAGCTCGAAGCTCTATTTGTGGTGCCCGCAGCTCAGTGGGCCTTTACTTGCCCGAAAACCCTACTTCGTCAGCTGCACCCCTCCCTCCCTGCTGCGTCAGCCCCCACTTCGCCTCCTCTGCACCTCCTGCCTCAGACCTCTCCCCAGGTCTCACGTCTGCGCTGCCCGTTTTCTGTCACTCCCAGCTCCACAGCCCTGCTCACGCGGCCTCCCGTCTCCTGCGTGGCCTGGCCTGCCGCCTTCTGACAGCCTCCCGGGCTCTGGGAGGCGGCCTGGCCAGCCCTTCCTGTCCCCGTCGTCATGCTCATGATCTTCCCTCCCTCCCAGGGCATTTGGAACGAGGCCTCCACACCCTGACAGGCACCCCAGGGCTCTTTGTGATGATGGGTCCCACACCCCAGTAGCAGACAGACTCAGCCTTTACCACAGGCTCCCTGTGGTTAAGACACTGGGATGCCCTCTGGAAGCAAGGGCTCCCACGTTCCGGGGCCTTTGGGCCTGCTCTTCCTTCTCTTTCTGCCTGTCGATAACCTGCCCATCTTCCAAGGCCCAGCTTGGCTGCCTGCCCCTCTGTGACCTTCCCAGGCCCCCTCCCCTCCCACAGTACCTTCCTCACTCTGTCCTGCCTCCATGCGTGCCCAGGGCCCCGCTCCTCCGGCGGAACCAGAGACCCTGGCTGGTGTCCGATCCCGTACGGTACCCCTACCGGCACCTCGCCTAGGATTTTGCACGTGCCGGGCAGTGGTAATGATGACGATAAGAGTGGGAGTGGTTGCTGGCTTTATGTTAGGCCCAGTGCTCAATGCTCCACGGCCACTATTTTATTTGACCTCACAGCATCGCGCGGGGGTGGGGGGGTGTGGTGGAGGGGCGACTGTATCTTGATTTCACAGATGGGAAAACACAGGCTCGGAAGCATTAGGAAGGTTTCCAGGCTCTCCCGGAAGGTCACAGGGCTGCCAAGGGGCAGAGTCCAAGCTCAAGGCCACACCTGAGCTTTCCACCGCTGGCCGTGCTCGGCGTGAAGTTTAGCTAAAGGTCCTAGTGTTTTAAGAGTTTGCAGGCCCTTCGAGGGTGATGAAGCCCAGTGCTGTTGCCTGCTGGAAGCCGAGCCCGGTGCAGAGTCGTCCTGGGGGACGCAGTGGGCAGCTGGTGGGTGGGTGCTGTGTCCTGACCCCAGCCTGGTTCCCTCTAGCTGTTCACAGTCTCAGCTCCTCCGTCACCCCCGCCCCCAGGGGCGTGGAAAGCAGGAAGGCAGCGCATGGGCAGATGGGGGTAGACCATGACCCATCCGTAGAAGACACTTGTGATGTCTCTCTGCACATGCTTTCTGTGGCTCTAACATGTGTGTGGGTTCCTGTGCTCTGGGAAGTAACTAACGAAACGACGACCTCACCCCAGTGGAAACAAGACACGTTGGGGAGGGCTGAGAGGTGGAGGGCAGCCATCCACAGCGTGGTTCCTCCAGCCCCAGCCCTGCCAGGAAGAGCAGCAGGGACGGAGTGCAGTTATTTAAGTTACATTCAGCATACCTGCATGCTAATCTCTGCCCCAGAACGTTTCCAGATACATGCTGTCATCATGTCCCTTCTGACAGATGAAGAACCGTCAGACTTCCTGGGGCCCAGGACCATAGAGTTAGAGAGAAAGCCTGTTTGGCCTTGTTCTTCCCTGTAGTAGGTGGTTCTGGGGGCCTCTGGAGTAGACAGATGTTGGAGTAAAAGGTTTGGGGTTAGAATAGCATCGGCATGCAAATAAGAATCAACGGGGTACATGGAGACAATGAACTTGGAAAGGAGACGAGATAAGTAAAGTAGCTGCTAAATGTAGCAAGAAGCAGGACTTCACCACAGGCTCTGTTTCTTCCCTTATTCTTCCCCAGCTAATAGCCTCTGCACCCAGTCACACTGCTGATGTTCCTGGTGGAAACGTTGGGGAGAGGGTAGCCGGCCGCCGTCGCAGGATAAAGGCCACACGAGGATTCCAGAATCCCCTTTTTCCTTTCACTGAGGCTAGTCAGTGCTTTTTGAACCTCCCAGAGGAGGTGAACTTGTCAGGCCGTCGGGGTGCTGCTGAGACAGTGTCCCCACCCACCCCCTCCCCCTCCCCCACCTGGCGCAGATGGGCAGCACTTCCCCGGGTGGCTCATGAGATCCAGCACTTCTGGTTTCATATCATTAAAAAGAGTACATAAGAAAAAAGCTGTGGAAACACAGCAGCGCTTGAAACAAACCGTGGGTTCCCCCTGCTTCTATGGGCAGGACAGTTGAAGTGGCAGCCGAAAGGTTGGACCCAAGAGAAGCCAGGCACCCGGGCCAAGTGGCCGAGGTCACCCCCGAGATAGCAGTTGTGGTCTGTGTCCCAGGTAAGCTTGGACACAGTCACAGAGGGTCACGGGAGGAAGCCCCTCCTCTAGGGTGGAAGTTTCCCTCTCAGTGTTTTAAAGCTGCCAGGAAAGTGGGGAGGGGACGTGACCAGCTAGTGAGCTCGATGCCAGTTGTCCCCTCAGCTCATACACTGCCCATGGCTGGTGGGTCCCCAAGGCCCAGGCAGTGTCCTGACAGTATGCCCAGTGCCCAGCAAGGGGGGCCTCAGTATATGTTTCTAAACTGAAATAGACATTTTCCAGTTGGCCACATGGTCCATAGGGGGACACTGATTTAGGTCTCTTAATTCAGCTTGGCTAGAGAGGCAAACTCAGATACGAAAAAGCAAAATCTGACGGTCGTGGCTACGTCTGGAAGGTGGTACATCAGACTCTTGACAGGTTAACAGGACTTGGCTCTTGTATCATTTGAGGGGTTTCTTTGTTTACAGCAATTATATACTGTTAGAAAGTAATGTAGTTCCACTCTCAGTAGAGATTAATACAATATATCTAAATATATAATACCTCTGACCACCCCAGTGGCAGTTCGGGGTTTCATCTCCCTGGGCTTCAGCTTTTCCCTTTGTGAAAAGAAGGGCCGGCCCCACGTCCTAACCTTTCCGGACGTTCTCTGCCTTACGTCGTGGGACAGCTGTTCTGCTCCAGGCAATGCAATTGGCTGGTCCAGTGCCAGATGTGCAGAGATGCAGAAGACGGGGTCCCAGGTCAGAGGTAGCGGCACTCTGTCGGGAGACGGAGGCTGAGAGCTGTAGCGGCTCCGAGCGGGGAGAGTGTGCAGGGTTCTCTGGGGGTGGCTCCGAGGCCTCCCAGGGGAGCACTCACCTATCCATTTCATGTTGTGTCAGAGGCCTGCTGGTCTGAGAAGGAAGCTGATGGCCACTCCGCGAGACTGCGCCGTTGTTTGTTCACTAATGGATGTGCTCCCGCTCACGTCCATGCGGATGGGGGGGGCAGCCCCTCCGCCTCCCAGCCGCGGGGCCCACACGGGTTCCAAACCTGTCCCAGCAGTTCGCACAGGATTTCCTGCCTCTCATCCTCCCCTCACTGCCCGCTGAGTCCCCGGTCCCTTCTGCTGGCCTCGGCCACCGTCCCTGGACCACATCTGCAAGTGCAGAGGACACATTTGGGCCTTGTCTTCGGCACCCCTTCACCCGAGGACGCACCCCTTCCTTGGCTTCCGTGACCAGCCCTGCCTGCTTACCTGAGGTCCCTTCTCTCTGTCCCCATGGTGCTCCTGGGAGCATGCCCTGGCCCTTCACACCTGCACGTCTGTTCAGCAGGCCGGGCCGGGCCGAGAGCGCCACTTTCCTTCTCTGTACTTCAGCTCCAAGTCCACCGGCTCCGGAGCCATTGGCCCAGCGCCCTCGTGCGTCAAACATGGCGTGTCCAAAGCCAACATAGTCCTCTCCGCTTGCTTGGGCTTTCTCCCTCCCCGGTGGTGGCCGCATCGCCCACCGAGCTGCTCCAGCCTGAAGCCTGGGAGCAACCACAGGACGCTCCCCTCCCTTACCAGCACCTTAGCCAGGCTCACCAAGTTTATCCCCTGAGGGTCTTCATTATTCATTATTCTCTCCACACCATAGGAGTCACATTTATTTTTTTTTATTATTTTTAAATTTTCTCTAGAGCTCTGCTGGTATGAGCCTAGCAGCAGTCTCTCTGGGACGGCTTGGTCAGCCCAGATAGTTGGACTTGGACCTGGGCCGAAGGCCTCCACTTTCTCTGTTGTGGCCTTCAGGTACCTGTTTGTTACCTGCCTGCCGAGGATGGTACCGAGCATCTTGGGTGAGGTTTTGGAGGGCATTGAAGAGCTCATTTATCCAGAAGAGAAACAGTAGAAACCCGGGTGGCTTTGGTTCCTGCCTTGGACCCTAGTTATTGCGAACTGAGGGATTGGGGTCTCTAGCCCCCCCGCTCCTGCCATTTTTCCTGGGTTGCTTGGGAAGCCACCTCACATTCTCCTGAGAGGGAGCCACCCTCGCTTATATTTACTTCTGCCACAGGGACTCCAGAAAACATTCTTCATATAAAACCAGAGAAACCACGTGTGGTGACAGAGCACATTGCTTACATCATCAGGTTCTTCCTGTTCTTTCTGTTGTTCTTTTTAAAAATTAATGAGTCTGGATCTCTTCTTACAAGTCAGTGCCATCTGAACCTGCTTGGCTTAAATTAGGGCCTTATGCCTCTTGACTAAATGACCCTACCCGAATCTCTCTGCGCTAAGGGTCACTTGGGATAAAACGTTGTCAGAACTTCGGTAGCACTTTACTTGGGAAGGGATTTTGGTCACAAAATAGAAAAACAAGTGCAGAAAAGAACCCTGCAGACCATTCTAAAATGGCTTTAGACTGTAGTTGTCAGGGACTAGATTTACTTGTACAAAACTCTTGTTGATGTTTGAGAAGCACATTGGCCTGGCCCTGGTCCCGTCGGCAAGACGACACCCTGGTGAACACAGAGCGATTTGTGTTTATGGGGACTTAGCAGATTGGTGGGTAGTTTGCAGTCAGCTTGGCAGTGCTGATTCATATTTATCCAAGAGCTGCAGGGCCATCTGCCTATTTTACATTTTGGTGGAGATGTCTGACCTTCTTGTGGAGGAGAACTCCCGGGGACGCCGTGCCGGGGAGGGTGGCCGGAAGGCGGCTGGGCACCTCCCGAGTCGCCGTCCTCTGCTCCAGGTCAGCGCTGGGAGAGAGGGCAGAGGGAAGGCTGCTCCAAAGTGGGTCCCGTGCCCTCAAGCCCAGCTGACCCTGGAGGAGTCCCCGCTCCGGGCCTGGGGGGTGGAGAGCAGCCAGCCCCAGCTACTCAGGCGTATTTGCAGCACTCTTTTTTTTTTTTTCTTCTGGTTCGTCTCTGCCTCGCCTGGCATGACCAAGCCTGGAGGGGCCCCGGGCAGATCTGGAGGTGGTGGGACCAAAGCAAACACACGAGGGGAGAAAATGAAATGATGATCCCCAAATGCAAAGCTGTCAGTATGACTCCCTCCCTCCTTTTCTGGCATCCTTTTCTCCTTCTTTCTTTTTGGGACTTGTCGATACGGCCCCATCTCCTCTCTGTCCTCTACTGTGGCCTTGTCCTTACCTTGCCATCCGATGTCCACCCTTAAAAATCTTGCTCTTCCGTGTGCCTGCCCAAAGCAGCCTCCTATAGAAACTTCTCTGACATGTTCACCTAAACGGGGCCACCCCTCCCCGGATCGCTCCTTGGCACTGCCCTGGGTTGTCCATATCTGGGCATTTTTCTTATTTCTTATTTCCTCCCCATTCTGCAGACGAAAGAACAGACTCGTGGTTAGGAAGCTGCTCGAAGCCACCCAGTGCATGAGTGGAGGAAGCCAGCCAAGCGCAGGGGCAAGGCTTTGCTGACAGGCCTCGGCTTCTCCCTTCCCAGGACGAGGATCTCAGGGAGGGTTCACTGTGGGTCAGAGTGTCTGGTCATAAGGCCGACCCCCCCCAGCGCTGCTGGGCCCTGCTGGCACCCACAGAGCGGTTCTCACTGGCCTGGCTTCCATCCCCAGCCCAGGGATTCCCCGGCTGAGGAGCTACTTAAACCGACGCCTTTCGCAGGACTCCGTCGTGGCTGTGCGCCCTCCCACTCCCCACCACCCCCACCCCGGGACTGGCACACAGCCAGTCCTGTGCCGTGATCCCGAGTAAAGATTGCCTGCCGCTTCCCCACGTTTCCTGGGCATCCAGAGTCCTGCTGTGGAGCTGAGCCTGGGATGTGGGGATGAGGCAGCCACTTCCTGCCCCCCGCTCCCCGGGTGGGGGGTGTCCCAGCACAGGACATACCCCCGGCCGAGGGTATGTCCCAGCACAGGACATACCCCCGGCCGAGGGTTCACCCAGGACTGCCTGGAAGGCACCTGTTGTCTTAATCTACTGCCGGCCTTGCTTGTTGGGGGAGAAGCAACTCTTGTGCTTAGGCCCGATGGGTTTCAGGAAGGACAGAAAGGGGGAGGGGTGGCTTTCCGGACTTCAGTCTTCCTGAGGGTAAACCGATCCCTGGTGAAAACTGGCTTTTTGGAACCAAGAGCGCAGCCTTGGTGCATGGTCCCCAGCTGCCCTGGTGGGACGGAGGGCCCGCTTTCCGGGACGCTCCGCGGCATATGCGGCCACAGAGCCCTTCCTTATCTCAGTGTCCCCGTCCAGCTCTTTTTCCCTCCTTTTCTCGAGTCCAGGTGATGATAGATGAAAGCCCCTGAGCTCTCAGATATATGGAGGGACTTTGAAGTGCGTTTCTTCTCGGCCCTCGGGCAGCAGCGTTTCCCTTCTCCAGCCTGGCCTGCCCCAGGAGAGCCCCTGGCCCCGCCCAGCTTCCTCCCTGGTCTGCACATTTGGGAAAGACACATTGGCCTCTGTCACACCATCAAGTGCTACATCTCAGGGCATCTGCTGTCCCCGGGCCAGCTTGAAGCGGGCGAGATCTGATTGTTGGCAAACGGGACGGGGCCAGTCCCTAGGGCCCGCATCCCTTAGCTGGGTGTGCATCCAGAGAAGTGGCTCTCCCCTCCTCTCCTTCGGGGTTTCCCTCCCCCTGGCCTCAGCAGGAGCCTCGTGGCCATGCCTGTGCGTGGCCCTTTGAACTTCACGGATGGTGCCGACGAGTGTGGGCAGATGACTTTGAGATCTCGATTCTCCAGCCTATTTACAGCAGCTTGGGAGCTGCCTTCCTTTGATTTATGTCGGCTCCATCCAGATAGCAGGATTGCCGCTGCTTTGAGAGAGCACCCCACAATTAGAGTGTTCGAGTGTGGTTTCTGCTCCACAGAGGCCCGTGACAAATTGCCTGAGAAGACTCCCTGACAGAGGATGATGGGTTCGTCTACAGCAGGGCCACTCGGGGCCCAATTGCTTCCAAGATTACACTTGGCCCAGCGGTCCGCGCTGCCCCGTGAGTGGTCCGGTCCGGCTGCTTGGTTTAAGATTACAGACAAAGGCACTGAATTGGATCAAGTTTAAAACTCTATCGCTTTTGAAGTTTTTCGGTTTGGTAAGAAAATGAAATCCTTTGTCCCAAGCCGGGGCCTGGTGGTTTTGTCAGTGTCGTGTGAGCGTGTTTTAAAGAGTCTCTATTTTGAGCCGTTTGGAAACTCGGCTGCCCTGACTTGAGACACATGTGTCTTAAGCTCATTTCCCGATGTTAGCACCAA
This sequence comes from Halichoerus grypus, assembly GCF_964656455.1. Classification (NCBI taxonomy): domain Eukaryota; kingdom Metazoa; phylum Chordata; class Mammalia; order Carnivora; family Phocidae; genus Halichoerus; species Halichoerus grypus. Next base: position 8,265,380 of record NC_135717.1, read on the forward strand.
AATAGAAATCGGACTCTGTCTGCAGTATTTCTCGCAGGCAACTTGTCAGTGAAACTGCTTCCAAATGTTTTCCCAAGTAGGCCGGTTTGACCCAGCTTCTTTCTCATCCTCGTGTGGAGGCCTCCGCAGAGTGTGTCCTGCCGCTTTCCAAGCACCCCGTTCCCCCCTTCAGACGCTCGTTTGTGCTTCAGCCAACTGTTTACTTGGTGGGGTGTGCTGATGGGTTCGGGGGAGTGTTTGGCAGTCGTTAGGGCAGGGTATTTTTAAAATGTTTTACTTTCGACTGACATCCTGCAGCCTTCGCTCGGAGAATTCGTGGGATAGCTTGGGGTCTTTTAAAGATGGCTGTGTGCACCCACCTGCCAGACTCAGGCCGGAGGGGGACCGACCGTGGGCATTTGCCTTGGGGACTCCCAGTAGCTCCAGTTGACTGCTCCCCCGTGAACCAAATTGTTTAATTTGGGAGTTCCTTGTCTTCTAACTGAACATCTCTGGTTTATTTCGCTGTGACTTGTGGGGGAGGGGGGGCTGGAAAGTGGAGATGCTCTTTCTCCACCTTTAAGATCTTTAATAAACATTTGTATTAAATGCGTCCTATTTGTCAGGCCCTGTGCCAGGAATAGAAACACCCGGAAGTCATGGCCCAGCCCACAGGGGGCTCTCCAGGGATCTCAGACCCATAAACACCGTGTCTTGGGTGTTGGGGACCCAGGGCCAGCACCCGGCCCTCCCTTGGTGGGCTTCATGCAGGAGGTGACTCAGCAGGTGTGTTCGAAGGCCTGCCCACCTCTGAACTCTGACATATCTTGGACACACTCCTGATCTGCTTTCTCACACTAGATTGCCATTATATGCATGTTTATCCTTGCGGGACTCCAGTTTAAGCGGCTGGGATGATCTTCTGGCCATGCTTGTACAGGGCACACAGTGGGTACTAAATAAGTGTGTGCTGAGCAAGTGCCACTCTGTCCTTCTGGAGAGAGTCCTCCCGGGTTTGCTTGAAGTAGCAAGCTGTGGGCCCGGCTCGGAAGCGCTTACTCCTTGATGAACTGTTTTTACAGAATGTGCTGAAGTTCGAGACCTCGCCATCCATTCGCTACTTATGTTGATAGAAAAATGTTTACAAAACATTGATTAAGGGGTGGTCAGAGAACTGGGATGAGGTAAAAGGGTGTGTGGTTGTGACGTCTGCCTGACACCTCGAGTCCTGGGCAGGGAGAGACGTTTGGCTTGGTTCCTTCCCTCTTGCATCAATGGCCGTGGGATTTGGGGTGGTTCTGTTTCTCCATGGCATATCCACCTCATGTTTTCTTGCAGGTTTTTGTCCTCCGGGGGCTCCCAGGTCTCGTCTGAGTACTTATGCTTACTAGCACGAGTACAGTTCCAGGTAGTGGCGTCCCCAGCTGTCGCAGTCCAAGGACACCTTGCTGGTGGGCCACACGCCTCCCAGAGCTCAGTCCCCTCTTTGCTTCAGGATGACGCGAGGTCTGCTTTGGTGTTTGGCTGGGGCTCTCTGTTGTCAAACAGTCACTATTTGGGGCCCTCCAGGGAACGGAGCGTGCTCTGTGGGTCGGCCAGCAGCTCTGGGCCTTCCTGGCCACCTCCACCTGTCACATACGCGTTATTAAAAGTGTGCCCCTTGGGTGGAGTTCTTTCACGCCTTGGAAGGGAAATCTTAGCTGTTGCCACCCATGGAGGGACTCTCTAGAGAGAGTCCTTTGGTCCTTCAAGGGACGGTCTCTGTCCTACCCCATCCAACAGGCCCACTGCCCAGGGGACAGTGCCCCAGACAGAAGGGGCTGCCATGCGTCTCCCTGCGGTTTCAGGCGCACTTCAGTTTGGGGGGGCCAGTGGAAGCCAGTCATAATAAAGGAGGCTACTTTTCAGCTGTCCAGAAAGTGACCCGAGAGGGGCCGACCACCAGCCTTGTATTTGCAAATGATATTGACCATATTGGAGGGGCTCGGGACCGGAGGGAGGGGCTCCTGTGGACACAGCAGGCCCCTGGGGCGGGAAGCCTGGGGTCCCTGCCTGCCCCATCACTCCGCCAGGCCGCCCTAAGCTTTTACAGCCTCCACTTCCTCGTTCTGAGCGGCAAGCTTGCCCGCCTCACAGGCCGCTACATTAAATGCCCGGGAATCACGAGGTAATAAGGTCACCATGGTGTCACTTAAATTAAACTTAAATGGCGACCCCAGTTTTAGAATGACCTCGATGTGAAGTATCACCCTTCTCCCTGAATTGCTCTGTGCTTTGTGTTATAAGATGCATAGACAGGCCGGGTCTCCTAAAAAGTACGGCTTCATCCTTTGCCTCCCGCCACATAGGTCTGGACACAGATGCTTTCCAGATGGCAGAGTGTGGACAGGGCGAGCGTCTCCAGCACATGGGCTTCGTGAGGGACACACGGGGAGGTTAGCCTGACCCGGGGATGGGGCCGTGGGAGCACGGGTTAGGCTGCTCGGGTCATCTGTCTGGCAGCTGAGCGGATCCTCACACGCATTCTAGATCCGTGTGCACTCAGAGAGAATGTCAGGCTTCACCGTTTACAAGAGAAGAAAATAAATTTTAGTGATAAATCAACTCACACATAAGCACCGGTGACAATCAACTTGCATCCCCGAAGCGTTCTGAGCTTTTAAAGAGGAGATTTCAGATCCCGCATCTCATTAGAGGTTTCCAGCAAGCTTTTGGCTAGGGTCCTCCCCAGGTGGGGGAGCAGGCTCAAGGGTGGCACGTGCCCAGGTGCTCTGGCCTCCTGGCTCCTTCCACTTGGCCACGCTCACCCTCCTCACGGGTGCACACGCCCATGATGGGGGAGGGAGTGGGGTGGCAAGTGAAAAGGAGAAGAACAAGGGAATAAATCAGGGGGCCCCAAACTTTCTCTTAAAGGCCCAGATACTAAATATTTTAGGCCCAGCTGGCCAAGAGGCAAAATAAGGACATTATGTAGGGACTTACCCAACCATTTATTCAAAAGTGTAAAAACCACTCCCAGCTCTCTGGCCATGAAAATACTGGCAGCCAGGGTAGGTGGTCTGCTGCTTGTTCCAGGCAGGATTCTGTAGGTTGTGACCCGACACATCCCTCCTCAGCCTCCCGCAGGAGGCCTCCAGCCAGAAGTCGCTGGCAGTCTCCCGACTTGCCCTGTGTCACAGAGAACTTGGCCTTTGATAGAGTCAGATAGGAGCCACGGCATACCCGCGAGGAGGCGTCACCTACCTCCCCGCTCTGCTCCTTACTGACGTTACTGTTCGCACCGTGTCCCTTCTGGAACCTGTTCCTAGAGGTGCAGGTGGAGCAGCTCCTGGGAGGCCCTTTCCCTGAAGAAAGAGCAGCTGCAAAGGATCCCAAAGAGGAGAACAACCAGGAACGGGCGGGCATGGAGATGACTTCAGCCAGGCAGTCGGGTTTTGCAGATGATGGAAGATTAGCTTGGAAAATAAGGCTATGGGAGCTTCAGCGCTGTTAGTAGGTGCCGACCTGGGGAAGCAGGAAGTGCGGGGTTCTGGGGGGGCTGCAGCCGCTCAGAAGAAAAGCCACCTGTGCTTTGTGTCAGGGTCATTACCTTTCTGCCGAGGAATGAAGAAGAAAAGATTGGCATGTAGGTCCGTCTCCTTCGGTTTGGACCAGCTTGGGGGGCTCCATTAACTAACTTGGCTTTTAAGGATGAGGCCAGTTGCCTGGTTACTTTTCAAACAGGGAAGCCTTATTAGAATCTCTGGAGCACCAAACATCTACACTCTTTCCTCAAAGGGGAACCTGCAAGTACCTAGTAGAAGCCAGGGACAACGGATTTTTTCCCTCAGGGAAGAGAAGGTTCTCGTGAATGAGTTTGGCCCATCCTCTTCAGAACCTGATTGGATCTAGAACGAGATGTGGGTGGTGGGAATGGATTACCGCTGTTCCACGCATCAAATTGAGTGTCACTGGCAGTTCCCAGGGTGAGAAACGGTGGGCGTCGGGGGCACAAGAACCCAAGTCCCTGCCCTGCCAATGTGGCCCAGGCTGTAGAGGGAAGCCTTTGCTTTTCCAGATTTTCCACGTGGAAATGTATGTCTCTTTGGTTTCATTGTTGTCACCACCATCCTTATTGCAATAACTCCATGAGCTGCCTTGGGGTGTCTCTTGTCTCTCCATCCCCGCCACTAACCTTGTCAGAGGAGTAGACTCTCCTCTGTCTGTCCTCCTCTCTGTTTTGTTCTAGAGAACACCATGTTGCTTCTTCTCCATTGCAACTGCCCCATTTCTGGGTTTTGTGGGTTTTTTTGGCTTTTTGGTTTTTTTCCCCATTTCTGGTTTTATCACCTTCGCTATAGATGTACTTTCCCATTGGCGCCCTCAGCTCCATGCTCCCCTGTCTGGCCAGTCCTGGGGACTCCCCTCAGGTCAGCCTTTCTAAGGCAAACCCTGATCTGACCCCTGTGTTCCTTTGCCATGGTTGGTGACTCTCCTTGAGTAGGCTGTGTCTGGGGCCCCTGAGTGGCCCACATGGCTCCTGGGGATCCGCCTCACTTCTTCCCTTTGCTTATACCGTCACCTCTTCCTAGAAAGCCTCCCCCTCCCCGCACACCCCTCTGTGTCCAAGCCTTGCCGGCTCAAGTGCCCCCCTACTCCCCTTGGCCTTCCTTGATCCAGCAAGAAGGGCTTTCTCTCTCGAGCCTCCATCGTGTTTTCCCTGTGCCTCTCTTTCCTGTGTGTCCCCTGCCCCCCTGCCGTGTCATTATTCGCACGCACATCTTCATCCCCTGTGCAAGCTTTCAGGTGGAAGGAAGAGCAGGCCCCACGGGCCCCGCTGCTCCCTGCGGTCAGAGGGACCTCCTCGGCCCCCGCGTGCGGGAGCACCTGAACGCCGATTCGCACACTGTCCTGCTCTGCTGTGGACTTGCATGCCGGGGCAAGGCTCCATTCCTTAGCTCCAGTAGGACAAGACACATGCAGGAAAAACATGTAGCAAATACCAAATTGCACACTGAAGGTGAAGGAAATACTGTTTCGGGAAGAGAGACTAAGGTATAGTTACGTGAAATCGTGGCTTTGCACAGACAGGCCCTTGTCCGGAATTTCTTCCACCCGCTGGGCAAGGTTCACATGTGGCATATCAGAAATAGGTTGGGTTCTTGATCACCCATCACGGTTCAGGGAACCCTTGGACCCGTGCGCTCCGGTGGCCCCAGAGGTTAACTGGCAGGATAGAATGCAAAGATTTGGCTTGGCCCTGCGCCAGTTTCAGGTGAAATCTAGCTTAGGGGGCCGCATAGCATAGTGGCTTTGGCACCAGCCGGCCCCTGAATTTGCATTACGGCTAGATGGCCTCGGATGAAACACAGCCTTTTCGAGCCCCTGATTCTCTGTGTCCACAGTGAGCATCATTCCACACTCCTCAAGGGCTGTTCTGATACATGCACGTGACAGCACAGGACAGGGCCTGCCACAGTGCTGGCCTCGTGAATGATGCCCCTAGAACTCCTCATGGGATGTGGCCACAGGTGTCCCCCATCACCCAAAAGTACACACCACAGAAAGGCTTTGCAGAGGCAGCAGACCAGCTCGCAGTCACAGAAGGCCCAGGAAACGTCTCAGTCTTCACCAGGATGACGAGCCTCTTTCTACAGGTGAAGCGATTCCAGGGACTTAGGGCCCAGGCCAGGTCTGGGACCCCAGCCTCCTGCCCTGTGCCCTGTGCCCTCCGCCCTCCACCCTCCACCCCTTCTCACTCAGTACAGTATCTTTCTATATTTCCCCACACCAGGGGTGGGGGGCAGTTTGGTCAGCCTTCTGGAACTTCTTTATCTCCAGTTTCTATAAATTTAGACTTTCTCAGTTGGGTAAAAGCTTTAAAATCACTAAGATTCCTTTTGTATTACATAATGTTCGTGCCATTTAAAAGATTAGCAGGCATAATTTCAGTGAGCCTTCATGAATGGATGCCTCATTTAGCTTAATCTCTCTTTGGTACATGTTAAGACATAGAAAGAGAGTGTCTCTGGCCTACACACAGAGCCTTGGAGAGGAAAGGTCGCTCTGATCCAACCTCTCAGAACAGTGCACGTCTTCAAAAAGAAAAAAAAATGAGGTGAGCAGCCTCCCTGGCCTGATATAAAAATGCCATGTGTCCACAAGACGGGCATAGGAAGTCATTCCCACGTCATCCAGGAGAAGAATGCAGGGCGCCGACTTTGGGGGTAACAGTGGAGGAAATCCGGGACATTAAAGGGACCTTCCCAGCCACAAACTAGCAGAGATCACCTTCGGAAATTTCTGTTCGGGAAAAGTGGGAAAAGTCCTCACGGCCAAGCCCTGCATAAGGCACCGCGAGCCGCACTTGGCAGCTTTAGGGGTGGCGTAGGGAAGAGCTCGAGGGAGCAGGGGTTGCTGAGACGGCTCTGGCTTCCCCAAAGTCAGCAGCATGGCGTGAACACCCAGTAAACGCCAGGCCCTTGACTCAGTGCCGGGGAGAAATAACAGCCTGGCCATCAATCAGGTTAGACTACGTAAGTGGCCACCTGCAACATAGGAACACTTTGCAGACCACGCAGGTGAAAGATGGGAGGGGTTTCGGGGCTCTGAGTCATACACCCGCAGCAAGGGCATAATGTCACCGTCGTCATCCCGGTAACCGCCACCTTGAGGACCTACCGCGTTCATTGATTCAAAAACACTGCTTGCCTGCCGTGTGTCGGACATCATTCTTTTAAGGCTAGTAGCATCATTCCTACCTGCTAGGGGAAAATCTGAGGTTCAGAGAGAAATCTTAGTAAGAGTCGAATTCGCACAGCCAGGACACAGCAGAGCTGGAGTTCCAGCCCAGGTTGATTTGAAATTTTCCATAAGGATGACTTGGCAGCTGCGCTTACATAAGAAAGGGAGGTTCAGAGAGCCGCTGAACCATGCAGACAGCATTTCTGGAATCAGATCTATATTCGGGGAGTACGTGTGTCGGCGTCTCATAATATATGGCCACACCCAGGGAAGCTAGCCTAGAAGGGGAAGGAGCGTACGAGGTGGTGGAGTTGTGTGTGTCTTTATGCATGCATGTCTCCATGATAAAGAGCGTCTCAAAGAGGCTCAGGTGAATACTGATGGACTTCTGGGGAGGGTCGTGTGTGCGAACACCAGTGACTTGCTACCCTGAGGACTGTCCCAGAAGATGCCAGACTGTCGGTCTACCTTGCTCAGCCCAAGGCGTTTATTTTATTTTATTCAACTTTATTTCTGTAACCCCTCACAAGGATGTTTCAGGTGGAAGAACCCCTCCTTGGATGTATTGCCCATGTTGCCATCTGCTCTCCTAGCATTCCTATCTGGTAGTGGGAAGCCGGGAAGAGCTTTGGTTACAAAGAGAGACTCGTAAGAGGGTGATGTGTCCAAGCACTGGCAAGCCCAGCACTTGGCATGCAGGGCACATTCTGTTTCTTTGATCCTCTGTCTGGCAGGAGCCACTCATCCCCCTAAACTCTTTCCCTTAAGACCACCAAGAAATGTCTTTCTAGAAAGGTTCGCTGCTCTCTTAGGATGTTGGTGGGATTTGGGAGACAAAGACGACCTCTCCTGCGTGTCTTTGCCAACTCCCTCTGTGGAGTTGGTAGGAGACTGAGGGGGGGCAGTTAGTAGTTTGCCATGACACTTGAATTTAAAAGAGATACTTGCTACAGATCATTTCGGACGACAGAAAAAGGGTATTCTGAATGAAGTTTGAAGCGCCGGTCCCCATATTGTTGATTTCTCATTGTTTTGATATAAACAGACCTACTGGTGGTCCTCCAAATACACAGACATTCCCAACAGACACCCTTTTGCATCCAAGACTCTCAAGGAGCGCCCGATGGAATGACAGGTGAATCCTCCCAACCTCAGGTCGGACAGCTGAACATTTGAACCCCGGGCCCTACGGCCAATTTCCCTCACTGATCTCTTACAGGCCTTCAGCATCTTGTAGAGGTTGTATCTGAAGACTCTGCTGTTGTCGCAAAGGCAAATATGAAAATAAAAAGAGAAGATAGACCGATGTCTGGCTGAGTCTTGTCCTTAAAGTCTAGCCTGGGGTCATGAGGAGGCCCAGCTCCCTAACCCCTGCCTCGGGGGCCATCCTGCCTGTACCATTCTCTGGGCAGGTGCAGTAACCTCACGGTCGGTCCCCTCCCGCAGCCTTCCCTGCGCCCGCCCTCCTTCCCTTCTGTGCCCACCGCCCCCCTTTTCACCAAACCCACCCCTACCTGCCCACAACCAAAGCCCTCTCTCTGAAGGCTGGAGCACTCTGTCGTCCCCTCCCCCTTGTGCCTTGCTCCCCCTCTGTGTCCTCAGGAGTGGGGCAGGTCTGGGGTTCATCTTCACAGCTCTGTTCGCTTAACTCTCGGTACGCATTTATTAAGCGAGTTGAGTGAACACAGTGAGTGTTCTCCAGAGCGTTCTTAAACTGGCCTAGCCAGTTAATGGAACTTCCCCACAGTCCGTGTTTGGAAGCCTGAAAATATTTTTTATGTTTATCTCTTTAAGGAATATGTAAAAAAAAAAAAAAATCAGCCCCAACCACTATTTTTTAGCTGATTCCTGGATGTGTGATAAGAAACACGATTCCTTGAGGGAGAAAACTCGTTCAGGTTAAATTCTTGTGGAAATCCTCATAGCCCCTTGCTGTTCATCTATGGTATAGCAAGAATGTAAATAGCTAGGTATTTTGACTGACCTCAAATATTTAATTTGTAAATTTGTAAATGTAAAACATTCTGTCCTCATACCAAAAAAAAAAAGAAAAAGAACAAACCAGCCCGGGGTACTGAATGTCAGTATTGTCGTTGGGTGTGCGGCTGAGTCGTAGAGCAAGAGACATTTTTAAGGAAGGCAGTAAGGTAGGGAAAACTCTAAAGCTCACGTTGATTAGAGATAAATAGATCTATATTTGCCATATAAGGTAATAAAAGAAAAGTCTGTGTGCAAATGCTCTCGACATTTATGGACTTCTCTATGATTCATCTAGCGGGGCCAACGGCTCTGGCCAAGAGATATAGAATTTGTTAAGCTGTATCTCTTTCCTGAATTGTTGCATTACAAAGAAGCCATGCTGTGTGTTCAGAAGAAAATTCCAGAACCGTGTAGAAGTTAGGATTTGGTAACAGGCCTGAGAAGGATTGCTAGAGGAATTCCAGAAGTGTTTTAAAACCATTGGTTTACCAGAAGCATAGTAAATCTGTAAGCGTTAGCAATTTTCTGTAGACCCAGGTCCAGACACCCAGGGTATGTTCTGTGGCTGGTCACCCTCCCTCCCACACCAGGAACAGAGGGCTCTGCTTTTTCCACTGAGTTACTCATATACACACTCTTCCTGAAGCGCAGGGGTTTCTGAGCTGAGTCTGGGTCTTGCCATCCACCCTGGCCAGTAGGCCTGGAAGAAACCGAATTGTATGGCCTTCACGGTGGGTTGCTGTCTACAAGTACCTTTAAGAGCTACATTTATGGCACCCCCAGGGGACACATCCCAAAGGGACACTGGGTTTGTCCTTTGCTCCTCCCACACGCCACCCTTCCCCACCCAGGATTTCCTTTGAAATGGCACTCCTGCCTTGAACTGCAGCGTTGGGCCAAGACATCGGTACCAAGCAGACTTCTTTTCAGACATACTCCTTGAGCTCTGCAGGCTTTCAAGAGTGAAAAGTCAGTGAATGAAGTATCTTTTGGACCTTGAGGCCTTAGCATAATGTGTACGATGAATAGCACCTTTTCACCCTGCCCTTGCCTGCGTCGTAAACCTCATCCCTGACCTCTGGGGTCTCTGAGGGCTGGCACCTGCTGGGTAAGACTGGGAGAAACTAAGGAGGTGCTTCCTCGGTGCCTCAAAAGGACATCCTTTGGTGGCATGACGTTGGGCCCCCTTCCTGGAGCCGAGCATTGTAGTCTGCCACATGTCTGGGTTGCTGAAGTGGAGGGGGGCCAGGAAGTCTTTCTTTGCCCTGGAAACTTTTGTTTCTCCTTAATTGCGTGGTTGAGGTAATCCACTGGGAAGCCTCTGAGCGTCTTTAGACATAAAATCTGATTCCTAAGGTTTAAATTCTCTAGTTGGCCGCTGACTCACATGTGTTTCTTAGACTTGGTTTCCAGCGGTATGATATAAATAATTCCATTTCGAAATTAAGAAATTATGGCCTGCATTTCATCTGCCCTTTTGCTCTGTAGTATTTTCCGAAAGAGAAATTACAAGTAATAATCATAAAGCCCATTTCGATCCCACGTCTTTGGGGCCTCCCGGTTGCGCCAGGGTCGCCAAGTACATGTTCTGCTACTAAGGAGCGGGACCCTGCAGAGGAAGGTCCCCGCCTCTGTTGGCCTGTGTGTGTGTGTGAGTATCTGAGAAAGCGTCTACAGTGTGCTCTGGGTCTGCAAGGAGATTTTCCTATCGTTTATTATTAATTACTCCTCTGAGCAGCTCTGTGAAGCAAGTAAATATTAATAACAGTGTGCGCTGATCATTAAGTTAGGATGAAGGTATATCTTTTTCCGCGATGCTTAATTTTAGGTAAGCTACGCACACAAATGCTGAATAAATCTGAAGTAAGGCCTTCGGGTGGAGAAACAAAACGGAGACCAGGACAGGGAAGTGGGGCAGGGGGGTATGTTTGAGATCTGGTTTTAAATCTCCTCTGTCTCGTTGGCAAAATCTGTCCTTGTCTGGTGATTTGTCTGCTGAACGCTAGCATCCCCTGTCTGGGACCCATCTGTGGGTTCTTCCTGCCCTTCTGGTGTCGGTTTGCAATGATGTTTTAAGTCTCCCCGATATTGTCTGAGATCTGCGACTTCGTCTTCTGACTATAAAAAGTATGACTGTTCATTATAGAAATTTGCATATAGCATAAAGAAGATGATAATAAATCACCTGTAATCCTAGATATAAATGTTAGCGTGTTGCTTTTAGATCTTTCCAATCTCTTTTTTGTTCATAAATAATACATATTTTAAAACAATAAAGATCATGCCATACATCCTGTTTTGTAGTACACTTTTCCCAAACCATACTATTTTATATAAATGAAAAAAAATAAATGACAGACCAGTAGATTTCCTGCTGACATTTACTGCGCTTATAAAATAATTTTTCCTTAGAGAAGGACATGTAGTTTGGCCATGCATTAGCAGGTACAGTATTTATTTTCACTGTGGGCCCTGTGTCGACTGAAATAACGCCTGACCGCTCAGTTGGCCGCGTGGGCGTCACCATGTCCAGAGATTGTACCAGAGAGGAGTGGCAGAGGGTGACCCACTTGCTCTGCAAACCTTAGAAACTCCACTTTTTATTTTATTTTTTAATTTTTTTTAAAGATTTTATTTATTTATCTGACAGAGAGAGACACAGCAAGAGAGGGAACACAAGCAGGGGGAGTGGGAGAGGGAGAAGCAGGCTTCCCGCCAAGCAGGGTGCCCGATGCAGGGCTCAATCCCAGGACCCTGGGATCATGACCTGAGCCGAAGGCAGACGCTTGACGACTGAGCCACCCAGGCGCCCCTCCACTTACTTTTTAAACTATTACTTGATCCGCATCCTCAATTTTCAAAAGAGTGTTTTTGCTGTGAGGAGGATACGATTTATTTAAAGGCAAAGAAATTAAAAATCAGCTATAACTCTATTCATTTACCACGTAACGCCGATATAGTTCTTGCCTTTTTACCCCAAACACACATATATGTACGTTTATTCATTTTTACCCACATGGGGGTCGTACTGTAAACCCATCTAGTAGTCTGTGGCTTCTCTTCCCCTCTTCAACCCCCGCTGGTCCTATAGATCTGGGCTCAGTGCCCTTTCTCAGAGGAGCGCCCCCTGCTGGCCCAGGCCAGGTCTGCCCCGTAGACACCCCCAGCGCCATGCTCTTCCCCTTTAGGGCACCAGCCAGGGGCAGAGTTTTTCAGGGGGTGCCCATTTCACTAGCGTCTCTCACCCAGGTGGCGCAGGCACCCAAGGGTCTGGCTCCCAACTGAAGGAGCTCTTGTAACAGGGCCTCAGGGCCTGTAATAGCCACCCAACAAATATTTGGTGACTAACTGGCAGTGGTGCATTATTTCATGGTATTGAGTATCCTTAAAAAAATACTTTTACTGGGGCGCCTGGTGGCTCAGTCAGTTATGCTTCTGCCTTCGGCTCAGGTCATGATCCCAGGGTCCTGGGATCAAGTCCCCCGTCGGGGCTCCCTGCTCAGCATGGAGCCTGCTTCTCTCCCTCCCTCTGCTCCTCCCCCCACTCGTGCACACTCTCTCTCAAATAAATAAATAAAATCTTTTTAAACAATACTTTTACTGACTACCTAATATGCCATTGTATTGCTTTACTCAACTTGAATGAGTAACCCCCTCCTGTTGGCATCTGTATTATTTCTAATTTTTCTCTTTTCTAAACAGGACGTGCTAAACATTGCTGTACATAAATCTCTCTCTGCGTCTCTGGTCATCCTTGTGGATGCATTCCCAGAAGTAGAAGCACTAAACTGATGGATTAATCTCCATTCTAACAAGTAGCCCATTTGTCTAAATGTCAGCAGGGCCTAAGGTCTGGCATCAATTACAGTGGGTGGGTGTGGTGAAGCCAGAGCCCCGTTTCCTGGTTCCTTTCAGAGAGTCCCAGGGTAGAAAGGCTCCTGGGGCAGGTCCCTTGTGTGGCACATGAATCCCCTTTGCAGCAGTTCCCATAAAGGTTTGGTGCGGTGTTGAGTCTGAGAAGAGCATCTACTTGTTCACTCATTCAATCCACCGGTATTCACTGTCTCCTCCAGGCCTCACACTGTCAGTGGCCCCAGGAGCGGACTTGGGGTGTGCGTTGCCCCTTAGCTGCCTAGACTTGGGAATCTAGACTTGGTTCAGTTTTCACAGAGGATGTAAGCCCCATGAGGGCTTAGAATCTAGACTTGGTTCAGACTTCACAGAGGATGTAAGCCCCATGAGGGCAGGACTGGGACTAGCTCCTTCATGGCATGAAGTCAATGTTTGAATGGTTTTATAATGAAATATGTAGTTCCTCTCTTTGACAAACTCAAAACCCAGCCATGTGTGGCTACGTAACCAAATCACAGCAGTATTTTCGAAGTTCAGAAATAAAATGAAGGGTTTAGACATGAGCCCTTATTCAGAAAGTGACCTAAAGGGAAATCAGATGTATGTAGAGAACGGGTCAGAGGAACCAGAGGTCGTCTCCTCCCCTGGCCACCAAAAGTCCTGCCGGAAATCCCTGAGCCACCAGGCAGGGCTGACGCCAGTGCTTCCAAGCCCTCAGGCCCACAGACACCACGAGATACAGGGGGAGGGCCTCGGTGCCCGGGGTGACCGGCTGGCCCAGCTGCTTCACGGGACTCCGGCAGGTCATCAGACCGCCTTGACATCCTGACAACTGGATGCGGTTCTATACTCCAAGACCAGAAACCTTGGAGCTGCCATTTCTCCAACTTTCTGGCCTCTTAACATTGAGGACTCCAGAGAGCTTTCGTGTGTGTGTGTCTATCCATAGTGAGGTGTTAGAGGTTAAAACTGACACTTTTTAAAGCACAAGACTACATAAGCACACGTGTCCTTACATCAGAGTGATGACCTCATCCCATGGCATACAGCATCTGGAAAACTCCACGTGCCTTTGCAAGACAATGAGGGTGGAAAAGGCAAATAACAAAAATAGTTTGGACCTCGTGGAACCTTGGAAGGGCCTCCAGGAGCCAGGAGTCCCCAGATCTCACTCTGACAACCGCCGGCTTGGTGACCTTTGGGCTCTCCCATACTGCTAAGCTGCCCCCAGGCGCTTCCGGTTCTTCCTTCAAACCAGGGCCTCTGTATCTTGAATCTGGGCACCATCCTCAGCCCTCATCACCTTAGCTCCAAGTTCGAGCATAGCAGTCCGATAAACCTGCCACTTCTCATCATCAAACGAGTCTTCGGAAAGAAGAACACTTGCTCTTGCCCAGGGGACTCGGGGTGCCCCCCTCCGCCTTCGGGTGCCCGCGGCTGGCTGTCGGCGCTCACCGCCAGGAACCCTCTCCTCGCTCCCCTGCAGCTCCGCAAAGCCAGGCCTTCCCATTATGCAGTTCGATTAGGCACAGTGCTAAAGGCGTATCCATCAGTGTTAGAGGCTTTTTTGCCAAGATACAGAACAGGTTTTCAATGGAGCAAAGAAATTTAAATGGGAAGAAATTATAGCATGAGCGAGTTTATCCCTTTCAAGATAATCTCATTTAATAACCAAAAAAACTCACAAAGATGTGCATTTTATCCAGCTCCAAAGGCAGCATGGCAGGTTATATATTGTGGTAATTACATGTTTGGGGTTTCATTCCTTCCTTAAACTAGATTTCTATTATTTCAGAAAATCAGCCATTGTAGAAAAGGACTATTCATTTATTTCATTGCTGGGTGGCCCATGCACTGTAAAAATAGGTCAACAACAGTAATCTAAATTGACTGCTGATAAATAATTAAAGCTAATGGAATTTTCTCAAATCTGTGAACTAAAATCTTTGAGAAACTGCCAGGACATACTGCCTGCTGTTGCATAGAAAGATATTTTTTATTTAACACTTCAGCTTAAATGCCATTTAACATTACCTTTTTTCTATCCCAGAGACTGGAGGGAGTACACATCCATCTATAAAAGTAACCAAAAGTAGGGTGTTCCATTGATAGCCGCGTGATTCATCTTCAGGTGATAAGACCGGAAACGAAGGTTTCAGTATCGCGGCACGAAGAGAAACTTCACTTTGCGCCAAACTGTATTTTAAAGTTGAGCTCGGCAGTCTGCACGCCATATAATCTATAGCGTCCGGGTTTCAAGCCGCCACACCTGGGCTGTGCTCTGGCGCACCTGATAAGGGAGAAATTCTTTGAATCTAAACAACGTGCAGGGAAATAAGTACCAAGAATGGTTTCTCTTTTCCAGATAATTAGCATTCTTTCCTTGGTGCCACCAGGACCTTAGAAAACTACGCTGGGGGTGCCTGGGTGGCTCAGATGGATGAGCGTCTGCCTTCGGCTCAGGTCATGATCCTAGGGTCCTGGGATCGAGTCCCGCATCGGGCTCCCTGCTAGGCGGGGAGCCTGCTTCTCCCTCTGCCTCTGCCTCTCTCTCTCTCTCTCTCTGACTCTCATGAATAAATAAATAAAACATTTAAAAAAAAAAAAAGAAAACTGCACTGGACAAATACGCATGGGTGGTATTTGTAGAAGAGAGGTGGCTTATCGATAAGAAAGCTGACTGTTAGGTTTATGGTCAATAAGGCCAGCCTTCGCTATGATGCACCACCCAGGTTTTTCTTTGCTAATAAGGATGATTCAGACATCATCAGGATATTTTAGAACTGCAAAGACATCAGCATAAAGAATCAGGAGCTCGATGATTTTGAACAGTATTCAGTCTTTTGGCTTTAAGCTGCAGAAAAGAGACCGTTTTCTCATTTCAGTCTGATGAGTCTCTCGGTTGGGAAGAAAAAAAATCATCAATTTATAATCACTTTTTGGCCAAGTGGTAGTTCGGTTAAACTGCAATATTTATGTCCAACCTAATGTTGTATTTACTGTGTTTTAATGCATTTATAAATGGCGGACTCTGTTGCTGAAATTTGACGTATTTGCATTTTTGTTTAAGAAAATAGAGAGGAATTTCTTGATTTGCGAAGGAAATGACTCCATCCAGGTTAGCCCTGTCTGGCATCTGCATGATCTTGTGTCTAGCAGCTAGAACCTGACTGTCTGTAGACTCGGGAGGCAGGAGGCCTAGAGTGGCATTTGGTCTGGAGGGAAAACGTGGTGTGGGGAAGACGGTCTGTGGAGCGAGAGGAGCGGGGTTTGCAAATACTGGCTGGGCCAAAGGGGGTGCTGAGCCTCAGCCGCTCATGTCCCCAGCCCCCGAGCAGACCCACAGGTCAGGGAACCAGCTTCTTTCATCCCCCTCTCAAGAAAATACATCATAAAGCAAGTCAGTGAGAGTGGAATCACCTCGAATCTGTTCTGGGTTTTGTTCAGAAAAACAATTGATTGTGAATTATTCATTAACGAACTGCTGGTGGTAGTCACAGTCTTTGTGCCCGCTCAGGATGGCTTTCCTCCAAATATCTGCCTTCCGTGGTGGTGCTGGTAGCCCCGTATTGGAAAACCATGACCCCACATCGAGACACATTCCCACACCATGACTGTCCCAGCAGGGATGGAGCGGCCTCGGGAGGGCAAGCCACGTGGCCAGGACGCCACAGAGAGGTCTCCTGCCTTGGGCAGGAGATTGGACCAGATGACCCTTCCATCTCCAGGTTAACCTGATGAAGGTGACAGGTGACAAGCTGATAGCTTGTAATTTAAGAGAGATAGTCCCTACCCCCAACCTCTTAATTCTTTCTCTGCCTGTTCCCTGTGATCAGTCAGCTGAAGGCTTCGCGTGTTTCAGAGTGAAATCTAGTGTTTTAAAAACATTTTCTTTTTTTTTTTTTTTTTTTTAGATTTTATTTATTTATTTGACAGAGAGAAACACAGCAAGAGAGGGAACACAAGCAGGGGGAGAGGGAGAAGCAGGCTTCCCGCTGAGCAGGGAGCCCGATGTGGGGCTCGATCCCAGGATCCTGGGATCATGACCTGAGCAGAAGGCAGCCGCTTAACCGACTGAGCCACCCAGGCGCCCCTTAAAAACATTTTCTATTTCAAACTTACACAAGATGATAGGGTGAAGAGCACAGCAAATCCCTGCGTGTGTGCTGTTGTCCATCTGTGACCGCCGTCGGCCCACCAACACACTCCTTCCTTTATTCTTTTCACCCATCACCCCCCTCCCTGTAAAATTATTTTGAAGCAAAAACCATATTTTATCCCTAAATATTTTAGGATATATCTCTAAGAGATAAGGACCCCTTTGAAAAACATAGCCACAATACCTAAACTATAGGCCACTATAGTTTCGAAACAAAAACAACTCAGGTGTTGTTTTAACGTCCGTTCATTGGCGTGCCGTATTTTATCGATTGTAAAGCATACACTGGACACGTCTTACCATCTTCAGAAGCAGAGTGAGGAGTGAAGTCAGTGACATCCCAGTTTAAGAAGTAGCACTCTTTGCTTAATGTAGCCTAAAATAGGGGCGCCTGGCTGGCTCAGTCGGTGGAGCACTTTTTTTTTTTTTTAAGATTTTTATTTTATTTGTTTATTTGAGAGACAGAGAGCACAAGTAGGCAGAGGGGAAGGCAGAGGGAGAGGGAGAAGCAGGCTCCCTGCTGAGCAAGGAGACCAATGCGGGGCTCGATCCCAGGACCCTGGGATCATGACCAGAGACGAAGGCAGACGCTTAACCACCCAGGTGCCCCGGTGGAACACTCTTAATCTTGGGCACTGCCCTGCCCCCCCCCCCCGCCCCGTGCTCCTGGGAAGGCAGGGTTGTTCCCAGAGAAGACAGGACCCACTCCTGGGCTGCCACTGTAGGGGATGAGACACCTCCGAGAGACGCCGTCAGACATCAGTGAGTCTGAAATGTCATTTCACAGAAATGCATGTGAGTTACCTAAGAGCAGAAGTGAAAGGGACAATGTAAAATTTAGTAAAACACCCTGCAAAGTCTGGACTACAGAAGATTTGGAAAATAGGAACCATTTTATGATTGGAGATGTGTTCGTGATTCATAGCCTCCTTTTGGTGACACATGACAGCCGAGCCATCTCCCTTCACCTACTTGTCCTTCCAAGCCTAAACAGCCATGTCCTGGGCACCATTCTTTCCTGGGCACAGGTGGACCCTGGTGGCCACCAGCTCGATATCTGTGGCGCGGGATTCTGTGGTATGCCCAGCCCGTGGAATGGGAGAGATGGCAGGGGGTATAGGGACAGAACCTTCCCGAGAGACCACCCAGGTGCCCAGAATGGGCAGAAAGCCAAAGACGTACACCGTGTGCGGCCAGGGGCTGTGTTTTGGGATGTTGCACCTCACAGGTGCATCTGAACGCCACATGGTGATTTTGTTTTGTTCCGTTTTGTTTTTGGCTTCTAAATCAGCATGATTTTCTCCAGGAGTCATCATTACACAGAAAATTCCTCAATTGCATTTTGCTGTTCAGTTTTCTGATCTCAAAAGTGAGTTGTGAATCAGTGGTTTGGAGAACAGTGAAAATCCTTTTCACCTAGAAGCGTCTCTCTATAAACATTGCTTATTATTTGGAATGCACTCAAGGGAGAGAAGGTCGAAATGCGCTCTTCTGGCTTTGCCAACAGACATGGATATTAATAATCTCAAGGACATCACTTTCTACGTGTTAAGATGTTTGTTGCTTTTTGCTCAATAAATGGTACAGAATCAAAGTGAATTTAAAACTGCGCTGCAAAACCTGTCAGTGTAATTAGGGGGTACCCTGGAATTACGGAGTTCTTTTTATCTTTGTGTTAAATCCATCATTATCAGTTCATGCCAATATGATTTTCGTTGGCCTGGCCCCCACTTTCTTCAGTTTACAGTTGCAGAGAAGGGCACATAGACACACTGTGTCGGCAGTTTGTGGCATTGTGGGGACAGCAAAGGACGCCGCGTTCTAAAAGGACAGTAAATCATGTCATGTGCTCACTAACGATGGTGGCGCGGCCCAGGGTCACAAGTGAGCACCCTCGGCCCTGTCTCCTTAGTTTAGTACGAAAGCAGATAATATTTGCAGGTGGCAGAATTGGATAAGGAATTTCTCAAACTGCCAAAAATAAAATTGGAATGGGGAATTTTTAGCTGGTGGCTTGAAGTACATACAAACATACTGGTTGTGTGTGTATGGGTGTGAGTGAATATTTAGTGCCTTTTTACCTCTAAAGTTCTTCAAACATACGTATATGTGTGAGTACAAACACACACATCCAACTTTAATCTCTAAGAGGTTATTTGAGGGGCACCTGGGTGGCTCACTTGGTTAAGCGTCTGCCTTGGGCTCAGGTCATGATCTCAGGGTCCTGGGATCGAGCCCCATGTCAGGTCCCTGCTCACCGGGGAGTCTGCTTGTCCCTCTCCTTCCCCCCTCCCCACTTAGGCGCATGCGCTCTCCTTCTCTCTTTCTCAAACAAATGAATAAAATCTTTTTAAAAGGAGTTTAAAAATATATATCTAAAAGGTTATTTGAACAAGCTTGTCATGAGAGGTCACTATGTCCAAAGGAATGATGGTGCTCTAACCAAATACAGTGGGTTGGTCAGAGCAGGGACAGTGGAGATGAGTTTACTTTATTTACAGTCATGGTGGGAGGCTCTTCTGCCTGCCTGGAGTGCTGCGACAGAACACAGGGACACTTCTATCGTCTCTTCTACTTGTCCAAGTTGCTGTTTTCGTGAGGCGGGCCTGGAGCCAGCTTGGTGGGCTGTGGGGCCGACTGAGGGCAAGCCCAGCAGGAGGTACTGTTTGGTGGGCTGACCTCCAGGGCGCCTGGGTCTTGTACCCGCACCAAGGCCTCCCTGCACTCACGTCCTGACCCCTCTTCTGTCATCCACGGGGGTCCCAAATGCCTCGGCCCTGCCACCTTTCACATTCCATGACCCTGTCCAGTTTCACCATTTCCCCTCCGAGTCTGGGCCCGTTCTAAGACTCTTGAGTGATAGGTGTGTGCCCCGCCCCATGTCACTGACCAGGTGGCCCCCAATGTCACCCCTGTGCCCACACCTGGCCAAGGTGATTGATTCCTTCACAGAATCTCGCTGTGGCCCAGGCCTTGGAGAGCCGGGGTTACGTCCTCACTGCTGGCCGTGCGACCTTGGACAAGTGTTCTTCCCCTTCGGAGCCTCACGTATCCTCAGCTGTAAAATGTGGGTGTCTCTCCCTTCTCTTGGCAGGGCTGCTGTGTGTCACACAGTCAGTCACAAGAACTGGTGTTAACTTGGCCTGAGACCTTCTTCCTCACCGTCCTCCCCCTCTCTCCTTAGAGCTCAGAGCCCCAGCACCTCCACCCCTCACAGGTTGCGTTCCACCCCCAGTCTATTCGGGGCGCCCTCAAGGCCACCAGGAACTCCCTGGCTGCTAAACCCAGTGGTTTTCTCGCGCCTCACATCTGTGACGCATCTATTCCCCTGGCTCTCCTCCTGCTTCTCTTGATTCTTGTTCTTTCACGTCTCCCTCTGACCATCTGGGGGGCGGTGCTGGCCAGCCTCGACCCTCTCTCCCAAGAGAGCCCTCATGCATGGTGACTGCCTCTCTTAGCCCTGAGCTGCTCCATGAGATGGTGGGGTGACGGGGGGTCAGTGGAGGGAGCACTTGACATGTGGCCGGTCCAAAGTGAGATGTGCCGAGGCGTAAAATGCAGATTTCAGAGGCTTTAACACCAGAAAAAGAAGTATCGTTCTTTGTCAATTAAATAAATAATAAAAATAAATTAAAATCATTTTTATATTGATCATATGGGAGATGAAAATATTTTGGGTGGATCCATTTCATCTGTTTCTTCTTGCCTTGTCAGTGTAACCGTGGGAAATGTTAAGTTACGTAGGTGGTCGGCGCCTGGTTTTCGGCCCTGACGCAGCCACCCTCGCGCGGCCAGGTCTTGATGCCCTCTGGGGGATTGTGCAGCTGCTTTTCCTCCTCTTACTCATGCACCCGCTCCGTGTCTTCTGAGGTCCCTCTGTGTGCCAGGCCCCGTTCCAGACACGCAGGGGACTGAGGTGAGCGCTCCTGTAAATGTAGCCCGACATGGCATTCAGGCTCTCGGGAGCAACCTCGTGTCGGTGCCGACCCAGGCCGTGGGCCACAGAGGGCGCCCGGTAACCCGGGGGGGGCCACACCTACAGCCCTGCCCCCGTCCTGCGGGTGGTGGGACTGACCCTCCGGGGAAAGGAATGACGGACCCACTCGAGGTTTAAAGCCTCTCGTGCCTGGATTTCCTCAGCAAAATATTGTCCAGCCCGGCACTGGATGCCGGTGATGCCAGCTGGGGTGCTGGGGGCGGGGGCGCTCAAACCCACTCCCTGCCCTCAAGCAGCCCCCAGTCTGGAAAGAAGAGGATGCACTCTTACAATCACAGCTGCCTTTATAGACTCACAGTGAGAAGCAACAGGAAACACGTCCTGTGACACTGGGGGGCCTGGCTTCCAGCTCTCAGCAGCCAGATCTGGGCCCGTGGAAAGCCTTAGGAGTCCCCTCTCCAGAGCCCAAGGGCCATCAGATGCCACCAGCTGTCAGACCCAGCGAGGCAGGCCTGCAGACCATGTGTGGGTGGGGCGGGCGCTCAGCCATAGCTCCCTGGAAAGCGAGGGGCCATCCCGAAGCCCAGGGCTCGGATGGTTGTTGGACAAGTATCACATTGAAGTTACCGTCCTTTAACTGTTTGCATCTTATTTTTACGTAGTAGATGAACATGGGTTTATGGCCTCTTTTTTTTTTTTTTTTTTTAAGATTTATTTATTTATTAGAGAGAGCGGGGGCAGAGGGAGAAAGAGAATCCTTAGGCAGACTCCCCGCTGAGGGTAGAGCCCCACACGGGGCTCGATCTCATGACCCTGTGATCATGATCTGAGCCAAAATCCAGAGTCGTTCGCTTAACCGACTGAGCCACTCAGGCGCCCCGGTTTGTGGCCTCTTGACAGGAAGATTTGCAGCACATCTGTGAAAGCCGGGCTTGCGTGCCACGGACTGGGCCAGCACCGCTTCATGAATGTTCGCCAGCTCTTTACCCACTAGGATGCGAACCCTAGCACCGGGCTGCTTGGCGAGAAGACTGGAGAATACAGCCGCACCTCATTAACCAGTCGCCTTCCTCAAAGTCAGCCTTTTTGGAAAACAAACAACAGGCGAACTCCATCCATCATCTTGTGTTTGCAATTTTGTGACCAGAGCAGTGCGGTGCGCTCATCCTGCCTGTCTGTCCTTGCCCCAGGGACAGATGAGGAGGGCAGGGGACCAGCCTGGTCCCCCCCAGAGTCCCCAGGCTCTCTCTACTGCCACCTTGCCCTCCGTGTCACCCTATCCCCAACACACAGTGGGCTGTTCACGTTAGACTTCCCACGTCGTAACCTGTGGTCCCAGGTTTCTGACAAAGGAGCGTGGCTCATTTCTTGTGGTTACAACATGGGCTTTTACCACTGATCTTGGCTGGGATCCGACGGTGATCCCCCTCATTCTTTACCCTTTTCATCCCTGGTTCCCCACTTATGGCTTTTGGTGTACATTGTTTCCTCTGTCCCCCAGAGAAGAACTCAGGCTAAAGGAGTATTCTTGCCCTCCTTCCTGCCTCCGGCCCCCTTGGGCCAACCGGGCTCGTCTCCCCAGCTCAGGGTCCCTAAGTTACTCACAGCTGCTGAGTCCCTAACCTAATAGAGCCCCAGGCCCCAGGGATCAGGACATGGGCATCTTTGAGGGCTGTCTATCACAGATGGCCTTATTTATTTAGGAAGAGGCTGACAAAGACTCTGACAGCTTTTTTTGTCATTGAACTTGGTGTAAGAACATAGAAAGGGTTGGGGCAGAGAAACAAAAGTACTGCCTTCTCTGGGGAAATAATGGTATCACCCTTAGGAATGCGACCTATAGGAAAACGTATCATTAAAAGGGAAATGATAACATTTCTTGATCAAGTACTTGCACAGGGTCACAGTACAAAACAATGTGGGTTAGCTGTGTTTGGCAGGGAGCTTACAGTATAGCCTCGTCTGATAGACGGATCACTCTGCAGTGAGGAGGAGCCCCGGATCTGTGCCGTCTGGCCTGGTAGCCGCCAGCCTCATGTGGCTGCTGAGTACTTGAAACGTGGCTTCTACGACCGAAGGAACTGAATTTTTAAAATCACTTTAATTAAGTTATGTTTAAGTATAACTAAAGCTGGTGGCTATGTACTGGACAGCACAGGCCGGAACGAGGGGTCCTAACCTGGGGCCTAACCTGGTCCTAGCCTGGGTCCTAACCTGGGTCGTGCGGGTAGGCTTCAGGAAGGCGACAGTGAAATCATTCGCAGAGTTGCAGCCCGGAGGGAAGAGTGAATAGCTTTCCTCAGATTCTCAGAAGGCTTCACGACCCAAAATGGTTAAAGGCCCTGGTCCAGAGGAAAACCACAAAGGACCCAGGAGCAGGAGACACCATGAGCCGTTCTTCCTAACACTGCTCAGCTCTGTGAGGGAGCGAGCTGGTTTCCGAGCTTAGGATGGAAGAAGGGCCCTTGGGTTAGGTGCTTGGCTAAAGGAGCACAGAATGCTGTCCATCAGTCAGCAAAGAGCGAGCAGGTACCACACGTGCCCCTGTGTACGTACACACAGCTGATGAGGATGGCTCACCTCGGGGGCACTGAGCAGGCCCAGGGCGGGCCTCCTTAGAGAATCACAGCATCCCAGAGCGAGAGAGGCCGAGGGGTCATCCCCCACCCCTTCTGGGGTGTGGGGGTTCCCTCTTCATCCACCTCCAAGTGAGGCTTGAAAAGTCCTGGTGCCAGAGAAGACTGTCTTCTGTGCGCTCACATGGATTTAGGGTAACTCTAAATTTTCTAGAACGCTTTTCCCTGAATGGTAACTATGATGTTACTCATAGTAGTGAAAGTGGTTCGTATTATTAAGCACGTTGGGGAGGGGAAACTGAGCTTTTGGAGGTAGAGCGGCATCCCGAGCTCCCACAGAGAGTGAGTGGCCGGGCCAGAATTTGGAATCAGGGCTCTGCCCGCTGCCTTCCATCTGATGGACCAGGTTCTGACCCAGGAGCTGTAGACAGACGTCCAGACTCTTCATTTGCCCAGGAGCATCTGTGTATTCGACGGCGGGTTAGAGGTGACGTGCGCACAGGCGGGCATACTGAGAACTGGCCTGCAAAGACCCCGCCTGCCTTCTCAGCCCAGATGCCGCTTCCTCTGTGAAACCGCTCCTCGCCTCCTTCATCTGAATTTATCCTTCCTCTGTGCTCTCCCCATAGCACCTGGGCTCTTATCCTGAAATAATACTTCACCTCCTTCCTGTGTTATGGGTTGATCGGCCCATGTCCATTGTTTGCCGGTACTCATCAGTTGGCGTGTGCATCAGCCTTGGAACCTGAAAATAGGCAGATGCCTGGCCTTGGCCCAGACTTATTAAATTTGATATGGCACGTAGATCATGTTCAGTAAATACCTCATTTGCCCCATGTCTCGATGAAGGAGGAGCTGCGTTGTTTGAGTATATTTCAAAGTCTTTGACGCATATTCTCAGTTACTTCATTTTTTTTTCCCATTGAGATACAGTTGACACGTAACGTTGTGTAAGGTGGAGGTGTACCCGGGGTTGGTTGGTACTTTTGCATATTTGCACTATTCCTGCTGGAGTAGTGTTAGCTCACACCTTTATCATGTTACATAATTGTCATTTCTTCTTTGTGTTGAGCACAGTTAAGATCTCGTCTCTCCGCAGCTTTGAAGTTTATAATACAGTATTATTGACTATAATCACTATGTTGTGCATTAGTCACTTACTTCATTTGAAAGAAAATATTCTCAAGGAGATCATACAGACTTCCCTCTGGGGTGTTCCATTGTTATGAAAGGGGTACTGGTGGCTTGGGATGAAATTTCCACCGACCGTATCAGACACGGATTCAAAACAGACGTATCCCCCAGTAACAGTGCTTAAAAGAAACAGCTAAAATGCAGGATGGTGGCCCCAGATCCTCTTCAGATACAAACAAGTCAAATGTACAATATAAGATCCTATTCTATACTAAGCAGGTTATCTCAGAATGACACCAGCCAACACTCGAGTCCATAGCACATTCAGAATGAGGTGTGTGTAGCCGGGACTCGGGAAGAAAGAGAATCTAGTGGTATTCCCAAGTAAGTCCATTTAAATTACGGAGAGCCAGTCGGCATGATTTATGTTGTACGAATGAAGGAAACGGACAGGGGAGGTACCAGGATTGCTTTATCTAATGATAATCATCACTGAATTCAAAGCTGTTTTTAGGAGGCCTTAACGAATGTTTCCCTTCTCTTTCCTTCTGCAATGGCTGTTTCCTGACCCACCCCTCTTGCTCCAGGATTTGCGCAAGCAGGTAGCGCCACTGCTGAAGAGCTTCCAGGGGGAGGTAAGCATTTATATTTATTTTATATCCTGAGCCACCCTTCATAGTTCATTGCGTTTGCTTTTTATTCTCATTAAATAAATGCCATTGACAGAAGGTGCTTGCCCAGATGGAGCCTTCCCAGCTGCACTAACTCAGTGTCATGTGGATTTTGTGCTTCCTGGTGTGATGTTTCCACTGGGTCCTCAGTTAAAGCCCGTATGGAAAGTGAAGCTGTAGCTGAGATGTAAGAGGATGTGGTAGATTCCGGGGCAAAGCAGCCCGCATGCTTGTGCTTCCCACAGTGGACTGAGCGTGTCCACACTGGAGCCTTCAGGAGCCCATGGACCTCCTCAGGCTCACTGGCTCCCTCAGTTAGCCTGGGGACCACGGCCACCAGGAGGCCTCCTGTGTGGGAAGGATGGAGTGGGGCAATCTGGTGCTTTCATGCACAGCTACTGGGGAAAGAAGGATTTCACTGGCTTGAGGCTTGAAACAAAGAACGGGCAGCCACAAGGAGTAAGTTTGGGCTCAGTGTAAGGAAAAGCTTTCTCCTGGGTCCTTCCAGAGAAGGACCGTGCCATCTGGCAAGATGGCGGGCAGCCCTCAGAGATGTGAGCCGTTGAGGTGGGTGACACTCCAGCTCCTTCTCAGCCCTTTGTGGAGACTGGGTGAACTTTAAAAACCAGACATTTTGTCACTCTTGTGGAGTTAGCCGTTCCTGGCTCTTAGCTTCTCCCGTTGGAACGATGGCAGCGGTAATGACACTGAGGAAGCGGGAACAAGACTTTTTCAAAGCCCTCAGAAGAACCCGAATCGGGAGCATCTTGAGAATTTTATTTTCTTGCACCTTCCTGATGCCCAGAGCACATGGGGAAGTGAGATGGCAGGTTCAGGAGGGGCGGGAGGTGGTGGGCCGAGCCAGTTGACTTCTGGGACACGAGGGAAGGGCGCTGGTGTCCTGGGCCCAGAGCTCCAGAGGCAGAGGTCGGGGCCGGCCTTTGGCACATTCTTCAGTGAGCAGGTGACAGCAGAGGGCGAGGGCGCCATGCAGGAAGGAGCAGGGATGCTGGCACCACTGCGGGTTTCGGGAGGGACGCCACAGAAGGCTCTTCTGTTCACCATCTCCTGTCTCAGGAAGCCCTCCGGTGCTCAGCCCCGGGAGGCTCGGGGGATATCACTATCCCAGGTCTGGACGGACATGAATTGCCTTTCCTCACAAATGCATCTCCAAACGCTGGTTTTCTGAGTGAGACTGTCACCTTACACCTGCCCGCATTGATCCGATCTCTTCTTTGACCCGTTCAGCAGCTTTTGTGAGGCCCAGTGGCTTAGGGTTTCTGCGACTGAAATAGCTCAGTGTGCTGGCTTGGGTTGTTTGCTTGTTTTTTGTTCTGATTGAAAAATTTCCAATCTGCATAAAAGGAGAAAGAACTAGTATAACGAGCACGTATACACCCTTTACCCAGACTCACCGCTCGCTAGTATTTCACCACATTTGAAAGTAAGTTGCAGATAGCCCGGCTCTGTACTCCTAAACACATGCACGCATACATCTCCGAGAGGTTGTTCCCCAGTATTGCCACATAAGCCCGAGTATCGCACCTGGGAAAGCAACACTCATTCCGTGGTAGCTAATATTTGGTCCCAGATCAATCTTCCCCAGTTACTCGCCAAATGTCTTTTATAACTGCCCTGCCCCTGAACTGGGTTCAATCAAGTTCATGTGTTGTACTTCGGGATGGCCGTATATATGTTTATATACACCCACCCCCCCACACACAAAATATATTACATGTATATTTCTCCTTCAATATAAAACTCTGTCTTCACACCCTCTCACTTTTAGGAATGTAACCCACTTATAATATAGATTACCCCACACTCTGAATGGGGTAGTGGGTGTGCTTCCAGATATATTAAATTTGAAATGCCCGAGAGACATTCCAGATTTCTTATTTGCCTTTTTTTTTTAAAAGCGATTTGAAAAATAAATATTTTTATAGCACTGCTAATATTTAAATCATTGCTAATTGCTATGTTTACGTTAAATAATTTGTTTTCTAGTAAGCTAATTTGAGTAGAAAGGGCTAACTCCTACTTGTTTCTGAAGAAGGAACGTTCATAGCAGAGGGGGACCACATGACAGGGTCGGTTTTCTGATGAGTAAGGTCAGAAGCCAGCGTGTCTCGGTGCTTCGATGGGGCAGGACCCATTCAGCTTGTTTTTCTAAAATGCTGCCTTCTTTAATCAGAGGATTACTCTTATATCCTTCGTTAGTGCCTGCTGAATGCGATTGTATTTATTGGATATATTCTTTGAGTTTATCCCAAAGTGCTTGCGTTCCCCCCGGGACAACGTATGGTGTTGTGATTAGATTACTTCACTATTTGAGGTCCCGAAAAGAAAAAACAAAACCGAGAACAAGATGCAGTTTTCAGACAGGGAGAAATTCACACAGGACTTCAGAGGTCCTGCGAGATGGTGTATTCGTAGTGTGTTGTACCGTCGTGGGAAACGTTAGCCCGGCCAGGGTACCGCTCACGCCCTTCAGTGTTTTCTTGTGGTTCTCAGGGCAAATCCAGACACCTTCCTTCCTGTGGCTGGTGAGACCCTCATGACTGGGCAGCTGCCTCCCTTTCTTAGACTCCTTTCACTCCTTACCACCTATCACTGGATACACGCCATTCTGAATTTCTGCCAGGCCCTGGTGCATTGGGCATGCTCGCCAGCCTCCAGGCCTTGGCACGGGCTGAACCACTTCTTTGCCGGGTTCCCTTCGGCTTGGACGCCACTTCCTCAAGGAAGGTCTTCCCTGAGCCCCAAATAATAGGCCGGGTCCCCTCCACCGTGTGTCCCCATTACACCCACGCGACTTGTGACGCATTTGTCATCAGGCCTGAGAGCCGCCCGTCCCTTTGTCTCTCTTCCCCTTTAGCCCTGTAAGGTGTGTGAAAGCAACCATGGCGGGAACTAAAAAGTTTTAAGGCTCTCAAAAATGGCTAGGGAATAAATGATTGAACAGTGAGGTTGCCTCCGGAGATGGTTTGTAAAACATTTTGCCTCCATCCTTTCTTCAGGTTGTGCTGTGTTAATAAGGAGAAAGGGGCGTCAGAACATCTGCTCAGGAAATAGCTTTAAAAGAAACTAGTGAATAACTGTATTTGTTGTCCTTGATTGAACAGCGGGGAATACTATAATCGCATCGGTCACTCAGGATCATTATAGCCAAGTCATCAAATTTAGCCCACACTGAAATGTGATTGAGTGATTGACTGATTGATTACCATACCTAAGTTTGCCTGTTTCACAGGCCCGGCCAAGCGATCAGTGCGGGGAGAGGGGGTTAACCTCAATGGTCAATCCAATTTAAGACTTATTTTAGTCCAGTAATTCAGACAGTCCCTTCAGTGAAGTGACACACTCTCTAGGAAAGTGCTAGGTCTTGGAAATAGTCTCTTCCTCTCCTTGCTTCTCTCCCTGACGAGGGTCCTGGTATAAAAGGTTGAGGAGGGGAAGGAGTTGGCTTGGGCCCTCCTCCTCTTGGCTGTAGGGGAGCTGGATGCTTAAGCCAAGTGTTCTCAGAGAGGAAAATCCTCTTAAGAAATAACTTAGATGCTTCTATCAGGGAGGAAATGAAAGACTGAAAACCTATGAGCATCAGCTTAAAACATTAGAGAAGTACAACAGAATAAGCTCAAAGAGAACAGGGAGAAGGAAATAATAAATATGAATAATAATAAAAATATATAAGAATTAAAAAAAAAAAAGATCCAAGAGACAAACAGCCCAGAAATTGGTTCTCTGAAGAGACTACCACATTGGTTCTTTGAAGAGACTTCCTAATCAGGAAAGAAAAGGTTAATACTGGAAACAGGGTAACTTTGCAGCCACAGCAGAGATTAAAAAGATAGTAAGGGAATATTACGATCAATTTCATGCCAGTAAATTTTAAGACCTAGGCAAAATGGACACATTTCTGGAATACTAGAATGCACCAAAGCTGATTAAAGAACAAGTGGAAAGCTGAGTAGCCTTGTAACTATTAGGGAAATGTTTCCATCAGGTAGGGACGGTTTTCGGGAGAGTCCTGTCAATCATTCATGAAACAGACAAGTTCTACTCTTTTGCAGACTCCTTTAGAAAATAGAAAAAGAAAGAACACTTCCTACCTCCTTTTGCGAAGCTAATGTAACCTTGATACCAAAACCAGACAAGAGTAGCATAAGAAAAGAAAATTCAAAATCAGTCATATTTATGAATAGATACGCAGAAGTCCCTAAAGGGGTGTTAGTAAATGGAATCCATCAAGCTCCGTATATCCCAAGAATGCTGTTTGGTTTAACATTAGAAAAATTTATTAATGCACATTAATATCATTAGCAGATTAAAGGGAGAAATTATCTTAATAGAGAAGAATCTGATATAAAAATTCAGCATCCATTCATGATTAAAAAAAAAAACCCAACCTACCAGCCATGTGATATAGAGGGGAACGTCTTTAACCTGGGGAAAAGTATTTACCAAAAATTTACATCAATCATTATACTCAGTGATAATCAAAAATATTCCCTCAAATCAGGAGCAAGGCAAGAATGTGTACTATTGCTGCTTTTACTTGACATTGTACTGGAGGTCTCAGCTAGTATGGAAGATAAGAAAGAGATCAAGTATTATTACAGAAGAAGCAAAACTATCATTTTTCAGACAAGCCTCAAGTATTTAACAAGGTTGCTAGATACAAAATCAATATGCATACTTCTGCATTGACAGAAAACTGAAAAGGATACAACTAGAGTTAGTGACAAAAAATAAAGAATACCTAGAAATTAGTATAATAACGCATAGGAACTCTTTCTGGAGAAAAGTAGATCATTTATACTGAAGGATAGTAAGGGGGACTTAAATAGATGGACAGAAGGTAGGCAGGGATAGAAATTCCCACTATTACTAATGATAATCAATTTCCCCTAAATTGATTAGAGGGAGTCTTTGGAATTCCAATCCAAATTCCAACAGAATTTTTCACAAAACTTGAAAAACTGATTCCAGAAGTGATAAGTGAGAGCAAGTGGTCAGTAATGGTGAAGGTAGCATTAAATAAGAACAAGGTGGAGGGTTTGCCCTGCCAGAGAACGAAAGCTACAGTGATTGGCACAGGGATAGATAAACACAATGGTGGGACAGAATAAAGAATCCAGGAACTGACACGTGCATGTGTAGAAGCGACGAGTGTTGCAAAGACGGGACTATAGATCGGTGAGCAGAGGACGGATTTTTCAGTGAATGGTCCCCTGACAATTGGTTATCCTTACGGAATTAACTGAGATTGGATCCATACCTCACACCATATGCAAACAAATTACAGGTGAAGACTTAAGGCAAAACTTTAAACCTTATAGAAGAAAATATAGAATATGATAACTTTGTGTTGGGTAGGATTTCTTGGAAACCATAAAAGAAGAAATTGTTACATTTTAACCAGAAGTTTTAAGTAAAAGCTTTATTTACTTATCTATTTATTAATTAGGGAAAGACAATCTACAGAAGGTGGCAGAATAAGCCTAGGGCACTGCTAGCTCAGTTTTACCTTTGTGTAAATTAGGAAAAGGCTCCACCTTAGGTCGCAAGACCGTTTATCTGTTGGATAATCCAGACTTATCTGAATCTTTTTCACAGTAAAGACCAAATGTCTCTGATGTGAATGGTGCTCCCTAGGGCCAGACTGTAATCAGATCTTGTGGGGGGCAGGGGGAATCCTGGCCGCATGTCACAGATCAGGAGGAGACGGTTGCCACACACACAGTTAACAAAGGATTAGTATTAAGAAAGTATTAAAAACTTTTACTTTTTCTTATTTATAAGAAATAGACAAATATCCCAATAGGATACTTCTTACTTTTACTTTTACTTTTTCTTATTCATAAGAAAAAGACAAATATGCCAATAGGAAAATGGTCAAAAGCCACAAACAGCATCCTCAGAGAAAATCAGAATGGTCAATAAATACATGACAAGATGCCCAACCTCATAATCAGGAAAATGCAAATTAAAATAAGTTAAACACCACTTTCTTGTATCTTCCAGGTTGGCCAGAATCCAATACCCAAGATAGGAGTGTAGATTGTGTAACTGTTGTGAGAACCATTCTGGCATCAGATACTAGAGCTCCCGAAGCACATACACCTTGACCCCACACTTCCACTCCTGAGTAGAAATTCTAAATAAGCTGAATGGGCCCCAGGAAGCCAGGGCAGGAGTGTTTGAAATTCGTCAACAAGCGGAAACAACCCATTTTCCATCAGCAGTAGAAAGAACAGGCAAAGAGCATTCTAGCAGGGGAAGTGAATGACACGTGAAAATGGGCATACTGAGCGGACATCGTTCAGGGGTATGGGCATATTTTATTATGTAATAAAACCATAAAGAAAAGGTTAAGTAGGAAATTCAGAATACAGGTTAGCATAGCTAGGCCCAAAGGAGGTTTCAAAGGTCATGGCAGTGTTCCTACTCACAGGTGCTCGTTTTTGGTTTTTTTTATACTTCATGTATTCTTTTATAAGCATGAACGACTTTTTTCAAGAAAGAAAGACCCGTGCTTATGAGGCAGTGGCTATGGGATTGTATTTTTGCGTGTGAGCAGCTAAATATTTTCCCCTCTCTTTGTATTTCACGTGTGGTCGATTTTAACCTCCAGGCAAGTGGACGCTTCCAGTGAGGCCGTGCACTTGGGAAGGCCGAGGGGTAAGGCACATTTGTGGGAGTGTCCAAAATGGCATTTGTGGGAAGCGAAGCAAGTCCAAGTGCTGTGCTGGGTGTTTCCGAACATAAGCTCGCCCCGTCCTCACCACATTGGGAAGTCACTGCCCCATCTTCTCTTGCCTTTTTTTTTAAGATTTTTTATTTATTTGACACAGAGACACAGCGAGAGAGGGAACACAAGCAGGGGGAGTGGGAGAGGGAGAAGCAGGCTTCCCGCAGAGCAGGGAGCCCGATGTGGGGCTCGATCCCAGGACCCTGGGATCATGACCTCAGCTGAAGGCAGATGCCCAGTGACTGAGCCACCCAGGCGCCCCTTCTCTTGCCTTTTGAGGTGCCACCGCCTGGCAGGGACCCCCGTCCTGGGTCTTCAGTGTCTGCTCATCTGCATTCTGTAAGCACTAGTAGGTTCCATCTTGAGACAGAGTGAGCGGGCGAGTGCCTGCCTTATCGCCCAACCCTCTGGGCCAGGCTCCTCCAGAGAGCTGTCTCCACTCCCATATGTGCCCTTTACTCTTCGACCCACCCCGGTGTGGCATCTGTCCCCTCTCCCTTGACCCTTGTAGTCCTCAGCTCTCTCAAATCAGGGACATTCAGCCTGCCCAACAGCTCTTCTCCATGTTGGTCCCTTCTTTTGGCATCCCACGATAGTATGTCCTCCAGGTTTTCCGTCCACTTCTCTGGCTGTTGATTTTCAGTATTGGGCAGCTCCTTGGCATCCAGACCTCTGAGTGATGGCATTCTGTGTGGTATAATCTCCCGGGACCCATCTGCTCTAAACTCAGGTGTCTGTCTCTAACTCCATCTCCTTTACGTTCCAGGCCCATAGGAGACCGCCTCTTGCATCTTACCACTTAGGTGATCCACAGGAAAGGACTCTGAGCCCACAACTGTCCCACTCCAGCTCCCATCCCTGCTGGGGTCTCCTGCTGCCTCCTTTCCCTCCTCAGGAATGGCCCTGCAATCCGCTTGGCAGCCTCAGCTGGAAATCTAGGACACCTTCTCCCTCCCGTCCGCCCCACTCTCCTCCTTCCTTCCTCCCAGTGCCCTCATCTGCCCGCATCTTCCCATCCCTACCACCCGCAGCCTGTCCAAAGCTGTCAGGTGTCTCTGTTCCAGCTCCCGCCCAGTCCACCCACACCTTCGCTCCGCGGGTCAGCCAGCACCACGAGCACGTCCCTTCCTGCTTACTGACCTCTGCCTTCAGGGTCCCCCACCCCCTGCCCAGCCCCCTCCTACTCCCTTCTTGGTGCTCGCTTCAGTTGTGAGGCCCTCAAGAGGTCTCTGACCGAGGCCCTCTTCCTATTTCTCTTGTAGGACCTTCTCCTTTCGGCCAGAGTGCTTTTCTCCTTGTCTTTGTGGGTTTGTTTGTGTCCATGTGCTCTCTCTAGACTTTCTACGTCTCTATGGCCTCTGTGTATCCACCCCCCTGGCCCTAGTGCGCGTGCAGTAGGTGTCCATTGGATGGGGCGGGGGGAGCAGTATCTTTATTTTACAGACAAGGAGGAGGTCCTTTCGCCCTGAGAGGGAAAGGACCTACCCAGAGGCACATGGGTGACCATGGCAGGACTGGGGCCCATATTGGCTCCTCTGATCCTGCTCAGGGAACGGGGAAGTGGCGCCTTCTGCCCTCCATCATCGTAGTCACCCTCCCCGGTCTTTGATAAGGACAGGGGGTGGTCATCTTATGCAAAGTGCTTTTGCAAATGTTCCTTAGACTCCGCTCCTCTTCTGACCAGCCCTTCCTGTGTGGACGCTGCCCTCCACGCCTTGTCCCCCGTGGACGTAAATGTCCATAACCATGTGCAGACACACTTTGCTACAGCCTGATCTGCGCCCCCCGGCGAGCTGCAGATGGCTTCCTGCCTGTGTCACCTGCCGCCTGGCCCACATGAGGGACCAGATCATCACTTGAAACTTGCCTCTGTACTGAAGGTCCACGCACCAGCAAGACTCAGAGCTGCGGGCAGGCCACGTGAAACCCCACATCACCTCTGGTGCTGGGTTTTGCTCTCGGCTGTCTGTTTCATTCTTCATTCAGTGAAACCCTCTGACTACGTACAGCCCTGGGCCAAATAGCAGCTAAGGATATAACCCTGGATACAGTCAGCCAAGCCCCTGCTGCCTTGAAGCCTATGTCCTGATGAAGGGAAACGTAATAAAGATGGAGTCATGTCAGATGGGGACACGCACTGTGAAGGAATTCGGACGGGAAAGCAGGTGGAGCAGGGTGGCTGCTTCTGAGACCGTTGTGGTCTGGGAGGCCTCTCCCGGGAGGTGGCGTGTGGACTGAGACCGGAGGGATGAGAGGAGTCAGACAGGCTCCAGGCTGGTGACGGAGCGTCCGGTGGGGCAGGCTGAGCGGGGACAGCGCTCCAGGTGACCGGGCACCAGAAGAAAGGCTGAGGGAATGAGGGAGGAAGGCAGGCCCTGTGCACACAGGTAGGGCCGTTTGACAGACTTTAATCAACAAAGAGATGAAACAGATTCACGGTGGGTAAATAGTCCGTGAATTCGTTAAAAGTTGCGGAGAGTTTCGAGGATGTCGTGTAGCCAGGATTGGTTGTGCTGTACGTACTTCAGTGCTCAGATCTAAAGGCCACGTCTAAATAAAGCCAGAACGTCCAAGTACTTTACTCCAGAGAACATGTCACAGGGAGTTGGAAGGACCTGGGAGCCAGCCCAGGCCCTGCCGCTCACTCTCCTGTGACCTCGGGCAGCTCCCAAGCCTCTTTCCCCCTGACTTTGCTCTTCTGTAAAATGCGTGGGTGAGTGAGAGAGTCGGCAAGGAGCCCCATAGCTCTGAAGAACAGTATGACTCGGTGGATTGATCCTTGGGTTGACCGTCATCAGCAGAACAGGAGAGCACCTTTGTCAGCAGTTAGAGCCACTCAGAAATGGAGTGAGCGCTCATCTAAGGGAGTGAGCGCTCATCTAAGGGAGTGAGCTTCCTGTCACTGGGAGTATTCAAACAGGGGCAGAGGACCACCGTGTCAGGAGTGTGGTCTGCTCGTACCCATTCTTCTTCAAGGCCCCGTCATGCCTACACTCAGCCAGTGCTACACTGTCGTGGGCAGGCTGGTGTCAGAGAGGGTTAGGCCAGACTGCTGGTTCCTCAAGCTGGTCCTCGGAGGGACCAGCGGGCTGCCTGAGAATCACCCACGTGTTCCCAGAAATTCTGCTCCCCAGCTTCTCCCCGTGAGGTTCCGATTCAGCTGCCCAGGGCCGGGCCTAAGCAGCTGGAATTTGACGAAGTCCACACCCGATGCTCATGTGTAGCTGCTCATAGGAACCACTGGGCTGGGTTCCCTGCACGGGCACTTCCTCTCAAGGCCAAGTTCTGTGGCTCTGGCCAGGCGAGCACCTGACAGGGGCAGGTAGGGCCCTCCGTGACGGAGCTTTAAAAGTATTTCCAGGCTTTCAATCCTTGGCTTCTGCTCTGGCCAGACTGGTCCGTTTCCTGTCCCCGAACATGCCTTGTGGTTTCCTGCCTCGGACCCTCTCCTAAAGTCTTGGCCTCCGTTTTTAGAACCTTCTGCTCTTCCTCACTTGTAAGAATCATTTTCATCCTTGAAGACCCATCTCAGCCCGAGTTTCTCCCTTTTTCCTTTGAGGCCCGCATCTTCTCTTCAACTTCATACCCTCTCCCTTGCCCTACCGCGCTGGCTCAGCAAGACCTCCTTCGCCGAATGTGTCACCCTCTCACGTCCTTCCCTGTCAGTAAGTACTCAGCAAGTGCTGTGTGCGAGGCTCCCTGCTAGGTTCCTGGGGACCCACAAGTACAGCTAAGTCTGCTTCTCCTCGCAGGGGCGCCAGGGCCATCTGTGAGTTGGGACCCAGTGTCCCTGACAGGTGAGTATGGAGCAGACCGGCCTTCACGAGGACCCCAACCTCACCTGCTGTCCTGACCCCTATCCTGGGGGGGGGGGGGAAGGGGGCACTTGTTTCTCAGCCCACACAGCCACCTGCAGACTCTCAGGCCTTTTCACGTGTGTGGTACCTGAGGGTGAGAGGACAGTGGTGGCACTTGCGGTGGCCGTGGTGGTGACCGTGACAGTGTTTTAATTACCTTACAGTGCCGTCCGAAGGCCCGGCGCTGTACGATGTCTTCCTGGAGGCTCCCTCCATGACGGCTCAATTAGGGGAGCGGCAGGACTGTGGTTCAGTGTTTCAGGCCAGCTTCCTAATTGAAAACACATTCTCTCTGAAGCTGCAGCTGGTTTGGTTCTGCTCATGCAGAAAAGGATATAACCTTGCCTCACATAGGAAATGAACGGTTGAGAGAGAAGCCAAATTCAATTTCAGTCAGATATGTGGAGGCTAAGCCCCTGATCTATGGAAGCAGGGGAGCGGGCCGTGTGCATGTGGAAAGGGGCGCACTCAGCGGCCCATTAATCACGGCCGCCCGCCCGGCGCGGCCGCCACCGCGTGGGCCACCGCACCCGCGCCGCGCCTCCGCCGGGGGCTGGCCGGCCGCCAAGCCCTCCAGAAGTTAACCTCTTAAAGACCCGGAGCTGCTTTCTGTTGAATAAATGTAATTTTGTGGTCAGAAATAAATGCTTGTGATGTAGCAGGAGCTTTGGAAACAACAGCGAGCCAAAGCTATTACAAATTGCTCCGTGTTGTGGAAGTCAACAGCATACATCAAAATTCCGAGCGTATGGCAAATTGATTTCGGCCCAGAGCTCTGCAGCTATTCAATAAAAGTCCTATTAAGCCATTGTATGTAATGAACAATCCAGAGCAAATCTAATATTTTCAGTGGATAATTATTTTTAACATCCTCTTGGTAACCGGCGGCGGAGGCCTTGGATGTTCTTAGCACGGACCCGCGTGCGGTGGGCCCTCCCCCGCTTTCATTTCCCTCTGCCGGAGGCCCTGAGACAGGCCCCCCGAATTCGGGGGCTCCTGCAGGGTTCGCCAGCAGACCCTGCTCCCGAAGGAGGGCTCGGACGGTTTTCCGGCACACGGCGGGTCCCCGGGAAGCGTTGGGTGAACTGAAATGAACTGAGTTGGAATGGAGAAGGGGCAGTCAGAGGGTTCTAGAAGAAGTGAGTCCCAAGCTGTGTTGGCAGAGCTGACTCAGCACCGGAGCCCCTAGAGACCGGAGGGTCACAGGAAAGGAATTCGAGGTCCCGCACGCTGAAGGGACCTGTGCAGGTGCCCGAAAGGAGCCCCAGGTCTTGCCCCCTGCACTTTGGCTCCTCGCCTGCTCGGGAAGCAGGCTCCGTGTCCGGGCACCCCTGCTCCTGGAGCCACCAGAGTGGTCTTGTCGCCAGCCAAGTGGGGGTCACCTTGGCAGAGGCCACCTGCTTAGCTGCTCCCCCACACTGTTCAGGCCAGGAGATGACCCTGGTCACACTGACTCAGGTCACACTCTATAAGGCTGTCTCCCCTTCCAGACCATAAGCTTCTGGAGGACGGGGTTTTCTCATTCATTCTTTCATTCAGTTGTTATTTACTGAACACCTACTATGTGCCGGGCTGGACCTGAACCAGACTGTGGTCTGTAGTTGTAGGTAACTAACTCACATGCTGCTTTCATGGCGCTTAATAGTTGAGCGGGATCTGTGTCCTCATGTGGCACAGTGCTGGGCGCACAGCAGGCCCTCAGTGAACTTTGGGTGGGTGGATGGGTGGGTGGGTTTTGGATGGATGAGCAAATGGATGGATGGATGGCAAGATGGAGAGTTAACACCCCCAGTGTACAAATCAAAAGCATTCTCTGTCCATAAAAAAGGCCCTGTTCTATCTGCTTACACTCCCAGAACTTTGCAGGGAATCATGTAAGACCAGGAGGCAGTTGTGATAAGAAGATAAGGGCCCAGAGTTATAAGGCCTCAGTTTGAAGCCTGACTTACCAGTGACCTTGGCTTTCACCAAGTCTTTTGACCTCTCAGTGCCTCTTTTCCCTCATACGACGAATGTGAAGGATTGGGGGAAATAGATTTGAATGACGACAAGAAGTAGTATTTGTCTCATAGTTTGTTGGTTTGGTTTTTTTTCCCCCCGGACTAGAATCAGTCCCAGGTTGTAATAGTCACATAGTATTTATTTGAGTACTGTGGAATTTAAATTATTAGGATATTTTATTTTCTGCAGATCTCTCTTCCCTTGGAAAGACTCAATCTGGACGTTAATTAGGTTTTACTCATGATCCATCAATTTAATGCAGTAACTCCTTACGTGAAACTGACACCATGGAGCAGATGGGCAGAAGGAGGCCCATGAACGTGTGCGTGTGGCCCTGGGAGGGAGCTCGGTGACACAGTTTGATCACAGCCGAGAGCCCAGCCGAGTTCATTGCCCGCATGTGGAGTATCCCACATTCCATCTCTCCCCTGGTCTATTTCAGACTGCGCCCCTGCTCTCTTTGCTGGCAATTATTTGCACAGCGTTTTACGTCTCTAAGTTCCCATTGCCATGATCTCCCACAGCCTTACCCACCGCCCTCTGCTAGCAACGTTATCACCAGCCACAGTGACAGGATGGAGGGGTGGCCGTGAACTTGAGGAGCAGGGTGGGTGCCCGGAGGTGAGGTCTGTGCTCTCCTTGCCCCTGCCCCCAGCTCCACGCTCTTGACTCCTGCCCTCTTGCTATCTCTTGGTCCCACCTATCCTGGGATCTGTGGCTCCCTGGAGCCTCGTTACACCCAGCCAAATGCCACCCAGCAGGTGCCACAGATCCCAGACTGCAGGAACCCACCCTGTCGTGACTTTTAGCCACACGCTTGTAGCCACCTGCACGGGCGAGCCTCAAGGTCACAAGTGGCCTGAATAGGCTTCCGGGTTAGAACCCAGGTGTTTGCACTCATTCCACTCCCTGCCATGGAAGGGAGCATGACCAACGTTTCATCCAACTACAACTTCCAGAACCTTCCAAGTTGCCAGCCATGAAGAAGGAACCTGGCGGGTGGGCCAGTGACCCCCCCACCCCAGCTCTCCTCCTCACCGGGGACCTTCTCGTTCTGCCACTGCTTGGGGCTGTTGCCGGGCCCCGTCTCCTGTCATGGTGAGGACCAAGTGGCAGAAGAATGGGGTAAGAGTCAGGTGGGGCCCACCTGGGAGCTCACGCTAGCTGAGCCCTCTAGTGGGAAAGGAGACTAACCCGGAGAGCAGGTTCTGCTAAAACATGCCGGCTCTGAGTGCTGCCCTTGGAGAGAGGAAGAAGGAGAAGGAGAACATCTCCTCAGCTCCAGGGATGTGCCGGAAGCTTCACATACATTATCTGATTTCGTCTGCACAACAGCGCAGCCCTGAGAGGTTTTATGATAATTTCTGTAGAGAGGAGGAAGTGGGCCTAGAGAAGTCAAGTAACTTGCTCGAAGCCACACAGCTTGCCAGCCTTAGAGCTGAGACTTGAATGCCACCGTCCGACTCTAAAGCTGGTGCTTATTCTAGAAAGCTTGCAAAGTGTCTTGAAATTGCTTCCGAAGTAGAAGAAGATGGGGAGACCGGTGAGACTTACACTTTGCCCTCCAGCATAACAAGAGGGACACCTGGCTGCTTACGGTCAGCACGCACAAGGGAAAGGATTCTTCCCTGGGGCTATCGGGGGAAGGACCTGGCACCTACCTGGGACAGAGCCGTGCTCCCCAGGGAGCTCCTCCACCTCCAGACTCGAGCCCCTTCCATCCTCAGGCCTGGAGTCCAGGAACTTGGGAGGGCAAGTCTGACCCGGAGACCCAGGGCCTGGCATCCTCCCGGGGCCGACCTCGGAGTGGGTATTTTCTTGAAAAGTAGTGGACACGTGCCACTGACGTAGGAGTACGGTAGCGTCCTGCTGCGGGCACGTGGGGCCCAGAGGCCTGGCTGGGAGGACTCACGGGTGTTCACGCTGGGCACCTGTGCCGCTCCTTCCTCCTTCACACTGTCTCCTGGCTTCTGTCCTCTGTCCCCTCCTACCCAGGCCTGCGGCAGCTCCTTCCCAGGGAGGAGGCCTAGAGCTGCAGAGAAAACCAAATGGACAAACCACAGAGTTCGGAATCAGACACATCTGGATTTCACTCCTGACGTCATCTTTTACCAGCGTGGCCTTGAATGGGTTCTTCCAGCTTTTCTGTGTCTCATCTGTATTATGGAAAACACGCCCCACAGATGCGAGATCTAGTTCTTGATCATAGCATTCTCCAGATCCTTCCATCTCCTAAATCCACTGCACCCCCAGAATTCAGCCACAGCCTTCTGGGGCCCTCACTGCACACCCATCCCATCCCTAGTTAACCTCGTCTGGCCATTTAGGGGCTGATGGCCCCAAATCTTGGCCTCTGGCCTGGGCCTCTCTCAACATCGTGCCTCCTGGGAGCTCCCCTGTGACATCTCAAAGACTTAATACCTCCACACAACCACCCAAACACACACCTGTCTGTGTCTCCCGTCTCAGGGGAGATGGCCAGCCCCCAGTCCCCCTGGCCGGAACTCTGAGGGGACCCGCATCTGCCAGTAGACCCTGGGAATTCTGCTTCCTTCACCTCACTCGCTTTGGCTCCCACCTTCCCAACACAGCTTCCTCCACCTTTTTCTCCCCGCCACCCTACCCCCGGTTGCCTTCCCATCCAGTGTGATCCCTTGACTTCAGGTCACGTCCTGATTGACATCCCCAACTTCTCAGCATAAAGCTGGGCCCCTGGCCTAGCCCCTTCCTGCCCCCCCCGCGCCCCCCCCCCCATCTCTCCCTCCAAGCCGCTTGAGCTCTAGGCCCAGCAGGCCCCCGCACGTCCTGGATAGGCAGCACACACTCCATCTTTGCCCAGGCTCCTCTTCCCCACGCGGCCCCCGCCCTCCCACCGCGAAGGAAGCTCATCATCCTCCTCAAAACTTAACCCAAGTATGCAAAACACGAGGTGCGGAGCTGTGTCTGTAACATTCTCCCATTTGCATTCATTCATTCATTCATTCTTTTATTTTGAGAGAGAGAGATCCATCACGAGCG
The DNA here is from genome assembly GCF_964656455.1 of Halichoerus grypus. NCBI lineage: Eukaryota > Metazoa > Chordata > Mammalia > Carnivora > Phocidae > Halichoerus > Halichoerus grypus. The sequence continues at coordinate 8,306,021 of NC_135717.1, forward strand.
GGAGGGGCAGAAGCATGCCACACATGCTTGATCAATGTAGCTTTGCGGTAAGTTTTGAAATTAGTAAGTGTGAGTCCCTCACCTTTGTTTTTCTTTTTCAAGATGGTTTGGCTGTTTTGGATCCCTTGCATTTCAGTACAAATCTTAAGGATCAACTTGCCAGTTTCCGCAGCGAAGCCAGCGGAGATGTTGACAGGCATCGCGCCGAATCTGTAGATCGATTTGGGACTTTTGCCATCTTAACAATATTAAGTCTCCCGATCCATGAACGTTTTAAACTCTCACTTTCAAATGGTTTATGGCTAGTGTATAGAAAGACAATTGATTTTTGTGTATTGATCTTGTATTATGCAATCTTGCTGAACACTGTATATGTTTTTATACCTCCCATTTTTTACGATATACATATATTGTCTGTTCACAAAAACCGTGTTTCAGAAACCTCAGGTAAGAAAATAAAAAGAAAAAAAAACTCAGGTAGACGTTCATCCTCCTCCACAGCCCCACTGTGATTTTCCTGTGAGGCTTGGAGGGGACGGGGATCGGTTCTGGCCCCAGAGGATAGGATAGCACACCCACCGCCTGGCACATTATAGCTACCCCTTAAATGATTCTGTTGACTGAGTGAAAGAATGAACAAACCAGTAAGCAATTCATGCGGCCCGCACGGTCCACCTCTGAAGCCCTATGCTGTTGGCAGAGGCTTTCCCACTGGGAAGCGGTTATCTGCCTCGTCGCTTCTACCTCTTGGTTCTGGTTTTGCACTCTGGGGAGAGAGTGGATCGCTAATCCTGCTTCCCCACAGCAGCTCTTCAGATACACAGTGACAGCCAGCACGTCAGATGTGTGCGGCCAACGGTAAAGGGAGAGAGAGATGCTAGTTACTGTTTTCACGGTCTTTACAATATTTCTCACGCTGTCCTCTGCCACAGATCTCTTCTCCGTGGCCCCACATCTTTATTTCCCCTCTCATTCTTCATGGCACTGTCTTCTCTGGACTTCTCTCCAGTTTTCTTCTCCTAGACATTTGGGCAAGGCAGGGGGCAAGTAGCTAAGGAATATTTCCACCGGTTTATATAAGAAGCAACTGTGTGTTGTTACCCACGTCTACGCTGCATTGCCTTCGTAACCAACCAAAACTGCCCTGTGGGATTTGTTCATCCTGCTTCGAGCCGTGTAGAGATTTCCAGTTAGCCTCGTTCTGTTCCCTGTGATGGGAAGTATCATGGATGTGATTCTTCCTCACTGGACTCCGTGTGCGAGTTGGAAGTTATGATGGAATGTGACCTTGAGAAAGAAAGCTGGTGGTGGCAGCTGGGCTCCCACACCTGCTCCCCGTCTCTCCTCCCTCCGCATTGCTCCAAGGGTGACCAGGCTGCTGGGAGAGGGGCTCCCTCCCCGCCGGGGTCCTCTCGTGTCTCCCACGGGGCTCATAGCAAACATGCTTTTGCCACTGTGATCTCGCTTTAGAAAATATATGCCTTCGGGTGCCTGGGTGGCTCAGTCGTTAAGCGTCTGCCTTCGGCTCAGGTCATGATCCCAGGGTCCTGGGATCGAGTCCCACATCGGGCTCCCTGCTCTGCGGGAAGCCTGCTTCTCCCTCTCCCACTCCCCCTGCTTGTGTTCCTGCTCTCACTATGTCTCTCTCTGTCAAAAAAAATAAATAAAATCTTAAAAAAAAAAAAGAAAAGAAAAGAAAATATATGCCGTCCTTTCACGTGGCTGTGTTCAATTAAAGTTAGAACTCCAAAGCTGTGGCCACGTATGTGTCTGTTTTGGATGGGATCTTGGTCATTCTTTGTTGGCTTCCAGTGGGCCACGCGGCTCTGTGAATCATGTTTTGCTCTTGAAAGATGCAGAGTGAGACAGGGCCAGTCTCTCATCCCTGCAGCTCTTGCTGGTCCTTACCAGCCTGTAGTCCAGCAGAGCACATCGATTTGGAAATTCTGTTAATGGTCCGTGCTTATTTCTAAATCATTAGCTTGTACATTCCCGGGGCACAGGCTGGTGGGTTGTTCATGAGCGGGCTCTTGCCACCGTGGTATCTCAGATGTTGTTTAAGTGTCTCTCTGTCCCCAAGACTTGAATCAGAGGAGGACAGTGTGTGGGGCACTGGGAAGAGAATGGTGCCTTTGGATCTTCTCTAGAAAAGTTTCTGATGTTTACTTGATTCTGTACCCTCCTGATTGTACCAGCTACTGGATGTGGGAGATTCTCGTGGTTCATTTTCACAGTTCAGCAAGGAGGGAGTGATTCCCTAGACAGATGGAGAGACCGAGGTGTAAATAGTTGAAGGAACCCACCTCCAGATCATCCAGCAAGCATGCCCCAGAGCTGGCTTCAGACCCGAGTCTCTGTTCCTTCCAAGCATGCGTTCTTTCCACTGGCTGTGCGGCCCCAGGCATCGTGCTGGGGTGTCATTTTATCCTTGGTGGGGTTCTGTAGGGGTCTGGCTCTGAGCCTGGTCAGTTTCCCCGTCTGAGAAGTGGTGTTGCCAATCTGGGGGCTCCATCACCATTCACAGCAACCAAGATTTATTCTCCCCACTTTGCAGACAAGGAAACTGAGGCACAGAGGTTAAGTCATTGGCCGTGGTAGTGCACCTATGTTGGTGCTGGAGCCGGGACTCAAGACCCTGTTCTTCTGACACTGTACCCAGGCCCTTGGCCCCGGGTGGCCCTGCCCCCCCTACCACCTGTGCCTGGCGAGGCCTGGGCGGCTCCCTGGAAAGATGACCTTTGCATTTCAGAATATACTACGCTGCGTGAGCAGCAAGACCAGTGTGTTTCATATTTTTTTGGGTAATCCTTAAGTAAAAAGTCCACACTGTGGCACCCAGACCACGGCCACCCTCGGGGAGGTTCGGGGCTCACCAGTATACAAGCAGGACATCCATTGTCAAATGATAGCAGCTACGGAGTGTTCTGGGCCTCCCAGGTGCTCAGCCGAGTTATAGGCACATTCCTTCGTAATACTCACCAAAAAGCCCTTGAAGAGGTCTTATTTTCTCCATTTTAGAGACAGCATCACCTGGTTATTGCATCTTCAAACCCAAACCGCCACCACCCCCACCCCACCCCCCCCCCGCCACCACCTCCCCAGGGTTCTCTCATTCTGACGAGGAAGTTTGCTCTTCCCTAAACTAGGCCTGAGCTTGGCTTTCATGCTTCCCACTTTTCAGACTGGACTAAATGGAAGCTAGTAAAAGCCTCCTTGAAGGTCTTAATTATAGGAAACTGCCTTCTCCGCTCCGATTCTGCAAAATAACCAATGCCGCAGAATCCGGCCGTGAGTTCCAAGGAGTCCCTGAGTCCGTGCAGCCTTCTCCGCCCGGAACCTTCCCGCACTCACTCAGAGATGTTCCCAGGCAGCCTCCTGTGTTAGTTAGGACCCGGATGCTGCGGTAACGAGTGGAAGGTGCCACTGCCCTTGGCCTGCGATAGACCACAGGGTGGTGGAGAGAGGAAGCTCACGCACGTGAGTCATCATCACTTGGTGGGGGAAGTAGGCAGAGAGAGATTTACAGTGAGCTTAGGTGGCAGAAGGACCGAGTGACCAGTGGTGCCTGGGGAAATCAGGAGGACACCACACAGGAGGCGTCACCTAGACTGACTCATGAAGGATTGCCCCCATGAGTTAGGGGCTGGATTCCCCCATGCCCAGGGTGAAGAGCATTCCAGGCAGAGGAACTAGTGTATAAAGACCTGGAGGCATGAAGGGGTGTGGTATGTTGGGAGGACTGAGGCTTGGTGTGGGCAAGTGTGGTCAGTGGTGGGATTTGGTGGGAGGTGAAGTTAGTGTAAATCAAGGGCCACGTGGGGAAGGGTTCTGGGACCTCAGCCCGAGGAGTGTGGATGGTAGTCTGGGAGTGAGGAGAAGCCATTAGGGTAAAGCGGCTCCATGTTTTTTTCTGGGTGCTGGGAAAGTGACCCAGGGCCCCCGTGGAGGACACATCACGCTCCGTGGCAAGGAGAAAGTACAGTTACGGAGATCTGCTGGGTACCGGCCTGCAGTTCTGCACTGGAAGTAATGGGAGGATGTCAATTAAGGCTAAAGCATCAAAGCAAGGAGAGATTATAATTCTGAAATCGATTTCTGAGGCCAGACGATTAGGACTTCTTGATTGATTGGTGGTCAAGGCTGGTGGTCAAGGAGGATTTATATATCTGTAAATATCACACTGTTCTGTCCTTTTTTCTGTCCTACACAAAGCACCGTCCAGTTCAAATTCACGCTTGTAGTCGTTCTCCCCACATTTCATTCCTCTGCAGAAAACAGGAGAGTCCTATTAAAAACTCAAGTAACAGCCTCCAAAGCCTCAAACCCATTAATGTTCCGAGTTACAGGTGGGTGAGGGACCTTCCCAGGGAATGTCACCCTATGACAGGAGCATGCCCCTCAAAAGTTGCGGCCTCCTCTCCCCTCGCCCCCACCATGAGTGCTGATTATGGGACTGTTGGAAGCAGTTAATTCTGTTAAAAGTAGCGTGGCAGTTTGTACAAAAACTGACGCCTTGAGTGTGTAAATTCTCTTCTAACTGACCCTCTAGAAATTGACACGTAATTTACATGATACTTGTGTGATGTTTCATCTTCTAAGTATGTCAGGAGTCAGTAATTATCACCAACACCGAAATCTCTCCACACTGTTAGATTTTCGGTCTCGTTCGATTCTCCAGGGCTCATAAGGCAGACATTCTGGTCATTCCCTCCTCCTAGGCATAGAAAATAAAATTCAAAGAGGCAGAGGGTACGTAGCTGGCTTAATATTTCCAAATGCTTGATGGAGCCCTGTCGTAAATCCAGTCTTCTGGTTTCAAGTCCTGTGCCCTTTCTACTTTATCAACCCATCTTCCCTTCGGCCTGCACAATATTGGTTGTCAATTCCTTATTTTTACTTTGTTCTATCTTAGCGATATAACCACCCTAGGACTTGTAACAGACAGCTTTACTAGATCGTGCAGCTGTAACAAGCAACCCCAAATCTCAGTGGCCCGTGGCAACAAAAGATTACTTCTCACGCATATGACATATTTATTGGCTGTGGGCTGAGCGTGACGGCCCTGGGACCATGTGTGGTCTTCTTTGCGAGATCCCAGTAGAATTGGCGGCTCCTATCAGGTCACGCTGGCCTCACAGCGGAAGAAAGGAGCGCAGTGGCCGAACCATGTGATCGCTTTAAATCTTAAGCTCCGGCGTGGCACGTGGCACTGTCGCTTAGGTTGCATTGGCCAAAGCAGCTCACGTGGTCACACGTGATGTCAGTGGGGCGGGAAAGCCCCGCACGGAAGGTGCTGTTCCCCCGCCAGTCTTGGGCAGTGGCAGCGGCGTGCAGGTGGCCAGTGATCGGCAGCGACAACTCGAGATTCCACAGGACTCCCAGAACCCCACAGCGCGGTTCTGCCGGTGTCCGCAGGGTCAGGCAGCTGCTCAAGCCCCTCACCATCTCAGGGGTCTCACTGGTGACTTCCATGAACTCGTCTCCAAACCTGGCCTCTGAGTGTGCATGCTACTGTAAGCAACTATTGATTATTGCAAATTTATGAAGTGGGGTTTGTTTGGTTTTGTTTTTTGGGGTTTTTTTGCTTACAAAGATTTTATTTTTAAGCAGTCTCTATACCTAATATGGGGCTCGAACTTAACAACCCCGAGATCAAGAATCGCACACTCCACCGACTGAGCCAGCCAGGCGCCCCCTGATTGTTTCAGATTTAGAATAAAAACTTCTTTCTCTATCAGTTTTAATTCTTAGTACAGAAAAGCCAGACTCAGCATGGTAACAGTGATGTTGCTGGGAGAGTAACCGTTGGGTCCGGGAGACTCGCAGAGCGGCCGCCCGGCTGCCAGCTGGTGGGGACACCCAGCTCGCTGCAGGGGGGCGCGTGCAGTGGGAAAAGGTGCTTCCAGTGCGCTGGCTCCAGCAAGTGGCTGTCATCACGTCAGCACAGGAACCATACTTCCCAAACAAAGAACTCTTTACATATTAAGCATTTTCATAAAGGATTAAAACCGGATCCCTTAACCATTGGCTCACTTCTGCAGGTAAAACTGGATCGATTGAGGCAAATTGTCACGCACACAGTGGAAAGGTATTAACCACCTCCTGTGTGCTATTTGGGAGGAAAGGCGGTTGGGACAGAAAGCGTAGCGTGGGCTTTCAAGGAACCCAGGGTCTCCTGAGGGAGCCTCATCTGCAGTCCTAGAACCTCGGGACAATCCTATGGCGGGATGGGAGTGTCCGACAGGCAGCAGGGAGATGGGTCAGCTGAGCCTCAAGGATCAGAGGAACATTCCAAGGAGGCGCCTTCCAGGCTGCGGGGAAATTGCTCTTGTATGCAGGGAACAGGGAGTAACCGGGCGTGGCAGGAGGTGAGGCTGATCCCTGGAGCAGAACAGGTTTTCCCCAGGGCTGGGGCCTCCAGAGCTTCCCCAGCTCTGCCCCAGTGTGGCCACCTCTGTCCTTGCCCTCACTCACGATGGCTTTAAGGGGGTGGCGATGGGAGGCAGACTCCCTACCTCAGGCTATCTTTGCGCAGGAAGTAGTCAGAGGGTCTACCCCGGATCCTGCTTCCGACCATCTATGCCTTAAGACCTTACCTCGGACCGCTTCTCAGGGCCCCCGGGCTGAGCCCTGGCTCATGGTTGCAAAGGCAGGCAGCACACACACCTGAGCACATGCTGCGGACTGGTGTGGACAGTGCAGGGTATCGTCACAGAATGCTAAAGGTGGACAGGCACGGCCCCACTTCCGGGGCTCTAACTGCATGGACACGCCCAGGAAGCCCTGTTGATGGTGATGAAGTCACTGTCAGGTAGCCGGCCCTCCCGTGAGCACCTTACCCACGTGACCTCCTCTACCCGCCCAGCCATGGGAGGTGGGCGCCGTTACCCCCTTGAACAGATAAGGCTGGCCAGCTGAGCTCCAGGGTCCCCCTTCCTCCCTCCAAGCTCAGAGCCCTCCTCTTTGAGCGTGAGTAGGTGTTCAGCAGCAGGGATTCTAGCAAAGGGTGGTCAAGGAAGCAGGTGCACGAGATAGCCAGGGGAAGCCCACCACAGGAAGCACGGAGCCGGGACGGGGAGAGCTCAGACTCCGAGGCCTGGTCTCGGCTGAGGGTGCTGACCATAGGGGCGTGAAAAGAGTGCGCGAGAATAGAAAGTCTCAGAATCCCCAGAATCCACAAATCCTTCCAGGTTTGGAAGTCTCACAAGGGGCCTGGGCCGGGGACCTCAACGAGTAGAAACTCAACCACACGTGGAGTACTCATTGCCTCTCTTAAGAAACCTCGTCGTCCAATCGCTTCATGAATTAATGAAGCTCATTGGCCTGACCTTGTTCTCTCAGGACTGGCTTTGAATTCTCCTGCATTTGTGGCAAGGGGATGGGCAGGAAGGTGGCCCAGAATCGCGGTCCCTGTGTTAGCCTGTCAGAGCTGCCGTAACCAAGTACCACACACTGAGCCGCGTAAACGACACGCATTTATTTCACAGTTCTGGGGACTAGAAGGCCAAGGTCAAGGTGTGGGCAGTATCCGTTCTTTCTGAGGCTATGAGGCCGTGAGGGAGAATGTGTCCTAGGCCTTTCTCCTGGCTTCCAGTGGTTTGTTAGTGTTTCAGAGTTTGTAGATGTTCCACCCCAGTCTCTGCCTTCGTGTTCACACGGGCTCCTCCCTGGGGGTTTGACTGTGTCTGTGTCCAGAGTTTCCCTTTTTATAAGGACAGAGTCATATTGGATCAGGACCCACTCTAATAACCTCATCTTAACTTGCTCACCTGCAAAGGCCTTATTTGCAAATAAGGTCACATTGATAGGTGTTGGGTACCAGGATTTCAACCTCTTTTGAGGGGACACAGTTCAACCCATAACAGTCCCCAAGAGTGCTGTGTAAATTACCAACCCCCATGTCCCCCTCCCCATCAGCAACCTCCGCGGGAGAGACAGGTTCCTTCCGGATCCCATCCTTTGTCCACCACGGAGGCAGCTACGCTTTGTACACTTGGTCGGGAATACCTGGAAAGCCAGGGACCCTCCCGACGCGGGTCGTGAACTGAGTAGAGAAGCTTCTGTCAGTGTCAAGAGACACAAGGAGCAGCCAAGGCATCTACCCTGTTTCTTGGGCAGAAGCTCCGCTCCCCATGAGCACGTTGCTCTCCAGAGGGAACAGAAAGACCCAGAGCATAGGGAGTGTGCCAGACATCTGAAGGTAACTCCATATCCACTCTTACTCAAAATATCTACATATGGGGTGTTTAGATGCAGATGAAATAATACCATTAAGACATTTTCCAAATTTTGCAATAGATACTGGAGAAGATTTACCCATTATGATAGCACAATCCAAAATTTGACATGTGGTTTAATTTCAGATACACACATTTCTAACAGCTTTATTGTGATATAATTCACATACCATATAATTCACCCATTTAAAGTCTGTAGCCCATTGATTTTCAGTATAGTCACAAAGTTGTGCGACCATTAACACAATCAACTGTGGAACGTCTTGTCACCCCAAAAAGCAACCCTGCACCCCTAAGCTATCCTCCTCCAAACCCCCATCCTCTCCAGCCCCAGACAACCACTAACCTACTTCCTGTCTCTGAAGTTTGCCTATGTGACTACATTTCATTCAACTCTGTATTTTTTTTAATTAGGAAAAAAAAATTGAAGGGAATTAGAAACCAGACAGAGGATGACTTCTACTGGAGAGTGGAAGAATTAGAATTTTTATTTTCCTCTCTCTCTCTCTCTCTTTTTTTTTTTTTTTAATTTCTCTAATTCTACAATGAGCCTGAGTTGCTAATACTTGGGGCGGGGGGACCATCTTATTGTAAAAATAGAGAACTGTCTTGTCATTTTTAAGTCATCCTTGTGGATTATTCCAAACACTTCCTCAGCACCTAAAAAAAAGAAAAATCACAGTCTTATTTTATGGGAAGAAAATACATCCGAGTTCCAAACAACTGACTTCAAATGGGAATTTTGGAGCACAACTGGCTAGAAACTGGAAATGCTGGTTAGCTCTGCATTGGATTTCCTGAGACCTGTCCCCCGCCAGCCCTTGGGTCCCATTCCGCAGCGTCTTCCTATCCTTCATCAGGTGGCCTCTCTCGGCCCTGAACAAATTGTTGGTTGGCTCCTGCGAGGGACCCTATAATTAAGCCACATCCTTTTGCCTCTTTAATAACACTGGAGACAGAGAGTATAATTCTGTGAGGGGACAGAAGGAATATGTAATTTAGTGTCCTTTTCCTGAGCCAATATGAGCTTGGTGCGTGTAGCATCTTGCATGCTTCAGGTGTAAAAAGTGATCTGATGTCTCAACAAGTGTGTTATGTGAGCAAAATACGTACCAAGTTCATCCAGCAATCAGGGGCTCTTTGGATGTGTGTCCGGCATACTTGGGAGTTTCACGTGTCCCCTTTTGTTGATGAAGAGACTTTACACTAGCCCGGCTGGGTGAGTTCACGAGACACACCGATCCTGGCCACCGTCACTAGCCTGGTGCCTAAGCTAGAAAACCTGGGTGCCATCCTTGATTTGCCTCAATCTTCTGTGCCTCCTATCAACTCAGTTTGACCCCCTTCTCCCCACTTGGCCTCTTTTCCTCCATCTCTACTGCCCTACACATTGCTCACTGTGTGGGGGCAAAAGCCCCTGAATGTCACCTCCTGTGTACACTGTGGGCCCTTCGTGGTCTGAGCCCTGCTCACCTGCCTGGTCTCATCAGCCAAGCATCCCCGTTCCCAGCCCAGCAGACCCCCATGTTCCCTGGTGTGTTGTGACAGCCCCATCCGTGGGTTCTTAATCTGGATCCCGTGGACAGAACACAAGAGGACCTGTGAGTGTCCTTAAGTAGAGCACATCACCGTGCATGCATGTGTTTTTAGGGGGAGGGTCCTTGGCTTTCATCAAATTCTTCACCAGGATCTGTGAACCCCCAGATTGAAGAGCGTTGCTCTGGGTGTTTGAACATGCTCCTCCCCTTTAGGCAATGCCTCTCCTTCCCACCTGGTGAACTACTCTTGCAGTCTCTGCTCAAATGTCACCCACTTGCCTGCTTGGTGGCCCTTTCTCGGTGTCCCCGTGGCTCTGTCTTTCCCAACTGGGATTTAATCCCTTGTTTGCATACCTGTTTCCCCTACTGGACCACGGCTCCTGGGGCTAGGAGCTCTCGCTCTGCCCCCTGCCTCTAACACACTGTCTGGCACACGGCCAACTCTTAGTAAATGCTTGCACAGGAAGGACAGGGACTGTTCTCTCAGCTGGGCAGTGGGACCGAGTGTTGCAAATGGCTGCACAGCACTGCTCCTGCCTCGTTACCCTCACCAGCGGGGCCCACGTGGACTGGTGCCCCTTTGTGCGTTTTTAGCCATTTACCCCGAGAGGAAGGAACCAGACTTCTGTTTGCCGTGGGAACTCACTAGATGTGTGATGATTTCTCAATTACCTCTTGACAAATTTTGAGCTCTTTGTTTTTCTTTTCCTTCTTGTATTGCTTTTCAGATTGATGCACTGAGTAAAAGAAGCAAAGAAGCTGAGGCAGCCTTCTTGAATGTCTACAAAAGATTGATCGATGTTCCAGGTAAGCCCATGCACTTACAGAGGCCACCAGTGGGTGTTGTGTGGTGGTGCGTTGGTGGGTCTCGGGCTTATTCTTCTCAGCTTCCCTAAGGGAATTATACCAGCAGCTCCCCAGGAAACTGGGAATTCTGGGAATATGGATTCTCCAAAACCCAGACTTTGGGTGGGTATGCAAATCAGATGTGTATTTGCTGAAGTTAATCATATAACTTCTACTTGATGCCTTTGTAAATGCAAAAACCCAAATCTGTGGGGCTACCTTTAGCTTCGGTATAAAGAGGGAAGAAATAGAACCCATGTGTGTGCCATGCAGACATGGTGAATGTTCTTCCCGGCCATTGGAATTGCTCACTTGCTCTTAGTAATGCTCTGAACATTACTGGTATTACTAGAGCGGCTTTTAACAAAGCAGAGCAGAAACAGATCTCCTTGGTGTCTGTACGTGTGTTCCAGTTCAGGTTCACTAGGCTCTGCTGTCCCCTCTGGGAGTGGGAGTTAATGGAGGCCAAACCAAGCGAGGGGTGGTGGAAAGCACTCTGGACACTTTGGACATAGAGGAGGGAGATACAGATTCTCCTGCCAGGGCCTATTGTGAGGTCTTGGTCACATCCTTTTCTTCTCTGGACCTCAGCTTTCTCATCTGGGAAATGGAATAAGGGGAACAGCCTAGTGATGAGAATGGTTTTCTTTCTTCTAACTTTTTGCTGTCTTGGGAGCATATCCAGCCCGTAGTTCCAAATTCTGGCCATTTGATTTACTGTAAGAGTTTGTATCCACCTAGGGTTCCCCAAACACCCTGGGCAAGGCTCATGAGGAGGATTCTTCACAGAAACTGGATCATTTGATGCCTGACATGCATTGTTTCTCAGGAATCGGCAGCTTGGTGGGCCTGTTCGCATTTTCTTTTGCAAGTTTTGTGTGGGTGACTTAGTTGAAAGGGGACAGGCTTGTTTTGTCTTTGCCAAAGACCCAGAGAGTCTTTAGCTGCTGTTTTCTAAATAACCTACACTCTCAAGTCCATTTGTATCTGGGTCTTCCCTTAGTGAAGTTTCTCAGCCGGGCAGTCACTTTAACAAGTTACTGGCTTTCTCTTTCTGCAGTTATACTCCATCTTAATTTCCCATAGAAAAAGAAGAGACGGTTTTTAAATCAACACTCCTCTTTGCCTGAGCAGGCTTCATTCATAGACCTATAATTTTTATAGAATTTTGATCATAACATGGGTAGGTATTTATATTCTGCTTTTGTTGCTTAATATTATACCATCGGCATTTTTCCCATATTGGTGATATTCTTCATAGTTCTCATTTTTGGCTGGAGAATTCAAGTTTGCCGTTTCAATTTAAGGTGGTAGGAGCAAATGATGTTTGATATTTCCTGTTAGAGTAAAAAGTCAATCAGAGTACATCTGCATGCCCCATAGATCACTTTTACTTACCTCCTAGGTATTTCTTTCTTGCAAATGCTGTGGTCTGACAAATCTAAGTTCCTTGAAAAGCAGGAATGGACCTTGGAGCACTCTGCCTGGGTTTTGAAGTCTGCTTATTGCTCAGATGAAGTAATCCTGCGGCTGAGCCTTACAGGAAGGGCCTGGTCAATAGCATTGCATTTACTGACAGTCAGGCAGTTAGGAGGTGTCAGGATGCCTTAACTGTCTGTGTGCTTCAGGCCACGATCCAGCTGAACCCAGAAACATTCGGGGGGGGGCGCTGTTAAGTTCTAGTTGTAAGAAACAGCAACTTAAACTACGTCAGAAAAGTCAAGGCAGCTCTTGGGAATAATGGGATGGGTATTTCGGCTATTTGTCATATGGCCCAGCTCCAGGAACCCAGGAAGAGCCGACCAGCTGGCTCCAGGAAGAGGTGGAGACAAAGCCCCACCAACTAAGGAGGCTGGCCCAGAAATCTGACAGAACCAATCCCCACTGTCCCCTATCCATACATTTTTTTTTTATAAAGATTTTATTTATTTATTTGAGAGAGAAAGAGAGAGAGTGAATTAGCAGGGGGAGGAGCAAAGAGGGAGAAAGAATGTCAGGCAGACTCCACGTTGAGCGTAGAGCCTGACGGGGGGCTTGATCTCATGACCCTGAGATCATGACCTAAGCTGAAACCAAGAGTCGCAAGTTCCAGAGACTGAGCTACCCAGGTGCGCCCCCTCTCCCCACCTCTCCACCCCAATCCGGAAATTTTGTGTCTTTCCTTGTTTCTCACCTCGTGGTCCTACTGGGATGAAAGCTCCCTGAGGACAGCTTTGCTTTATCACTCTGTGCCCAGGACTTGGAGCAGGGCCTGGTGTACCGCAGCCGTGATACGTTGCATGCCCCGAGGGGTCGCATCATCCCAGAGCCACCCCGGAGTCCTCAGCAGCAGAACTCACCAAGGGGCACACTAGTGGCTCTTAAAGCTCCATCCCGGCTCAGTTCTGACTCCTCCGATTGTCAGCTTGCATATCCACTAGCTCCTGGGCATACCCACTGGGATGACAGATGGGCACCCCAAAACCACCCAGCGTGTCCGGAGCAGACTGGCTCCTTCTTGCATTGCCTCTCTCAGCGAGCAGCATCACCTTCAACCCAGCTGCTCACACCACAGCGCGGGGTCACCACGTCCTGGCCATTCTGCCTCCAGAATGTTCTTGATTCCATCCGCTTCTCTCCATCCCTGCTTCTGCTCTCCACTTCATAATTCAGGCCACTCCCCTCATGTCTACAGTATCTGGAATCGAGTCTCCATGCTTGTGGGAATGGGTTATTCTTCACCTGCAGGCAGGCCAGGCCCCCTCTCAGCTGATACCTTACTCCTCCAGATGAACTTGAGACACTCCTACGTAACCTCCCAGGTCTGCTTAGCCCTTCACACACACACACACACACACCCACTCCCAGCACCTTGTGTTTGCCTCTGTTATAACTATTGGTACTCTGCTATTTTCCCTTCTGGCCCGGCAGGGAGACGGGCAATGTGGTCTTGTCCCTCCTCATTTTCCTTGTGTCTCCCCCAATGCCTGCCCCATAGCAGAAACTCCATAAATACTGGTTGAATGAATAAATTAAAGGATCGCATTATTTCTTCAGCATGCTTTCTGAGGTTGTGCAGTATTAATTGTTCATGTTGGACCATGCTCCCGAGATGGACACTGGCACCAGGGAGAGCACTCTGGAGGGAGAAGAAACTTTGAAGCCCTGGCTCCTTCCTCTTGTTCATCTTCCACATCCCAAATCCCAAATAATGGTATTTCCCTGCGCCAAAGCGCCTTTGTATTAAAGACACTGAATAAACATTTAGATATATAATCGTCCTGATGAGTCACCCCAAACAGATAAAATAGTTAAGACCCCCATATTTACCTTCTTCCTCATTTGCCACTAGATTGTTCTTCACTCTGTGGTCCATTTTGAGAGTATTTTAAGATGCTTTTTATCGGAAATACACTGCTTACTTCGGCCAAAGCACGCTCTTTCCGCACTGTTGCAACCCCTCCCTCCCAGGGGTTAGTTGGTAAGTGCCTCAGAAGCTGTCCCCTCCCTGGGTCCCCAGAACCATGCTGAGCCCCAGGGGTGGAGTCGGGAGTGAATCAGCCAGATGACTTCTTGTTTTCATGGACTTCAGAGGGTGGTGGGAATGTGGGCATTAAAAGTAATCACACACGTAGTAATTAAAGTGTAGGTATGACAAGTATTTTGGAGACAGTGCCCATTGGGCATGAGAGTGTAGATCAGAAAGGGCTGGGCCGGGTCCCAGGCAGCCGCCCTGGGCAGTGACAAGAGGGGCCAAGTACGATGTCATCTAAACCGAAACACTGTCAAGGGGGCACTGCTAATAGTTATGCCCGAGTAAGGGGCGCACACCCGTGTGGTTACCTAGCTGCAAAGGCAGGCAGGGGCCTGGTAGGTTATGTGAAGGATTCTGGACTTCATCTAACAGACAAAAACTAGGGATGGCTTGTAAGCAGGGAAATGACACTATCCTATGGGCGTAATAAAAATGTCATCCTGGGGTGCCTGGGTGGCTCAGTCAGGTAAGCGTCTGCCTTTGGCTCAGGTCATGATCCCAAGGTCCTGGGATCGAGTCCTGCATCGGGCTCCCTGCTCAGCGGGAAGCCTTCTTCTCCCTCTCCCTCTGCCCGCTGCTCCCCCTGCTTATGCTCATTCTCTCTGTCTCTCTCAAATAAATAAATAAAATCTTAAAAAAAAAAGTCATCCTGACTACAGTTGGGACAACAGATTAGAAAGATGTCCCAAGGGGACATGGGGAGGGAGAGTTGAGGTCACTCAGTTTCGGGTGGCGGGAGTAAAATTAGAGGGAAATGGACGGATTTCAGCTGCATGAAGGAGGTAGGGTAGATGATTGAGGAAGGTGACCGGGACAGCCCTCGCCAGGACACGGTGAGAGCAGCGTCACTTCCTTCAGGGCTTACTTACATGATTCCCTCTGGTTTATTAATTAAAAGGAAGACCAATAGGGGCGCCTGGGTGTCTCAGTCAGTTAAGCGTCTGACTCTTGGTTTTGGTCAAGTCATGATCTTGGGGTTGTGAGATCAGCATCGGACTCCACGCTCAGCGGAGAGTCTGCTTGAGATTCTCTCTCCCTCTGCCCCCCCCCACCCTCTTTCTCTCTAAAATAAATAAATCCATCTTAAAAGCAAGACCAACAGACAGTTTGGAGGATTAACCTGTCTTCCTGATTTCTAGTATCTTGTCTCATCGTTGTTCTAATTGAAAATGGCCTTTGCCTTTATTGTCAATGTCATGGAGGCAGGAGAGCGGTTTTACATTTCGATTCATAAATAAGTTAGGATTTTACTACGTTAGTCAAGATGGCTTCATCTGTCAGTTTCATCATGGACAGATTTTTTTATCCTAATGTTTATGGTCAACCTATAGGGGTAGCTTCAACTTGGACATATTTAAGTTTTTCTATTTTAATGTACCTCTGGTTGAGATTTATATTTACTACTTGCTGATGATGAGCCCCATGAACAAGAGCATCACAGTCATCTGCCAACAACATGACTTGGTAAGGACACCTGGGCGAGGCCCCTCCAGAGGGGGAGTCCCTCTGCGGCTGGCTCCCCCAGGAGGCCAGCATCCTTCTGCATGGGCATCTGTATTTGTGGGTGAGAGCCACGTTCAGTGAATATCCGTCAACAGCAGTGATCCTGAGTGTGTAAGAAAAGGTTCGAGGTGTGCTGTTTAACAGGTCCTATAACACATTCCCTCGGCCAGCACTTTCTGGCGGTGTGTTTTGTGCCAGGCCCTAGAGCACCTAAGGTACAAATGGGATTGAGCCAGGCCTTGCCAGCCCCTGGGTGGTTCCTTTTTGCGTGGTGGAAGACTACACAGCCTTTGAGAAAATATCCCCACAGTTAAACAGGCAGCCTCCATCCCTAACTGCAGTGAAAGGAGAAATAAATGGCCCTGCTCTTAAAGTGTGATCCTCTCCGATAGCTGGAAATATTCTAGAATGACCTCTTAAAAAGGCTCTTGCAGAGCTGGAATGTTACTGTATTCTGAGCAGAATTATGATGGTATGCATAATCTGCCAGGAATTAACCTTGCGTGGGTGACTTGCTCTTGCTTCTTGATACTTTTCGGATTTTTTTTTTTTTTTTACAATGAGCATGTATTTATCTGTACAATGGGGGGGGAGCATAAATCAGGAAAATAATCATGATCTTCGTTTCTGAATAGCCCTTATTAATGGATTACAGATCAGAATTGAAGCACTAGTCAGTTGAGTATTTGTGAGACACTTACCAATTTGTGTAAAACACAACTGTGTCTTTCTGTCTCAGAAACATCTTGGTCACAGTGTGTTTTTTTTTTTTGAAGTTTAAAAAGGGGAAAAAGAGAGGGGGGGTGGAGCTCCCACCTGTGCACAGGGGGCTACAGAGCCTCTCTGCTTTGGGTATAGATTCATCGGAAGAGCCTCTCTCTGCAAGCTTCCATCGCCGCCTTGCCTCGGTCCGCGGCCCCCCAACAGAGAGAATCATCTTTCACTCCTTGCTAAGATGTGGTTTAGGTCCTACAGATACAAACCCTTCAAACACAAAGGCAGTGCCTGGAAGGGTTTATTTTAAGATTTAAATCTGAGGAAGCACATTACCAGTGATATAAAATATTCATTGACTCATGAAACACTGCTAGAACTCCATGTTTCACGACCGCCCGCCCTCCCTTTATTTCCGTGGAATAACTGGCCTGCAGGTGTATGTAAGTCAAGGTGTTAGTTTGCAGAAGTCTTGAAGGAGAGCTAGGTGAAGAGAGGCCACTCCGTTTTCAGAACCTGCTCGAGAATGCCCCTGCTCCCTTGAAAATGCCCCTGCTCCCCTCCGGGAGGTTGTAATTTGCATTCGGGAAAACCTGCCCTGGTAAATATACCAGCCGCCTAGCATTTGAGGATCCAGAAATAAAGTAGAACGTCATCATTTTTGAGAACTGCTTTTTAATGCTCCTCCATAAGAAGACAATAATCATCTGGGCCTTTGTGCCCAACATGCCTGTTTCCAGTGAGGACACACCATCACTTAAAACTGGAAAATATTGTTACGTCTGTTCTTCCTCCTTCCCTGCCTGTCCCCGACTCAAGGATCCCAATAGCAAGACTCCTGGAAAAAAAAAAAAACGAAATCTGAGGATTTAGTTAGAAACAGCCCTTGCTTCTCGTACCAAGGTTGTAAAGGACACACTCCTTGGTGGCATTTTTTTAAGACTGTAGGGATGTGGCCGCTCCAGCCTGATCCTGTGGGGCTACTCCAGTCCATGTATTCTAGATCTCCTGGTGTTGGCAGCCAGGCTGGTGCCCCGGCCCCTCCAGAGAGAACTCTGTAACCTCAGGATCCCCTTTGCACATTTTCAGTTTACCTTCATAAAACATTTTCATTCACACGTAAGAATCAGCCACCAACCAGCACCCTGATGGGACAGAAGAGGAACCGGGGCCAAGCTAGGAAGGCTGTGGGTTGCAGATGCCCTCCTGTCTCTCCGCTGGGCCAGAGCTGATCCCGAAGCAGCTTGGGGACTGGAGGCCAAGGGACAGTCACACTCTGCCCAGCGCTGGGGTCACTGTAAACCAGACAGGGAGGTAGCTTCTCTACCCTCCTTGCCCAGCTTCAAGCAAATTTGGGGCCCGATGAGCCTCTGTGTTTTGCACACCGAAGGTTTGCTGGCTGAGGAATTAGCTACATTTTAAAGAAAGGCAAACGTGACAAGATGGGCAGCTAAGCTCTGGACGCCACTTTTGGGTGTTGCCTCTCCTCCTCTGGGCTCTCCCTGCCGATCTCCTTCCTGGTCCCTGGACCCAGTGCAGGAACTCACCCACCGGGACTTGGGGATCCTGGGCTCGCTTGCGTGGGGAGGTGTGTCACCTCTTCCCCCCTTTGCCGTAACCGGGGTGGTCCTGGCACACTTGATATCTAGACAGCTTTTCATCAGTTGCTCATCAGCATGCTAATTGCTGTATGACTAATTATGCCCTGAATTCCAGTTGATTTTCTTAATGAGACAGCTGGGTTAATTATGTAATCGTATGATTACATTAGCCTAGAGTGCCCCGGCGCAAAGTAGCGTCTGCCGCGCCGTGATGTCATCACAGCGATGGCACTCACAAGGGGCACATTCCCCCTCCGATGGCGGGGAACGGCCCTCCTGCCTGCAGTGCTCTCTGCACAGACATGGGCTTGCTGTTCGCGAGCTCATTCTCTGCAGTCCTTGTGGTGTCTCCGGAGAGGCAGCTCACCACTGACCGGCCTGTCCACACCCTCCCCAGCACACCTGGGCCCCAGCGAATCGGAAGCCCTGCTTCCCAGCCTCTGCCGCGCTCCATGAAGTCCGGTGGCATCCTCCTCCTTCTAGAACGTCCCTCACCGAGACTGTTGGGTTTCATCAGAGCGTGCCTGCACTGACCGAGAGAATCCAGAACGAGAGGAAGACCGGAGGATGTCAGTTCGCTTCAAGTCTAAAGAGCACAGACTGGCCCCAGCCTTATCCTCCTTTTCCCCCTCCGTGTTCTGTTTCATAACTTCTTTCCACCCTGATCTCCGCACACCTCGTACCTCACTGAGAAGTACACGTGGTCAGAGGAGGGTGACATCTGCCAGCCACGGGCCAGCTCTCTACTCCCCATGACAGCAAAACTCTCAGAGTCACTTATGCCTACTGACCCCCCCCCCCCCCCCAGCTATACTCTTTCCCCAACGCCGCGGCTGCCTCCTCCTTACTGGGCTCTGAATGTCGGCAGATCCCAGACTCTGCTTAGCCTTTTTCTTTTCTGCATCTACATTCTCTCCCTAAGTGCCCTCTGATGTGTGTTATGCTCCCAAATGCCACCACCAACCTCATCCAGGCCACCATGACCTCTTGCCCCACTGGGGCACCTCCTTATCTCCCCCTTCTCCCATCTGTCCTTTGCATGGCATCTGGATGGGTCTAAATCAGTGGTCTCCAAACTACTTTTGTTCGTGTACCCCAAATCTTGAATTCATACCCCCAGCATATGCTTATGTATTTACTTATTTAAAGAATAGCCATGTATAATTACAGAAGTGTATTAAATACATTATAAGTCATATGCTGAAAGTGGAATTAAAAGGATGTGATGAAGAATAAAAGCGACTTCAGGGATGCCTGGGTGGCTCAGTCGTTAAGCATATGCCTTCGGCTCAGGCCATGATCCCAGGGTCCTGGGATCGAGCCCTGCATCAGGCTCCCTGCTCCGCTGGAAGCCTGCTTCTCCCTCTCCCACTCCCCCTGCCCGTGTTCCTGCTCTCGCTGTCTCTCTCTCTCTGTCAAATAAATAAAATCTTTAAAAAAAAAAAAAAATTAAAAAAAAGAATAAAAGCAACTTCAAATTTATATTTTATGAGCAGTACAAAAAACTTGCTCTCACAAAAAAATCCTATTTTAAAGTCAACTTGATAGAGGCGTGATTTGCATACAATAAAACGTACCCATCTTAAGTGTACAATTTGATAGTGTAGCCACCCTCACAATCAGGATATGGAACATTTCCATCGCCTCAAAAGTTCCCTGGTGATCCCAGACCCCAGCAACCACTGATTGGTTTTCTATCACTTTCGATTAGATTCACCATTTCTGGCATTTTACATAAATGGAGACTCTAGCATGTTCTCCTATGTGTCTGACCTCCTCCCCTCAGCGTGGTGCATGTCGTTCATCTGTATCATGGTCCTTTCCTTTTCAGTGTGAATGGTATTCCACCGTGTGGAATATAATAATGTGCTTATCCATCCCCCTGCTGATGGACCTTTGTATTGTTTCCAGCGTGAGGCTGTTGTGATTACCCGCTATAAGCATTCATGAACAGTTATTATGTGGACATACGTTTTAAATACCTAGGACTAGGGGCGCCTGGGTGGCTCAGTCGGTTAAGTGTCTGCCTTTGGCTCAGGTCATGATCCCGGGGTCTGGGATCGAGCCCCGAGTCGGGCTCCCTGCTCAGAAGGGAGTCTGCTCCCTTTCCCTCAGCCCCTCTTTCTGTTCATGCTTGCTCTGTCTCTCTCTCATAAATAAATAAAATCTTATAAATAAATACATACATACATACCTAGGACTAGAATTGCTGAGATCTAGGGTAGGCATGTGGTTAGCTTGATAAGAAACTGCTAAGCTATTTTTTCAAAGTAGTTGTGGCATTTTATCCCCCAGCAAGAAACCGGTGGGAGTTCCGGTTGCTCCACTTCCTCTCCATCAGTTGGTATTGTCAGTCAAATATATGCATTGCAAATGTTGTCTCCCCATACAAGGATAAGTTTTTATTTTAATAAAGCCCAAGTTATTATAATTATTTATGGTTTGGGTTCTTCTTATGTTCTAAGAAATTATTGCCTAGGTTATAATTTTTTTCTCTTATGTTTTTTGGGTGAAGTTGTATAATTTTTATCTTTTACCTCTAGGCCTACAATACATTTTGAGTTAATTTTTATGTATGGTTTAAGATTAGGGTCAAGTTTCATTGAAAATTAATGGATGTTATGTGTGTGAGATTTTTTCTAGACCTTCTTTATATGTATGTATATATGTGTGTGTATACGTGTGTGTGTGTATATATATATATATACACACACACACGTATACACACAACAAGGATCATCTATTTTATTTCATTATTCTGTGTGTCGATCCTTATGTTAATGTCACACTGTCTTGGTTACTATAGCTTAATAGTCAGTCTTAAACAGATAATGTAAGTCCTTTATCTTTGGCCTTCTTTTTTTTTTAAGATTTTATTTATTTATTTATTTATTTATTTGTCAGAGAGGGAGAGAGCACGTGTGAGCGCACAAGCAAGGGGAGCGGCAGGCAGAGGGAGAAGCAGGCTCCCCGCTGAGCAAGGAGCCTGATGTGGGGCTCTGATCCCAGGACCCTCGGATCATGACCTGAGCTGAAGGCAGATGCCACCTAGGCATCGCTGGTCGTCTTTTTCAGAATTGTTTTTGGCTAGTTGAATTTCAGTATAAATTGTAGATTTAACTTGTCACTTTTTACAAATGTGTGTCCTAGAATTTTAATCAAGTGTAGATAATCTGAGGAAAATTGACAATTTAACACTATAGAATCTTTCAATTGAAACATGGTGTATTTATTTAAGTCTTTTGTCATTTCCCTCAGCAATATTTTATAGTTTTCAACATGCAAGCCTGGCACATATTTTGTCCAGCATATCCCCAAGTAGGTCATGTTTTTGGATGCCATAGTAAATAGTGTTTTCTTTATAACTTTGTTTTCCATTTGTTGCTTTTATATAGAAATGCAGTTAATTTTTATATAATAATACTGTATTTGTGGCCTTTTAAAACTCACTTATTAGTTCTCAAAAGTTTTTTGGTAGATTCCTTAGGATATTCTATCTTGAATGTTCTTGTGCTCTTGAAGAGATGGTGTACTTTGTAGATGTTGGATGGATTGTTCATAAATACCATTTAGGTCAAATTGTTTGATAGTGTTACTGAAGTTTTCTGTATCCACATTTGTTTTCAATCTGTAATGTCAAATATTTCTTTTTCTTGCTTTTTCTTGCTTTTTTTTTTTTTTTTTTGTACTGGCTGGGACCTCAGGTATGACAGTGAATCTGAGTAGAGAACGCAGACGTCTTGCATTGGTCCCAACTTTAGGGAAAAGCATTCAGTCTTTCACCATTAAGTACAATGTTAGCTGTGGGGTTTTAATAGACATTCTTTATGAGGTTGAGAAAATGTCCTTCTATTCCTAGTTTGCCAAGAGTTTTTGTCATGAATAGGTACTGAATTCTGTCAGATTTTTTCCTGCATCTATTGAGATGATCATACAATTTTCACTTTTGTTCTCTTAATATGGTGAAATTATTTGATGGATTGTGCAGTGTTAATCCAGCCTTGTATTCCTAGGATAAATCTTAACTTGGGTATGATGTATGGTGCTTTTTAGAATTTGCTGGAATCAGTTTGCTAATATTTTATTAAGGACTTACACATTTAAGTTCATAAGGAATATAGGACAGTGGTTTTTTGCTTGTTTGGGGTTTCTTTCCCCCTTTTAATATCTTTATTGAGTTTTGGTATCAAGATAGTGCTGGTCTTATAAAATGAGTTGAGAAGTGCTGCCTCTTTCTCTATTTGCTGAAAGATTTGGTGTAAGATATCTATAATATCAATATTATATTACACCATATCTATTTTGGTGTGAGATAGCTATTATTCTTCTCTAAAACTTCCCTAGTTCACCAGTGAAGCCATTTGGGCTTGAGGTTTTCTTTGGTGCAAAATTTTTCACTATAAATTTAACTTCTTTAACATTTATAAGATTATCAAGATTTTTTATTTCTTCTTGGGTCAGTTTTGGTAATTTTTCAAGGAGTGATCCATTTCATGTAAATTTTTGTTTATTGGCATAATGTTGTTCATAATATTTTGTTATCTTTCCAAATATCTGTAGGATGTGTAGTGATACTTCCTTTGTCATTCCCAATCTTAGAATTTATGCATTCTCTTTTTTCTCCTTGATCATTCTGGCTAGAGGCTTGTCAATTTTAATGATTATTTTTTTAAGAATCAGCTTTTGCTTGCCTTTTTCTCTTTTTCCCCTCTGGTTTAAGTTTTATTACTCTCTGTTCTTACTATTTACTAACTTATATTACTTTGGTTTTTATTCACTCTTTTTTTTTTTTCAAGTTTCTTAAAGTAGGGGTGGGGGAGTTATGCATTAATTTATTCCATTGTGGTTGTAGGAAATGCATCATATGATTTCTCTTCCTTTAAATTTATCAAGACTTGTTTTATGGTCTAGTATATGTTCTATCCTAATGAGTGTCTGTGTGCACTTGAAGAAAATGCATATTCTGTAGTTGTTCAGTGAAGTGTTCTATAAATGACAGTCAGGTCAAGTTGGTTGATAGTGTTGTTCAGGTCTTTTGTATCCATTTTATAGCTAGTTTCCTATTAGTGAGAATAGTTTTGAGATCTTTATTATTGTGGATTTTTTCCCCCTTTCAGTTCTTTCAGTTTTTGATTGATGTTTTTTGAAACTTTGGGGGGGTTATATATATCTTTAGTATTGTTACAGTTTGTCAGTGATTCAGTTCTTTTTTTTTAAGATTCTGTTTATTTATTTGAGAGTCAGAGACAGCACAAGTGGGAGTAGGGGAAAAGGGAAGGAGAGCAAGAAGCAGACTCCCCGGTGAGTGGGGGTCCCTATGCAGAGCTTGATCCCAGGACCCTGAGATCACGACCTGAGCCAAAGGCAGGCACTTAACTGACTGAGCCACCCAGGCACCTCAATGATTTGGTTCTTTTAAAGTTTATACAATGATTTTCTTTATCCTTAATAATATTTCATATCCTAAAGTTTCCTTTGTCTGATTTTAATTTAGGGACTTCAGCTTTCTTTTGATTAATGTTTTCATGTTATATCTTTTTCTATCCTTTTACTATTAACCTATTTTTTGTTATTATATTTAAGTTGCATTTCTTGTAAACAGCTGTGCCTTCCTTTATTATCCAGTCTGACAGTCTTCTTTTTAACTGGAATGTTAGATCTTTTACATTTAATGTAATTATGGATACGGTTGGGTTTAAGTCTTCCATCTTACTGTTTGTTTTCTACTTGTGCTGCCTGTTTTTGTTTTTTTCCCTGCTTCATTTGATTATTTTTTTATGATCTTATTTTACCTCCCCAATCGTCTTATTAGCTGTAACACTTTGTCTTATTTTTTCAGCAATTACTTAGGGTTTACATCAGCATCTTTAATTTATTACACTATACCTTCAAATAATATTATACTATTTCACATACAACGTAAGAATCTTCCAATACACTTATTTTTTCTCCCTCCAGTCCTTTGTGTATCATTATTTGTTTTATTCCTAGATATGCTATAACCCTACAATACATTGTTACTATTTTTGCTTTTTTCTTCCACCTTAGAAAAATACGGACTGCTTCGCAAATTTGCATGTCATCCTTGTGCACGGCCATGCTATCCCTGTACTGGTCCAGTTTTAGTATATGTGCTGCTGAAGCAAGCACTATTATTTTTGCTTTTAAATAGTCAATGATCTTTTAAGGAAATTAAAATGAGAAAAATAGTATTTTATTTTTACCCATATATTTACCATTTCCAGTGTTGTTTATTCTTTCATGCACATCCAGGTTTCTATCTGGCACATTTTCCTTCAGTCTATAACATTTTCTTTAACATCTCTTACGGTGTAGGTATGCTGACTGAATTCTGCCAACTTCCGTTCGTCTGAAGGAAAAAAAAAACAACTCAACCTCATTTTTTGAAAGATATTTTTGTTGGGTATAAAACTGCATGTTGGCAATTTTGGGTTTTGTTTTTTCTCTCTCAGGACTGGCCTGCTTTGTTTCTGACAGGAGGTCTCTAGTTAGTCTTATTTTTCTTCCCCTGTACAAAATGAGCCTTCTTTTCTCTGGCTTTTAAGATTGCCTTTTTATTCTTTTCAGCAATTTGATGGGGTTTATTGGTGTTCCGTGTTTATCCTGTTTGTAGTTTGTTGAGTTTCTTAGAGTTTTAGGTTTGTAGCCTTTACCAAATTTGGAATATTTCACCACTGTTTCTTCACATATACCCCTTGCCCCTCTCCAGGACAGGTATGTTAGATCGCCTCGTGCCATTCCACAGGTTGCTGAGGTTTTAGTAACTTTTTCTGTTCAGACAGTTTCTATGATTGTGTCTTTGAATTCACTGATCTTTTTTCTTTTGCAGTGTCTAATCTGGTGTTAAGTCAGTCTAGGGAATTTTTTTTTTTTTTTTTCATTTCAGACATTGTATTTCAAGCTCTAGAATTCCATTTGATTCTTCTTTGTATCTTCCATTTCTCTCCTTATTGTGTTCATATTTTTCTTTAAATCCTCGAGCAGGCTTATAATAGCTGTTTTTGTTTTTGTCAACTAATCCCATTATCTCTTGTCATTTCTAGTTCTGTTTTTATTAACTTATCTCCCCCCACCCCCCTGATTATCCTGTTTCTTTGCATTTTTGCAGTAATTTTTAGCAGTTGAGACATTTTTGTAGAGGACATTGTCTTTGCCCATGAGTTTAGATGATGATGGGAATGTTTCCAAATACTACTTTTAAAATGCTGTCACTATAGCATGAGTTTCTTTCCAGAAGTGTTTTTTTCCCCACTAAGTATTAAAATATCAAGTCTACTTCAAAGATGTAGACTGTGTATTTATTTTTTCAAAAATGTCTGCCAGGCAGCATATTACTGATAGCCATCTGCCATCAGAGAGCAGGGCAACTGATTTGGAACATTTAACTTTTCAAAAGAAAATTGCGTAACTCGTCTTGAAGCTTAAAACTCTTAAATATTTTGCCACTAAACCAACGAACCTTTTTTTGGTTCCAAGTACTGCAGTTTTCTTCTTGTGGCCCCACGGCTCACCTTTCCAGAGTCCTCTTCTCTGGTGGGTTTTCCCATCAAGAGTCGAGCTGAATACAAACTTGATTCAGACATTGTATTTTGATGAGACTGACACGGTACTTACCACATGGGCAGGGCACCTCAGATGTGGTATTTTCAGATCCAGAATTCAGTTTGATTCTTCTTTATGTCTTCTGTTTTCTCACCTTAACCTTGTTCATATTCTTCTTCAGCTCCATAAGCACAGGCCTCGCTGACGATGGTCCCTTGTGGCTCTCCTCCCTTCACTGCGGCCTCACTGGCTTTCCTCTGTGCCTCGGATAGGCCACATTCATACCTGCCTCTGGGCCTTTGCACTGGTCTTCCTTCTGCCAAGAGGCTTCGGAGTTTCTCCTCTTTGCCACCCAGATCTGATTCTGAGTGCCACCTCTTCCAAGAGGCCCTCCCTGTCCATCTGCCTCCAGGGCCCAGTCCCTGTTCCCACACCCTGTTTCCTCTCCTACTGCTGTTTGGCAGTACTTGAAAGTATTTTGTTTTGTTTAGGTTTGCTTTTTTTTTCGGTTTCCTTCATTTCAGTAGAATGTCAAGCCTTTGAGAGCAATGATTTTGTCTTTTCACCGCCATGCCCCCCCCCCCAGCACCTAGAACAGTCCTGACGTCATAAAACGTATATGGGTGCCGGCAGTCAGACTGGAGTGTTCTCCTGGCCATGCCTGGCACTTCTGTGCCCATTTGCTGTGTCTTCCACAAGGACCAATTGCCCCACAGTCTCCACGGGTCTCAATTCTGTCTTCTCATTGAAAAAAGAGTTTACCTTTGCCAGTTGTCTCCATCCAGGTGTGGTCTTCCGCTCATCTCATCTTCAGTGTCGCCCTCCTTGCTTTCCCTTTGGTCATTTGTGAACTTGGTGTGTCTCTACTGTGAGGCTGGTCCCAGCTGATTCTGCTGCATGTCCATCCCCGCGGCTCCCCCGGGGCCTTGCCTGGAGCAGAGAGATGCATAGGAAATACTTGTTAAATTAGTACTTGAAGAGACAGTATAATTTAGTTGGCTGCTGGTTCAGGAAGCAGAAATCTTAATTAGAATTGTGTGTGTCTGTTTGCCTCCGACTTCTCTCCTCCCCCTCCCCGCTGTCCCTGGGTGGGATGCTAGCGGCCCTTCCCCCGACCTCTGACTGTGACGGCTGGAATTAATGAGGTCATGTTACATGTACATCAGAGAAGGTGCTGGATAAATACAGGTGATGGTATTGTTGTTGTTTGTTGTAATTATGTTCTGGGTCCTGTGTTGCATAATGAGCTATATAATGCCTCAGAGCGTTTTAGGCATTAACTATCAGATGATTGTAAAACACTTTGCAAGTTTGTCACGTTGGGTGGATGGAACCGACGATAGAGCCCATTGAATTGGAAGAGGCAGGGCAGACGGGTTTGCAGGATTTCGTGTGTTCCTGTCCCTCTCGTGGGTGTGTCCCCTGGCCTCCCCCAGACAGTTCCCTAATTGAGGTTGGCTGCTTGTGACGTTCAGAATGAGACCCAACAATACTTGTGTGGGGTTTAATGGCATCGGGAATCATTAAGGAGACAAAAAGCCATGATTTCCCCTGGATTAACATACAGGTTGGGGTTTGGCATGCCGAGATTCATTGTTTTGGTCTCCAGCCCAAACATGCTAGAGTCATTATATTGTCATGTGGTAATTAGCTGTTCCTTTAATACAAGTAATAAAAATTAAGCCTAAGAGGTACTTTAGCAATGCCTTTTACATAATCCAAAACAATATTCAAATGCTGTAGGCGTCTAGTCATTCAACTGTACTGCAGTAAAGTTTGAAGTTTAATGCATAGAGATGTTTGAACATTCAGTTCATTCTTTATTCTGTGACCAGTTTTGCTACTTAGGCATTAACCTTTAATAGTGTTAAATTAAATATACATGCCTAATGAATAATTATGAGATTGCCAGAATTTTCATTTACAATGTAATGCTTTGAAATTTTGTCTAAAGGTCTAGTTCCCATTCACTTGATAATGTGCATGTTATTTTTTATATGTCACTGAGTTCCTGGCTGAATTGAACGAGAGAAGCTATTTTTTATTTGAAGCAGACACAGTGGGTCCTGGCCTTTTAAAAGGAATGGACTAGAAAAGTTGTCGACAGAAATTTTGGGGATGGAGAGGGCAGGACACTAGGTTAGCTCTTTAAAAATATAACGTGTACGGGCAGTTGTGCCAGAAAGCCGACGTGTGCGAACGTTAATAGAATTTTATTCAAGTACGGCGTTTCTCCTTCTCCTCAATCCTTCCCTGACCTTGGTGTCAAGTTCAGATGGGAGTTCTAGGTGAAGGGGGCCCTGGGCATCCTGTTTGTGTCCTTCAGGCCAGTTGCCCAGCGTGAGACCACAGGGAGAAGGGTGAAAAAAGTGGCGGTTGGAGGTGGGGAGGTAGGAAGGAGAAGCGTGGAATGGAAAAAACAGGACAAAAACCCCGCACCTGGAACGTTCGGAGGAATTCAGCCTCTGGTGTTATCGCTACCCCTACTTACAAGGAACTGTTGCCCCAAAATAGCTTTTGAAATATAATTTAATGTAAATATTTTAATGCTGATTAAAATAATAATGAAAAGCCACAAATGAGAAAACGATGTAGTTATAAACTGTGTATACACCCAGGATAAATGCCCCCCTGGCCACGGTGTCACGTGACGGGCAGTGTTGTGTTAAAGCCCACGTGCAGGTCCGCCGTGGCACTGGACATTTCCCAGTGCCTCCCTTTCTGTAAACTCTGCGGAGACATTGGCATCTCACAGAGTTCCTGGCTCCCGGCAGCCTGGCCCACTAAGGCATGGGAGATCTCCCCTCACTTCCAGGAACCGAGGGTGGTCTGAAAATTAATGACACTGGTGTTTGAAAATTAAGTGAGCTCTTGAATATATACCCTTGTTGATCCACAGGGCTTGGTGTTTAGCATTCCTCAAGCAGAGACTAAATCTTTGCAGCCACCTCACAAGTGAGGCTGGCGTCCATACCAGAAATATCTTCAGTAATCTCTTCTAAGCCCAGCGGACTGGGGTATTCCACTCCGACGGGGCCCGAGAATTCTAGGGGAGGCGCTCCACCGGTGCCCAGCAGGTGGACCAGAAGTGCCTTTCAGGCAGCAGAAAGAAAAATAAAGAGCAGATCGACGCCCAGAGAGCATCTAACGTCT
Organism: Halichoerus grypus; assembly: GCF_964656455.1. Taxonomy (NCBI): domain Eukaryota; kingdom Metazoa; phylum Chordata; class Mammalia; order Carnivora; family Phocidae; genus Halichoerus; species Halichoerus grypus. The sequence continues at coordinate 8,334,690 of NC_135717.1, forward strand.
CTCCATTTCACGCTGAATTAGCGATAAAGTCAAAGGCCAAGAGTCAGTATTGCAAATTCCGTGTCTGTAGTCGCAAATTTGAGGTTAAAATCCAGTTTTGTGTAAGTCAGCCTGATTGCAGTTGGTACACCGAGTTGGCCACAGGACCCCACGTGACCAGTCCAGGTGCAGTCTCCTGCCGTCCGTACTATGATCCGGGGTGTCTTGGCCCCCCCAGCTGGCAGGCCCGCTAAGTAGCCGGGAAACCTTGGGCAAGTCGTTGTGCTCCCCCGAGCTTTAGTCTCCACTTGTGTGACAGGAACGCGACACACCGTCACATCCCCTTCCTAGGATTGTGGGGAAAATCAGAGAAAACGTCTGTCAGAGTGTGTCTGACGGTGAGACACTGTCAGAGGATCAGGTGTTATTTCCAGCTTCCTAAGAATTACTGGAAACTTGAGGCTTATGGCACCTTGCCACACACTGTCCATCTTGCAAGCCTGGTGGACTTTCCCGGGTTTCCTCCCCTTGCCACCTCCACACGCATCCCCTTCCTGTCAGTCCGATCGAGGACCGAGAAATCCTTCGAGTGTCACACCATGCCAGAGCGGTGGGCAAATCGCAGTGCACCCGTGGCCATTCCCAGGCCGCATCCATAGGCTGTGGCCCTGGAGGGTGCATCTGCATACACATCCTTTGTAGGCCGCAGAGAAGCGTCCCCAGCCAGCCAGCCTTGGGGCCCAGGGCTCTGCGGGGGCCAGGGGGACAGGGAGGCCACAGGTACCCTGGCTTCTGGCAAGCGGTGGCATCCACAGGGGAGCCCGCGGGAGGCTGACTTCCTGGGCACCGCAGATGGCCCGCTCCGAGCCTCCGCGTGGCCGTGAACGTGGCCGGTCCATGGCCAGAGTGGGGTGACGGGCGTTTTCCTCTCCCGTAGATCCCGTGCCTGCTCTGGACCTTGGGCAGCAGCTCCAGCTCAAAGTGCAGCGTCTGCACGACATTGAAACAGAGAACCAGAAGCTTAGGGAAACTCTGGAAGAGTACAACAAGGAATTTGCCGAAGTGAAAAATCAAGGTTGGTGGCAGATCCGTTCTGTGCTTTGCTTTGTCTTGTCTTTGCTTGCTTTCTTTCTTTCTTTTCTTTTTTTTTCCTCTGCCTCTAATTGCCTTCCCCACGCTGTTGGGACTAGCTCTAACTGTACTCCACGTCACGAAGTCAGGGTGGGGCCCAAATCAGAATCGTTAAGGAGAGATAATCATAGTAATAACGCTTAGCCGTTTGGAAGCCAGACTTCTCCTCAGCACAGTAACAACACATGCAATATTTATTGCCCTGTGACGGGACCAACCAGGATTCTTTCACATTCTTCCTGGACCATCATGTGATGGGATCCGCCTTTTAAAAGGCTGATGTGTTGCCTGCAGGCGACACCTGTCAGAGAGCCAGCTCGTGATCAAAGGGCCACGGCCAGTAAGTCCTTTAGTAACGGCCGCTGGTCCGCGTCCCCTCATCCTTCCGAATTTAATGAAAGAGAACCAGTGGGGCTGCCCAGCTGGCGACCGGGGCCGGGAGGGCAAAGGTCGCCTGGCTCTTCCTGTCGGGGAAGAACAAAGAGATCTCCGAGGCACCTCAAATCCAGATGTGGTCACCGTGTCCAGGAGCCCGCGGGCTTCCCTGTTGCGGGGACAGAGCGAGGCCCCATGTCGCAGCAGCTGTGGGTCGTTCTGCCAACACCACGTAAAACTTCACCTGTGTGTTTCGATTTGGGAGTGGGCGAGGAAGGAGCTGGGAGCCAGAGGCTGACCTCTTGGGTGACTTTGGAGGGCTCTCTTTAATCCGCTCTGAGCGCTGGATACAGAATCACTTAGATCTTTAAAGTGTGCTTTGGCTTTGAGACCATTGGAGACAGGCTTCGAGAGGCAGTCCTCCTGAGGATCCCCCTTCGTCCCCACCCCCCCGGGAGGGGGAGCACAGAACCAGAGGAATTGCCACCTCGCTCTGGCTCCACAGGGAGCGGTAAGCCTTTGGGGCGAATTGGGACAGCATAGTCCTGCTTCAGAGTGAGGCGTTGGACATAGCAGGCTGGGATCCAGGTGAGAGAAAGGGCTGCCTGCCCCCCACACACACACACTCCGGGTGAGAGAGAACCTGGAAATGCACACATCTGGGTTCCTTGTAGCACTACCCAAAAGGAGGGGGCTGCTTTTTTCCCTCCCGTGACCTCTGACGTCTCATTTTGCAAGACCCACTCTTTGTGTTTTTTTATGGATTGATTTTTTTGTTGGAGGATGTGCTGGTGGGCCCAGGGCTTTACGTGGCCTCCCTCCCCCGCCTGGCTCGGTCAGCACCCCCATGGCTAGTTGCCCAGCGAGAAACCGTAACTGAGTGTGGGATGTCCTCCTCCCCAAAGGCCCCATCTCATGGGCTTTGTTCAATGAAATACCATAGTCCCATGACTTAAGAACAAAGGCTCCAGAGGCAGACAGACCTGCTTTGAGACCCTTCGGGGCCACTGTTTAGCTCTGAGACCTTAAACAAGTGATTGAGGGATCTCACTTTGTGAAAGTCCTCCTTTTCTTGGACGGGAGGCTTCACATAGTAACCATTTAGGATTGGGGTGGGCTTACATGAGACGGGGAAACCTTTACCTCTTTTCCCAACACTCAGTACATATCAGAGGCTCTTAGTGTACACGGCTGTTTTTTCTAGAAATTCCCAGCCCCCCCCCTTTATTTATTGATATCTTTATAGATTTTTCCCAAATTCCAGAAAAATGGCGATTTCCTCTCTTTTCTTCCCAGTACACAGTGGTTTTGATTTGGGAAGGTGGGGCGTGCGTCACGTGTATTTATCATCACAGCCGTAGCGTAGATGGATGAAAAGTTACAGCAGGAAGGGCCTCTCTTTATCAAGTGCTGGAACTCTCCCTGCCATCTAGAGCAGAGCGCTGCGGTCCTCTCTGGGACCATTCTTCCTCCTCATGGGCTCACGTGGAGGGGTTCCAGCTGACACACCCGGGAGAATGTCCCAGACCCAGGCCTGCCTGCCAGAGGAGGACCAGAGGCTCCAGGACGAGCCAGCCCCTGGCTTAGTCTCGGCTGGCCAGCGAGCAGCCCAGGCGGGGTGGGGATGGCAAAGAGACCTCGTCAGACGGAGTGGGAGCCCCCAGCTGGTGCCCCAAACTCCCCTGGGAGGAGCATAGCTGTGTCACACTGAGAAACCCCACTGGGATGAGCACTGAGGTCCACAGGCGATCCAGATATTTCCCACCAATTGTGAGAGGCACAAATGCTAGACGTTGACACAGTCGTATAGACCATTGACTTAAAAGAGTGTGCATGTGTTTTCAGAGTTGACCTGTCATGGCGTCCACTTGGGAAGTGGACAACTTTGGCCCTATCCCTGTGGCTCGACAGTGACGTGCATCACCAGCCATGAGGCCCACAGAGCGTTTTTTTCAGGCCCCAAACAGCGAGCCCCAAAGGCAGAAAGACCCCCTTTCTCCTTTCAGATGCCCTGGCAGGGTCATTGGTTTTAATTTCCTCTCTCTCCCTCTAAGGAGAACCCTTTGGGTTCCACTTAATGAAAAGGGCCGGTTTCTTCTCTTAACGGAAGAGCCTTTAGCTTTTATCCACTAAGCCATGCAGGTACTAACCGCCCAGCACCTCTGTGCAGTTGGGGGGAGTGAAAGTGGAAGCGGGTTGCAGCCTGGAGGACCGGAGGCCTCAGTGCAAGCTCCTACTTGGGTGAAGACCTGGCAGCCAGTGTCGTCCCGTGAGCCTCGGCCCCATTGTCACAGGCCCCAGTCAACCTGCCTAGCCTCCTCCATTCATTCGTGCCTTGGCCCTTTCTCGGCCTGGCCTTTTACGAGACGGATCCACGCACAGCAGGTCGGCTCCCCAAGAGCTCTACTGTCCCTGGAGCTGGGACCGCAGTGCCCTGCCAGGGAATGTCCAGCACAGAGGGTGATGTGGGGGTGTCTATGGTAGGGAGCAGGCGGAATAGTCCTGCCCTCGAGCCACCCACGGGTCTGAGTCAGGACCCTGCCCTGCTCATTATATCTGCTTTGGCATTCCCATTTGGGGTCATTAAAGCGAGAGCTCTAAACATGCACTCAGTGGTGGTGGGACCCTATTCCGCATGGGGCCCTGTCCTGAGCACTGAGCCCCGCAAGACTCCTCCATCACCCAGCACTTCTGCCCACAGCCCTGGCACTCACTGTCCCTCAGATGTGGCTCCCCCAGGCCCTGCACCACCTGCTCTGTGCGCACAGCCCCCATCCTCTGCACTCCAGCCTGGGTGGTGGGTGTTTGGCACCCAAGCTCCAGGGTGTGTCCCTTCGAGCAGAGGAGATGCACACCGTGTCCACTTAGCACACTGTGCACTCCATCGCTTGTGAAACCGGGGAACCACAGCCCAGGGCCAGGGACGTCTGTAGACTCACCTGACTTTGGCCAAGACCCGTTCTTCCAAAACGCGCACACGATTATGAACTGTTTTCTTTGTGAGAAAGTACTTAAACCGCACAAAAACACGATTCGTCTTCCCTCAGTAGAGGACTAATTTAAAGCTTATCAATAAGATGATACTCTGTGTGACCACTGATTTCCCCCCACACACACACACTTTTTTTTAAGTTGTATTGAAGAAACCATAGCTCTTCTTCCCAGCAAAATCCATTGATCCTCTGCAGCCTAAATGTTTAAAGTTCAATTTAACATTTAGGGAGTAAAAGGTCTCTGAAGGGACTCGTAACCATTGATTTTGTGTCAGGGTTGAGGAGCTAAAGTTTAAAACACAGCGATCCTACCAGGTTACAAAAGCCGCGTGGAATCGTGCTAGGCCTCTCACGCCCGTGTTTCCCTTTCTGCAGAGGTTACGATAAAAGCACTTAAAGAAAAAATCCGAGAATATGAACAGACTCTGAAGAACCAAGCGGAGACTATAGCTCTCGAAAAGGAACAAAAGTTACAAAATGATTTTGCAGAAAAGGAGAGGTGAGTGTCTGTTGGGGTCCACACGAGACCAGCCCAGGTTGTAAACCTCGCTCTGTGGGGCTTTCAGCAAAATTTTGTTTGAAAAATAAAGGCGTCCCTTACTCTGTCACCTGAGAGATTACCTTGAGTGCCGTGCATCAGTCTTTACCCGTGGGGGGATGGCGTCAGGTGGTCAAGGGGACCAGAGTGGGTCCAGGGGTTGAGCACAAAGCGTGTGTGCTTGGCATGTGCTGACATGAGCTGAGATGACAGGGCATGGCCGTGTGCCCTCTCCGGGGACGCCCTGGATGCACGTCGGTCAAACTCCTGCCACCTTCTGAAATGAATGTGGATATTTAACATTACACACAAATCTTGGTTTTTTTGGTTTTTGGATTTTTTTTGTTGTTTTTTTGCCTCTTTCTGTACCTCACCACGCTCCATATATCAAGCAGCTGATATCAATAAAATCTGTTACAGATAGAGAAACCGGGCTTCAGATTTGGGACCTGCCCACGTTCTCCCAGCTAGCCACCCAGAGGTGGGACCAGAGCCCAGCCCACCACTCCAGCTCTGGCCTCCCCTGGTGGTCGCATGTCGCCTCCCAGAGTCCTCACTGCAGTACCAAGGCCAGTCCCGTGCAGCCTGGGAGAGCGGGGCCAGGTGCTGCCCCCCAGGAAAGAAGGGAGCCCCACAGAGTCAGGGCTCTGAAAGCTGAGCAGACTCTTGACCCAGCCCCAACGTGCCTCCTAGGAGAGCACTGTATGCCCAAAGCAGTTTCTCACCATGTTACTGATACTAGGGTGAGGGGATGGGATAAAAGCAGTCGAAATGCCCGGCCAGAGAGAAATGCGTAGATAAAGCTGGGCCATCCCCAACTGGAACATTACACAGCCATTAAAATAATAGCAATGTAGAATTTGAAATGAGACCAGCGATGTATCCAGCATGATAGGGAGTGAAAAATGCATGATACAGAATTACATACCACGTGATTACAGTTGCACAGAGCAAAGTCATGCATTTGAAAATTGTGGAAGTAAATTCATCTGGGAATTTGATATTATTAAATTGGCTTTTCAAACTAGGTAAAAGAATTAATTATATTTAAAGATGCAAATATCGGACTGACCACTTGGGATGAAGGATAAAGCCAGATTTTTTTTTTTATCTCGTTCTTTACACCAAGAAATTGAAAGGGATCTACGGTTTCAACATTAATAATTCAATCATGTACATACTGGAAGAAAACTTAGGCAAGTTGTTTTTAATAATTTTAGAGTAGGTATTTCTAATCATAATTGAAAACAATTGTTAAAAATAAATAACAATAAACATTGTAAAAGCATCAAAAAACTAGGAAGACATTTTCCCGCCACATAAGGGCCCTTACAAATTAATAGGAAAAAAAAAATGAGTGCTATGAAGTAGACGAAGGAGATACACAGACAGTTCGTACAAAGTGAAACGAATGCTCAGCTTTACTCAGCAGAAAAATTCAGTTTAATTTTATCCAGTGTTGGCACAGGAAAACAAACACTTGCATATTGTTGGCAAGAGTTTAAATTAGCGAGGTTTTTGTTGTTGTTGGGAAGTTTCTCAATATCAGAACAACAGTAACAAAAAATTGCACGTACTCTTTGACCATTCTAATTCCTCTGCTAGAACTTCATCCAACAGATTCACTGTCAGAATTATACAACAATGTCTGCATAATGATCACTGCAGAACTGTTTAGTGGAAAGAGGCGATAAACAATCTAAGTGTCCACAGAGGCTGGTTACGTTAATTATTTAATAAGAATGGGGAGGAGCTGTGTATGCTCGTGTAGAACGCTTCCAAAGTAAGGAACTAAGTGAAAAAGCAGGCGAGCCTTTGGAATTAAGTGAAAAAGCAGGCCGGCCTGTGTGTGCTAGGATCCCTTTCACACTAAAAGGGGCAGAGAGTGTATATTACACTCTTGTATATTACATGTGAGTTTATAGAATAGTTGTGCTGGTGGGTTTGGTTTTTGTTTTGTTTTGTTTTTAACTCGGAACCTGTAATAGTTTTATAATTGGAATATGTGAAAACGTGAGCAGTCCTTCTCCTTAGGGGATGGAAATTTGGGTGATTTTTTTTTTGTCAAACAGTGTAATTTCTACTTTTCTATATTCCCAGGTTGTTAGTCTGAGAGCATGTGTTCTGTTCATAAGATGTAAAAATAATGAACCTATTTTTAGAAATTTTCTGCAGATGAGGAGGGAGGAATGCTATTTATTGACCAGGGAATTCATTTGGAGATCAGGGGAAATGTGAATCTGGGGACACTGGGTTCACCCGTGGAGCATCGCCCATTAGGTATTACCGTCACATTTGCATCCCATTATACCAGACCTGGAGCCACCTGTCATATCTATTAGCACGTCCTTTATGCCAACAAATTCCTCATTGTGTCAGCAAAATGTAAATGTGTCATTCTTCTTGGGTAACTTCAGAAAACAATGAGTGTGTGATGATGGTTTTTTGTTGTGTTTTTTTTTAATATCTGGCATGTGAGGAACAAGTTACATTTAAGATAACTGGCTGCATCCATTAGCACACGTCAGGTCCCTCAGGATGCACGCTCCACATAGTGTCACACGTGGGTACAGAGTCTCGGGGTGCTGAAGATCGGGGAGCAGGCACATGGTGCTCATGGCGCCACCAGCGGTAGCCAGATTGTGTGCCTGTTGCCAGATGTGGGGGTTGCTGCAAAGATCATCGGCCGCCGAGCTCCAACACGCACGAAACGTTCACGTTGGGAAACAAGATGACCAGTTGACTTTATTCTCTTCCTTTTCAGAAAGCTGCAGGAGACACAGATGTCCACCACCTCAAAGCTGGAGGAAGCGGAGCACAAAGTTCAAAGTCTGCAGACAGGTGTGATGGTCTTCATCCTAGTCAAGCCCATTCGGGGAAGACCAAAGTGGGGGGGCTTTGGGCCGTCCCCTGGTCCGCACCCTCCCCCCGCCCCGTACCGGGCACCCTGGAGGAGTGAAGGAGCCCACGCTCCCCAGAGCCCCCCAGCCTCTCCACCTTGACTTCATTATCACCCACACTGAGTTGTTAACATCGAGGAGGGAGGATCTGAATTCCTTTTCCATCCCTTCCACACGCCATCCTTTCTTTCTGCTCTTTTTCCAACAAACACATCTAAATCGCCAAGCTGTCAAGAACTGACATTTCATTTGGAACAATAATGGGGGAAAAAAAACAAAAAAACCACAACACTTATATCTACCCTAAGTGAAGTTAAGCATAGTAATAGCAGACCTTTACAATTTAAGATGCCCAAAAAGGTCGTGCTACAGTTTTTATCATTTCTTTATGCTTTTTTCTTCTCCTTCTTTCTCTCTTTTTTTTTCCCCTGAAAGGGAAACTGCGTCATATACTTAATTTAAACTTGGGGGGGGAAGGCATCAGAAGGACAGAGTATGAGAACATACAGCACAGTTCCAGACACGTGAATAAGACCCCCAAACTCTAGAGGCTGCCTAAAAATCACTAAGAAATCAGTAAAAAGAGATAAACAGTCCAGTAGAACGAGGGGCTAGAGACACAAACAGGCAGTCTGCAGAGGAGATATGCACATGGACAGTACACACATGAAAAAACATTAACAATTCGTAACAGGCAAGAGGATGCTAATTAAATCAGGGAAAGATTGTTTTGCCTGTCAGACTGTCAAAAGAATTTTCTTTAATTGATAATATCCGGTGTTGGTGAGAGTATAGGAAAATAGTCCCACTCCTAGTATTGATGGGAATGTAAGTTGGCCTGTCAGGGGAGCCAGCTAGGTGGCGTTTGTCTGTCTGGAGCGTCTCAGCTCCTTACCCCAGGACCTTGGCTTCTGGGGGTCCTCAGGTGCCCGGCATTTGGCAGGCTTCGTGCAAGAGCTAATTGTTACTGCCTGTGTCCTGACATGGAGCGCTTTCCAGGCTGTTCTGCTAAAGGAAAAGAGCAAGTCTCAGAATATATGTGTATCATCCTATCTGTGTGGGGCCGGGAAAAAAACAAAACAATATATATATATACACACACACACAGTTAATGTATGGAACTATTTTTTAAATAATCAAATATATATAAAAGCAGGAGATCTGCACACTGAACCGGTAACAGGAGTTATCTCCAAGGAGGTGCATGGATAAGATGAGGTGGAAATGAAAGGGGATTTTTGGCCCCATTCTGTGTACTTTTGTCATCTTTGACTCCTTGGATGTGAATATATTGCTTGTACACTTTTTCCTTTTTTTTTTTTTTTTTTAGGGGGGGAGGGGCGGGGGAAGAGAGAGAATCTCAAGCAGGCTCCATGCTCAGCGCAGAGCCCAACGCGGGGCTCGATCTCATGACCCTGAGATAATGATCTGAGCCGAAATCAAGAGTCAGATGCTTAACCGACTGAGCCAACCAGGCCCCCCTACTTTTTCTTTTTTAATTTAATGTGAATGACTGGTATCTTATATTAAGGTTTTATGTCCTCTGCCTTTCAGCCCTGGAAAAAACTCGAACAGAATTATTTGACCTGAAAACCAAATATGATGAAGAAATTACTGCCAAGTAAGTCTCTGCCCGGCTCCCTCCGTCTGCATGCTTTCGGTCAGGTATCCCCTGATTTTGCTAATCCACAGAAGAGTCCCCCTGCCTCGCCCTCCTGTCTGTTGGCTTTCGCAAAGCGGGACAGGATTCAGGAGGCGCTCGGCCTCAGAGCTGCTGTGAGGAAAACAGTGTCACCCCCGTGAGCTGCTTGCATCAGTCTAATACCCACGATGTGACAGTAAGCTCTGGTGGCCCTAGAACACTGGAACTTGTGTCCTTAATTATTGTGAAGCCTCATCACCATGTGCCTTTTTCTAAGAAAGTTTGGGAATAGGGCATCTTATAGAAGAGGTGACTCTTGGGACGTTTCGGGGAGCTGGGTCTGTGCAAATCACATCACCTTTTCCTGTGGCCGCGTCCTTGGCTCCCACACAGAAGTATTTACTCCTGTCACACCTCAGAACACGAGGCGTCCGTGTGCGGACACATACGCGTGGGGCGCGCGCGTGTTACGGCGGGCGTGTCATCCGAGGCTCTTGTCAGAAGGCAATCAGTGATCTGGGGCAGCACAGGGTGCACCCGTTGCCGGCCCGCCCTCCATGCAGAGCCCCCAGAAGGAAGGAACAGTATTGACAGAAATCAAGAGAGGTGAAAAAGCAGCAGAGATTGGCCCTAGCCCCAGTCTCCTCTGCCGAGGTCCAGACAGGCAGAACCGCCAGACGAGAGGTTGAGCCACGTTCTCCTGTCCTGGGAGGCTCCCCCGGTCTCTGGCAGAAGCCCATGCCCCCCAGGCTGCTCCGCACCAGTAAGGAGGGGCTCCTGCTGTGCTCCCATAGAACCTGCGTGGGCATCGGTGCGGGGGGGGCGGGGCTCTGAAGAGCACCCCCTCCTCCCGGGCTCCCGCTCTACGCCAGGCGTCCCTCTGTCCCATCACACTCGCCCTTGGCCTCTGACGTTGCTGCTGGGCCTGCTGCTCCCAGGGCCCACCTCGGTGGGCCCTTGACCTTTGCTCTGCATCGTTGAGTAGCTAGAGACCTTGAGAGCTAGCCAGGCCTGGCGGGCGGAGCCGATTTTGATCATGAACACAGAACTTCGGCGCAAAGATGAAAATACCCTGCTCGGTCTCGGCGACTCTGGCCGACCTGTTGGCATCTCTAATCCCGGTGGGAGTTGCCAGGTCGTTCTACCTTCTTGTCCCGGCGTGCTGAAGTGTGACTTCAGGTGGTATGGAAGGAGCTGACTCTGAGGTGTTTCACTGTTAAGATTTCCCTCTGAAACGTGGAGGCTCTGGTATTAACTCCTCCGACCCTGGGCACCAGCGTCGATGGGATGGCCCTCACCCCCCCACTCACCCCTCAGATGGAAGCTCAGCAGAAACCATACCAACTGCTGTCACCCTGATACTCCTCGGTGTCCGTGTCTGGCCCCCCTATTCTGCCAGCCTGCCACCTTTATTTTTCTATTATTTCTGCCAGGACTTTACTAAGAATAGTCATTGTCTTTCTTGGTAAATTCCCTTTTTTTTTTTTTTCACTAGTGTTCATTATTTTATTTTTTTAAACCACATCTCTTTCTAGAAGACATAGATACATCTTGTGTTTCTATAATTAACCAAAGCTTGCTTTGTTACTCACTTCAAAAGTTGTGCAATGCGTGTCTAAGCCCCCCTAAGCCAGTGTTTCTCAAACTGGGTGTCACAGGGACGAAATCAGTGTAGTGAGTAGCGACTGGCTGGTTGAACAATAAAATACAATAGAAAACGAAATAACAGAATGGAGTAGACAGTATCGTGGCTCATGGCACATAGTAAAGTCAGATATTGTTTTGTGACACTTTTGTGTTCATTATGTGTATAAATCTAAAAATATAAATGTACAGTTATTGGGTCGCAATGTAAAATGCAGTTCTTCCGGTGGGTCTCAATGAAAGATTATTTTGAAAGCCACTGCTCTGAGAGTGTTATAAAAGGCTCGGCTTCCAGAAGCCGGCGTCTCCTGCCGTGTCCTCCCGGGGCATGCTGGGTAGGTGCTTTTAGCCTCAGACATGCACCTGGTTGAAGAAAAGAAACAGCCTGATGACAGAGCATCTACCGAAACCATTCAGAAATGACAGCAGATAATGCCACTTGTCACATGACGGCTAAGTACTGGTCCCTGGTTTAGACTCATCATTTCCTTATTGGGCTTCTAAAGGAGCCACGTAGAAAATTTGTGTCCATTTAATTGGTTTGTTTTAGGGGTTGGGGAAGCGACTGAGCAGAGAAGAGTCATCTAGAAAGGGCGTAAATGTTCCCCGCTCACAGGTTTCCATCCCCACTGGGTGGGGAATATGGTGGCCGGGGAGTGACCGGGAGACAGCCCAGAGAGTCAGGGTCTCCCATCCTCTGTCCCTACCCTCTCTGACCTTGCTAGAGGCCAGGCTCACGCTGGGGAATGACAGCTCAGTCACCTGTCAGGGCCCTGCTCCCAGGTGATCCTGCTCCCTTAAGATGACAGGGATGATTTTCAGTCTTAAGTATTTTTCTAGTTACTGTCTATAGACGCATTGACTCCTGGGCTGTTCCTAAGCAGCTGGCTCTGTCATGTTACAGGTAAGAACATTAAATCTTGGGTCCCCTGAGCCAGCAAGGTCACCCAGGGAAGCCCCAGAGGCCCTAGACCTCTCCTAGACTCCGACCCTACTGGCATCTGATGAGCAACAGCGGTTACTGGTGTGGGCTCAGTGAGAAATGTTTCTGGACGGTTTCTCATCGTATCAGCGTGTCTTAAGGCCAAAAAGATTTTTTTCCCCCTAAAATCCAAATAAATGAAAATCCATGCATTACTTGCTCATGTTCACCAAACTCCAGTAAGTGGGAAATAGAATCAAGAAGTATGAGAGTTGCTTATTCTAACAGAATGTTCTGCTTCGGGACTGTGGCTGTTGTCACAGACTGCTTTCGGGGCCGTGGGTGCTCAGGGTGCGTCACCTCCTGGGATCAGAGCAGGGGATTGCTCGGTGTGGCACTATGTGCTTCGTGGAGAGAACAAGCCTAACTCACGAGGGACACGACTCAGATATAACAGATTCGCTCACCAGCACAGTAGACATTCCTAGAGGCCTCCTCTGAGCCTAGCCCTTTGCTGGGCTCTGGGAATCCGGAGATAGAAGGCTCGGGGAGACAAGCCATTGGAATCCAGGGTGATCACTGCTGTGGTGTTAAGCAAGCACAGCCTCCGTGCTGTCAGGGGTCCACACGACAGACAGCACACTCCAGCTAGGGGCAGGCAGCAGGGCAAGCACAGAGGGAATGTGGCAGCTTGAACCGGGACTGGGGGGCTGTACCACACCGAGGCTTGTGAGGACCTGTGGCCTTTGGGACGAAGAGCAACCCCTGACCTTACCCTCCCTTCTTCCCGCTGCCAGGACTCCCATGGCCAAACTCAGCAGCAGCCAGTGGGCAGCCTCCAGGGGAGGTGCACCCAGCTGGAGCAAAAGGAAATAATCAGGGAAGCCTTCCTAAAGGGGGTGACATGCGGTTTGCGGTGGAAAGATAAGTTCGGGTGAGGGGCTGCTGGAGGCAAAGGAGTGCAGTATGTGAGAACACAGGGGGGCCAGCCAGACGTGCCGAACGTGGGGATGGGGCAAGGTGGGCGCAGTGTATGTGGGGCCGGGTGGGGGGAGGGTGGCGGGCTCAGGCCTCCACGGGGGTCGGGCATTTCCCAAGTCGGAAATGGACTGACTGCTAACAAAAGGCAGCCTAGGGCCAAACACTTACTGTACATGCTTCCCAGAGTAAGTAATCCACAAAAAATGTGGAGAATGGACTGAGTCAGTACTCACTACTTTCTTGTAGCTTTGCAGGGAGTCCATCAGTCTGGGAGACTGCCTGTATCTGGAGGCTCTCCCTCACATCCCTCTCTCCTTTTATTTTATGGGAAAGGTTTGTCACTCTGCCATCTGCCTCAGGCCCACCCTACGTGTATCTTATTAGACTAGACATCTTCCCGTTAATACACACGAATATAAGCCCACCAGGGGCAAACCTTTTCACAAATGGCCTTAAAACATTCCTAAACCGTTTCTTTTCTCTGTCGGAGAGTAGGGAATTCTTAAATCCTCATCAACAGAAAACCCAAGAAGGGGATGGGGTGGCACAGTCTAGCGTGGGCTTTGGAGAAGGCTGACCCACAAGTGGCTCGGGGGAAGGGTCCACAACTCTTCCGTGTGGCCTTGGGGGCGCTCACTGACCACCACTCCCACTTGCCTTCCCCGACGACAGATGCGGACAGACCCTAGCACGGCCACTAATAACCCGTTCCCTCTTCCGTGATCAGCAAACACAGGCTCCGCCCGACAAGCTCGCAGTGGGGCCTGGTGTGCGTTTCTGAAATGAGCGGACCTCAGGGAAGATGGACTTGAATTGCAGCATCTCCCATGGGATTCCAAGAGCCCACGTTGCCCTCGCCTCTCTGTCACGGGGCAGTGTCACCCCCATTTGGGAAAGCAGGCCACAGGTCGAAGGCACCAGGGCTGTCCCGAGAGCCCGATGTATTGTGAGCAGTCACCACCCCGCGTCAGCTGGGACAGCGCAGGCTGACTTGTCGGGGATGGCAGCAGTAAAGTTTTCCATGTGTAGGCTTGAAGCAAAATGTAATTAGCCTTTATGTGCAGAACAAGGACCCATTGATGAATACAGCTGGTCTTTGTTTTGTCCCGTCATTGAGAGTGGGAGGTAAAAGTGTTCTTCTTCATGTTTATTAATGCAAGATTCCTTAGACAAATGGCAAGCACAGTTTAATATTTGTTGGAACATAGGGGGGCTTGCCAAAACAGTTGTGTAAGAGGATTGCAGGGTTGCAGATTATAACCGTTTCTGGGTTAAATAAATGAATTAGTTCTCTGCTTTTTTTTCCCCCCTTTTCTTTTTCTTTCTTTCTTTTTTTTTTTTTAGTTAAAAAGGTACCTCCTTTCTCAGAGGGTCACCCTGTGTCCCCATCTTCCCACTTGTGTTAGCAAATGGAGAGTTAGCGCCCCGAATGACTTTAACCTGGAGAGTCTAGTCAGAGTGGTGTGGATTTTAACAGTTAAACAGTCCCCAGGATGCCCGTGGAGGTGGACAGGCTTCTTTTGGGCACGCGGCATCTGGCCCCGGAGAGAGAGGCCTGGCCCTTGCCTTCCGCAGCTGTTCGCCTGGGCTCGCGGCTAGGTCGGCGCCACATACCGCAGGAGGGGAGTGTTGCCCTCCCAGACTAGCATCCTGGGCGAAAGTGCAGGAATTCCCATTTCTGCTCCCGTCCGCGGCCCCCTCTTTGCTCTGTCCCCAGAATCCTGGTGGCAAAAAGAGCTTCAGTCATAACACATACAGTCCGCTTATTCCATTCCTCTTTGCTTGTGGCCTGTGTCCCTGAGCCTCCGATAAAAAAATACGGAATTGCAATGAAATGTTCTGTTTTATAGCTAATGTTAGTCTTAGGAGAATTTGCACCTCCCAAGCCTTTCCTGCCAGAAAAATTCATATTTAAGGTTACTCGCGTTCTAGTCCTTTTCCTGTGTACTTCTTAAAAAGCACTACATTGTATATATACTGACTTACATCGTATATTACAAAAGGGACATTTATGAGGAACTTCACTTGGGTTAATTTTCGAGTATTTTCTTTAGAGCATGTATGGAACCAGAACTTTCTCACAAAATGCGGTGCGCTCTGAGACAGGCATCTTTCCCAAGTGAGCCTGGCTTAGGGCTTTGTGGAAATCGTTGAGGGGAGCCTGTATGCACCCCGCATCATGGAGGTAGGGAATGCCCAGCAGTGGGGCGTGCAGGCCCTGAAAGGCAGTCCCGACAAGGTGAGGAAACCAGCAGCTGGAGACACGATGCCCAGGTGCAGACCGTAAGCGGGTGAATGGAGGTGGGGTAGGCACCTTCCATGCATACGGATCGCTGGGGACTAGTTCACAGAGGTTCCTGGCACGGCCCCAAAATCCAGTGCCCATCACACCCAGCCGTGGTGGCCCGTAAAGTCCCATTCTGATGCTGCCTGTTTAAAGAGAGAAGTGTCACGTGTGTGAGGGCCAGCCAGGTAATAAGAGGTTTCCGTGAAGACTCTCAAGCCTTCGCTCTTCCCGCGGCCCCCTCCTGTTAGCCCTTGCAGACTGGTTGCTCCTGTATTTATTTATTTTTTTACACTTGCACGTGAAAGACTTATGGAACGGGGCCCGGTAGAGCCCAGGCGACAGAGCCTGAGAATCACACACCTATTTTGATAATCCGATTGGACAGATGCGCATCTCCTGGTTGAACTTGAAAACACCGGCTTTAGTCTCCTGAAATGGAGTCTCTCGGCTGTACCTTTAAGAACGGAACATTTGCTATTTCCTGTCTTTTTGATGAGTCATCAATTTCCAGTACAAGTTGCGGTAATTATCCTGGTTAGATTAATTTCCCTAAAAATAGAGAGGCAGCCACTTCTATGGTTTCGAGGGGATGGGCTTGAATAAAGAACCTACTGTCCCTTCAGCCTTAGAGGCAACGAGATCATGCTTGCAGGGACCAACCGAGGACGTTTTGGGGCTTTTCTTTTTTCCCCCTCTGTAGCTTTATCTCCCGAAGAGTACAACTGTGCATTTTGTAGAATTCCTGGGATTTTCCATCGCTGTACAAGCATTTCACTTCACACCCTAAAATGCGATGCCTGGGTGAGCCCCAAAGGGCTTTCCTTGGCCTTTGTAGCAACAGCGGCATCTCTTAGCAGTACAGCCCAGGGCACTGATCTGGACTCTTCCCAGCCCAGGGCACTGTGTAGGAAGAAGGGGGTGGCTTCATCTTTTCAAGTCCACGTACAATTTCCTCTGAGTGCCAAGGATCCTTCACCTGTTCCGTGGACTCCAGGTGTGTCTGGACATTACCCAGCATCAGCAAGAACCAGCAATCTCTACGCCTCCCACCTTCAGCTACGCTCACTAAAGGCCTGTGTTAAAATGTCAGGCATTGTGTCAAGCGCGGGAACTGCAGAATGAGAGAGGCGGGGAGGTTCCAGATGCGATCCGCACACGGGCTCGCATGCTCCGCTCTGAACCCTGAAACACCCATGTACACGTGTGCCTATGGCGATGCTGTGTGGGGTGTGTGTACAAACGTGCTTATGGATAGAGAGATAGTAATCCTCTCCTTCCAGCATCCTTGGAGAGGGGATTGTAGAGAAAAGCATTATTCCTTGACTGTCACCGGGGTTTGGCACGCTTTTATAAAATTTGTGTGTTTTTAGAGACCCTTGAGGTTTCCCTGATTTTGCTATAAAGGTAAAACTTGGGGAGCTCACAGTTTGAAGCTCAAGGAAACAGATAACGAGACCGATGGAGAAAACAGCCATCCTGGTGCATCTAACGACCTGTAGGATGGGCATCATATCCCTGCTGCCTACATCCAGGACTGGGGGTGGAGCAAGTAACGTACGGTGTTGACAAACATCAGCTGAACTGCCTCCGAGGAGGGCTCATCCTATCTGTACACCGTGTGCATGTCCGCACGGTCGTGGGTGCATCACGGAGGACGAGAACTCTGGTTGAACTCGTAAATCAGTGTGAGCCTTTGCCTTGACGACAGGTGGATGAGGTCTCAGTAGTGCGAGGCCTGGACCGTGACTGGTGACATTGTTTACTCTCCGGAAGGACAACCGAAGGAAGCTGATGACTTCTAAAAGGAAAGCGGGAGCCATCTGAACCTTTGAAGTGCTTTAGGAAGGAAGGCTTACGGAGCCCCTGCCTGGAACCTGCACACCACCTCCCGCCCCCAGAGAAATTCCTCCAAGAGCCATGCGTTTCTAGCTCGCCACAGGAGTCCCTTGCTACTGCTGAGGCCCGGGGCCACACTGGTCACCATGATGTGGCGCATCTCCTGTCTTTCCCAGGTGACAGAGGAGAATGTGATCAGATGTGCACTGACCGGTCCAGGGCCCTTTGGAAGAGAAGCAGGAGGGCTGGCAGAAGTGAGAGACTGTCCTTCCCGTGGCATATCCCCCGAATCAATGAAGATCAATTCCTTTTATATGATGCTTCGTATTTTTAATTACAGAAGTCCTCCATGTATATTATACCAAATTTAGAAAATTCTAAACAGTTTTAGAAAACAGGTCATCACTCATTATCTCACGATGCAGACATAACCGTTGTTAACATTCTGGCATATTCCTTCCAGTCTCTTTTCTAGACGGTGCTTTATTTCTGTTGTCTCTTATAGATGGCATCAGATGGATGTGAAGTTTTCATTTCTAGGCTGTTGGTTTGGTTTGTTTGCTTGGTTTGGTTGGTTTTTGTTTTTTACTTGACATGTAAATATTTCTTTCATGTCATTAACTTATCCTTTAGAAACCTAATGCGTGCTGCCCAGTATTCCATCAAATAGGCGTGCTGTGAGATAGCCGCTCATTAGCTTCCCTGTCGTTCGGGAGCCTGACTACACTGCTGTCATTGTCTCGCAGGTTAAAACTAGAAAGCGTCCTACTTGCTGGCTTTCTGTGCCTCTATTCTGGCAGCGGCTGTGGTGTTTTTAGCTGGCTTCCCTCTTCCCTCTTCCCGGGAGAGTCTGGACCCCCAGAATGTTCCAAGGGCCCCAGCAGCTCTGGCCTCCCTACCAGACTACTGTTTTGTGATGGTGATAGACATCACAGCCTCCTCTGGTCAGGGGATGGTGGACGGTGCTAGGCCTAGAGTCAGGAGACCCTGGGTCCAGCCCCAGTTCTGTCACTGGTTGGGCCTCACAAAGTCCCCTCCCTCAGCAGTAGCCGTGTCCTCGTTAGTAAAAGGATGGGACCGGACTGGATGGCAGCGGGCATCATTGAAGAGCCTGCCCCCTCTTTGGCCTCTTACCTTGATCCCCCAGTTGCTTCCCAGAAGCTGAATCTCCGATCCTGTCCGCCAGCAGGGCCTGCGAAGCCTGCTTGTGGAGTGGCCTCCACGGAAGGCACTAACCCAGGACATGGGGGACAGTGTGAGCAGGGCCACTACGAGGCTTGATTCCTGACTCAGTAAGAGGAGTAACCTTGGGCAGGGCACCCAGTTTCTGTCCTCAGGCCTTAGCGTCCTCAACAGTGAAATGAAAGAATGCCCCCATAAAGCTCCTGGCGTAGTATCCACACATGAACCCTCAGTGAACGGGGCTCTGGCCACCCCTTACCCTCTCCCGTGTTGACCTTGTGAAATTCGGGATATCTGTGCCGCCGGGCCTCTTCGTCCGCATCACCACGCCGCGGCTGTGGAAGTCTTCGTCCTAAGGGCTCAGGATTAGAAATCATGAGCAGTTACCACTTGGGTGCTGCTAACGCGGGGAGCAGAAAGCTCCAAGCGCCTACCATTGCAGAGCTGTTAATGTCCTAACCTCTGGAGGTTCATAACCACTGAGTAACGCTGGTGGAGTCTGAATGCCACATGTGTGCAGGCCCAGGTCCTGACACGCGAGCAGGGCGTCCCACGTGTGGTCCCCTCTGGCCGCACGTCGAGGCAAGTCTCAGACTCCAGGAGAGGTCTCACCCCGTGTGGCTTGGAGAATTTGGGGCTCTCTGGGCTGTTGTAAAACACATTAAGAGAGGTGCCAAACATCTGGGCACCAGCAAGGATGTCTGGGGCTCTTATTCTGGGATATCGTAAAAAAAAAAAAAAAAAAAACTTTTTGGAACCAGCCTTAAGAATGAAAAGTTTCCTATAGGAAAGCGAGAGCGAGCTAGATAATTGAACTCATTGATTTCCTTCACGGCTTGTTTGGCCTTTCATTCCCTTCCTGAGGTGCTGTTTGTTGAGGAATGTCTCCAATTGCCAGAAAGACAGTGGGGTGTCTCATATTTCCCCGCCAGCTCTCCTTTCAGCCAGAGCCGAGTTCCGAGGCGAGCCTGCAATATGAATTTTTAATGCAGAACTTTATAGCCTTACTCTTGCAGCCCGGCTGCATTGCTCTCCTGAGCTTTCAGATTTAATGCCCTGATGAACAAGCAAAGACTCGGGGCATTCGGCATCAGTGAGAATTAACCCCCAGATGACCGCACGTGTGCCCCCTCATTTCCCTAAAGGTAAACCTAAAGGAGTCGGAAGGGAAAAAAATTTTTTTAATCCTGTAGTGTTTGGATGTTCTCAACGTAGCCTGGAGCGCAAAAGTAGCAGATTCGTGAAATTTTACTGGATAGCATACATTTGTACCTTTTCATTTATCTTTTCAAAGTTGGCCTGTTCCCACTTTGATGCGCTTCTGCACTCTTTTCTACCCATTAAGACAGCAGTACAGTTTTTAGGATTTACTAAATAGAAAGGTCAGTGGACACTCCCAATTTTTTTCTGTGGGAAGCCCAAGCGTGGTTAGAAATCCAGAATTTGTCATTGATTGTGGAAAAAGCACCACGTATGTCAAGTGGTCGATTCTGTGTGTTGGCCTGTGGTTGATTGTTTTTTTCTTTTTTCCTGCTGGTAGCTCTGTATATTAGTGAAGGTTTTGAAATTAAGGGGAAAATATTTTAGAAGAAGCTGTCTGTAAAAACTGCGTGAGCTTAAATAAGTTAGCAAAGGAAGGAGTTTTTGATAAGTGGTACCAGAGCAATTGGCTATGAAGAGGATAAGAGAGAGCTGAGCCCCAGCAGAATCAAGTCTAGATGTTTTAAATCCTTATGTGTAAAAAACGAAACCATAAAAACACGAGGAGAAATTTTAGATGACTCCTTTGATGTGGGGTTGGGGGAAATTTCTCGAAGCACGATGCCCAAGGCAGAAATCAGGGAAATTCACAGCTCTCTGTGAATTGAGTGATTGATAAACTGACAAAAATATTTGCATTGTATATGACAGATATATATGTAAATATATATAAAGAGCCCTTACAAAGCAATAAGAAAGAGTTTAACACCCCAATAGAGAAAGCTCTCTATTTTCAGCTCTGTCTCCTTTCTAGACAGTTCTGCCGTCGGCATCTCAAACTCAAGTGAACTCACCGTCCTCCATGATTTCCCTCTTCCCCACAGACAGTTTCCCTTGCGTGTCTTCCCCACCTCAGGCAAACATGGTCCGCCTTTATTCCAGAGATGGAGAGTCCTTCCTGACTCTTACCATCCCTGCTCTCTAATCCATATTAATTCTGCCTCCTTGAGACATTCTGCATCCATCACTTTTTACTATAGTAATTTGGCTTTTTTCATCTCTTGGCCCCACAGTTCAGCGTCTTCCCAGCGGATCTCCCTGCTGCCAGTTTCTCCCCGGACTATCCATCCTCCAAGTGTCTGTCTGCTAAAAGTATCTTTCCGAAATATAAATCTGATCCTGTTAAAATCTGTCCTCCTTAAAGTCTTTCCGTGGCTCTGTCTTGCCTCCACTGAAAAATCATGACATAGTGCCTGAGCCGCTTCGTGAGGCCGCCCCGCCTTCACAGCCTCACTTCCCACCAAATCTGACACCCTTCCTCCCCTCATGGAATCACGGGCCCTTGCCAGGCTCACCATGCTCTGACATCCCAGCTCATAGTTACCAGCCTTTCTTCGTAAGCAGATCCTGCCCCTCCACGCCCCGTTCCTGTGCCCACACATACCCACACCAGCCTCTGTGTACATGTGAGGGGAGGCTCTGGCCTCTCTGGTTCCATGGAGGGAATTCGGGGTGGGAGAGGATCATGAATCTGGACCCAGAAAACATACATCTTTATTTTTTACTAACATCTGACTATGATGTAGCATTTCTTTCCCTTGCACATGAAGTCACCAAACCAAAATAAGAATCTGAGAGTTGGTTGCAAGTAGAAATCGTAGATCTTTTCCATCACATTAAAATTGTTGTAAATACCCCCAGAGAGTCGGTAGTTCTTAGACCCACCACTAGATTCATTATTCCTTGCACGGATAAAGAAGAACTTTTGTTACTACATCATAAATTTGGGTGGTTTTTTTTTCCTAGGTATTGTAATAACTACACTTCAAAATAACTATTTTCCTTAGTAAACTTAGGTATTTAAAACATTTTTCTAGAAAGAGGGCCATACTCTTCACCAGACTTTCAGAGGGGACCATGGCACAAGGAGGGTTCAGCATCCACAATAGACTGGCAGCGTCTTGAGGGCCACGACTGGACCCTCCTCCTTTTTTGCCCTAGGACTTCGCACAGTGCTTTACCACATTACGTGGGCTTTTAATATTAGTCCGTGTGGCTTTCATGAAACCCACCCACCTCTTCCAGGTGTGAAACAGCTGGGACTGGGGCGGGGGCAAGTATTGTCCCAATCCCATGCACGCAGCAATGCCCATTGTGCGGATGGACCCTCCTTCCTCTAGGGATGGAGGATGCCTGCTTGCCCCTTGGGGTCTACCCCTCACACACTTAGCCCCCAGTGTGAAGAAGCAACGCGGGGATTTAGGTTGTAGGAGGGCCAAGCTTGTAATGGTCTGCAGCGTACGCCAGTAGCCTAACATGGGGCATGAATCGCAGCAAGCCACAGTAAAAGAATGGGCATCAGAAAAACTGGCTGATTTTCATAACGAGGGGAAGATGTGAATATATTTTCCATCTAAGCTAAGGGACATTTCTCCTTTCATAAAAAGGGAGGCAGCTCCCCTCCCCCCCACATCAGGGTTATTTGAACCTTCATCCATTCAATAAACCTCTGCTGAGTGCCTCCCATGTGCTGGGCACGGGGAGCACCTCGGCCTTGGGACTCAGTCTCTGCACTTGATCGTCATGTCCCTGAGAGGGTCACCGCCACCCCCTCGCCATCACTTCAGATGCCATCTGCATGCTGGGGACTCCCACACTGATGTTTCTGGCCCCGAGCCGTCCTTAACAGACATCACAAGCTTCACGTAGACAGAACCGAACTTCTGATGGCTCCCATCAAACCCGGCCAAACAGCCACCAGAGTGACCCTGTCGCTTTGCAAGCCGGCCATGTCACTGCTCCCAGAACCCAGAAAGGGCCTCCCACTTACCCAGGAATCAGAGGCGGGGTCCACACCGTGGCCTGCAGCTCACCATGCACACCTGGCGGGCTCTGTCCTCTGATCCCAGGTGCCTTTGCCACTGTGTCCCCAGGGCCCAGAACAGGGCCTGCTCAGCACTCACAGATGTTCTTGAATGGATGGAAACAAAGCCCCTGCTCTCCTAGAGGCCATCTCTAAGTAGAAAGCAGATTGCCGTATAATGGAAGTGTAGGTCGAGTCAAGTGTCCTATACTGCCAAGAAAATTAAAGCAAGGCAAGGAAGGGGAAGATGGAGAGAGAGCCTTGCTGGCTTCCATGGATGGTCAGGGAAAGCAAAGCGACGTGGTTGCAAATGAAATGTGTAAAAGTCCGGAGCAGGGGCTCCATCTGGGTGTTTATTAAATCCAACCCATGGGTGCTTACTCTGCTATTTTAACACGGACACTTACTCAGAGATTACTTCAACGGGGGTCCTTGGACTCGGCCCCAGTATGAGAAGTCTTGTGCCAAAATGTGGAACTCCCCTAATGGGTTCAGAGCAGAAAATGCAGGGTAGTTCCAGATGTCTTCTAGCAGGGCAGGGTTGTATGGTCCAAGGGGCAAACGGAACACATCTGTGCCTTCTGAGGCTGTATAAAATAGTTGACCTAGCTCTGCCCCAGCTCCAGAAGCATGGGCATTCAGTACATTGGCCCTCATCACACAGGTCAGTGACTCCTGACCTTGACTAAGATTCCTTAGAGCCTCAGTTCAACATGCAGATCCCTGGGCCGCATCCCCTAGCGTCTGACTCAGTGGGTCTGGTGTGGGACCCACGGCTCTGCAGCCCTCCACACACGTGGGGTCTGGTGACCACACTTTGGAAAACTCGAATCTAGTCATTCTGGTTTCATTGTTGGTATTTGGTTTGAGGACAGAGTTGTCCCCATAAGGACAAGGGACAGTGCTGTGGTGGCCCCTCTGGAGCCCCTCATCCGTGGAATACTAGGGTATCTTGAGAGCCAGCACAGGGGAGGGTACAGGTGGGAGGCACGGACGTGGGTGACGGCTGGAACTGGCGCCGTGATGGGCAGGCAGCCCCGGGGGGCTCTGCTGCGCAGCCCTTTGAACTTTTCCCAGGGGAGTCCCAATGCCAAAGTAACAAATGAGGGGTTTTCTGATTCATAATTAGGACTTGCAGCCAGGTTGCTGGTTCAAGCCTGGCGGAGTCCGCTCGGTGGCCCGGGTCCTGGTGGCACCAGAGTGGTGTGAGGGGCTTCGAGGGGCGGGGCTGGTTCAAGGCGACCCAAGCTCTTCTGCTTCTGGTCTTGTGGAATTCATGTGCGCTGTGATCGCTAATCGAGTCTTCTGTTACTCACCGAATGCAGAACCTCCTTACTACTGCTATGGAGAGATGTCCAACATATGTAATTAAGTGGAAAACACAAGGCTCAGATCTTGGCATGTTTAATGCACTCTGTGTGCTGTTAAAGCAAACACCAGCTCTGGGAGGGGATCTGGGGGCAGGGAGACGGGCGCTTTTTCACTGTACCCTTTCCTGACTTTTGAATCTCCCGTTGAATGAGAACCTATTTAGTCCTTCTGGAGCCTTCGCATTGATGGATCCAAAGTGGCCTTGTAGCCATCAGGCCCCCCCCACCAAGCCTCCGCAGACAGAGCCCATGTTCAGCCCCATCTCTGTCCAGCTCAGAATCCATCACCAGGATAAACAAAACAGCACTTTGGAACCGTCTTTGTGAATGTGTGTGTCTTTAAAGCAATTCGTACCTCTCTCCTGAAAGCTTAGTTAAACGTACCCCACAAACCCTGTGGAGAGGAGGCTGAGCGCACAGGGACCAAATCTGGGGGCTCGCCCAGTTCTACTTGCCAGCGAACAGCGGGCCCCTCGGGCGAGTCCAGTTAGCCTCCCCCTGGCCTGGGTTTCATGTTCCATGATTGTGTCTGCCTCCACGTGAGCTCCCAGGAGTTAATAGGCGCCAAGTGTTCAGTGGTCCCTTTGCCAGGGTCCAGGCGATGTTAGCTGCTTCCATCATTATGAACATGTCTGACACCCTCTGGTCTGGCTCCTGTTGGAAAGCTAGCAGCTACCGAGAATGCTAAGTGACCTTCCACTGGGCCTGGCTCTGTTGTTCGCAGTTCAATAATTAGCCATCTTTATAGGAAAAAATAAAATCTGAGACATGTTTTGTCTCTCCCTACCCAGTTTCATATTCTCCGTATTTCTACGTATTTCGGATGCCCGTGGCATGCGTACATGCATCACGTAGCCGTGCACACACTGCTGGTACGACCCGACGAGCTCAGGACTTTCCACTTTGTATATATTGCCCTTTGTTCTTTTGGCTTGGCATCACTAGTACGGTTCTTACACCTGCTCATCTGCTGATTTGTCATTTTGATGGCAAAATTTTATTTTCTTTGCTCAATGAATTAGGGTTTACGTAACCAGTCTTGGTTGGCGAGCGTCTTGGTTATTTTGGTTTTTTGTAATGAATTTTTGTTCAGAAAAATAACCCCTGAAAATATTTTTCAGAAAGAGAGATCATCAGGGCAAAAGAGATGCTGTCTTAAGGCTTCTTAGCATGTCGCTTTGCAGAGGGATGGACCACTTGCAAGAGCAGCTGAGGTTTCAGGGGCGCCTGGGTGGCTCAGTCATTAAACGTCTGCCTTCGGCTCGGGTCGTGATCCCGGAGTCCTGGGATCGAGCCCCGCATCGGGCTCCCTGCTTGGCGGGAAGCCTGCTTCTCCCTCTCCCGCTCCCCCTGCTTGTGTTCCCTCTCTCGCTATATCTCTCTCTGTCAAATAAATCTTTAAAAAAAAAAAAAAAAGAGCAGCTGAGGTTTCTTCTCTCCCAACCCCCAGCCCAAAATTCAGAGGTATAAGCCCAGAGCTCCAGTCTGGCCTGGGGAAAGAACACTACTTCTATCAGACCTTCTGTGGCAAATCCAGAAGATAAGGGGCGGGCTGCAGTGATTTTCACCCTCTCTCAGCACGCTAGGTGGGACCTCATAGATGTTTAGCTTTATATTTGTTAGCACAAAACTCAGCGTTTTCCCATCTCTGTATTTACTCTGTGTTTCCTTATATCTCAAGAACATGGCTACAGTGGAAACAGGGTAGTAATTCTACACATTTTCTGGATTTTAATTACTCGCTCATATTTATCAGGACTTTTACCTATTAATTGATTTCCTCTTCATTTGAGTTTTAGTGATTTCATTGTCCAGAGGCATTATATCTAGTTTATAGGAGATAGATCCCATCAAACTTATTGTTAATCATTTTCGATATGGTTTCAATAATAGAAAATGGTCTTTCCTTCCCAATCCGTTTTCTTAGTATTGTTTTATGATTTATCTTTAACCTGTTTGGCATTCATTCTAGCATATGAGGTAAGATATGTGTCTGTTCATTATTCTTCATATGAATATCCAGTTTGTCCAGTAGTGTTGATGATCCTTCACCTGATAGCGAACATCGGAGAAATCAGATGTAAATAGCTACATATATATCTGGATTCCTGTCTGGAATGCCATTCCGTTGATGTAACTTTTCATTCTAATAAGCACCACGCTGTTTGCTAATGTCTCTGTTTTCTATTTGGATATCCAGTTTTCTGTTGTTGGGATTTTTGGTTTAAAAAAACCTTTAGTATTTTGAGGGGTGCCTGGCTGGCTCATTCACTCTTCGTTTCAGCTCAGGTCGTGATCTCAAGGTCGTGGGATCGAGCCCCATATTAGACTCCACGCTGAGCGTGGAGTCTGCTTCTCTCCTCCCTCTGCCCCTCCCCACCCCTAGATAGATAGATTGATAGGTAGGTAGATAGATAGATAGATAGATAAATCATTTTTTTTTAAAAAGCCTTGGGTATTTTGATCACCTAATTTTTCTGTACACATCTTGTCATTTCACCAAGTTTTATAAATCCGCTTGGGAGAAGAATTTATATTTATTTATCTTTAATGCAACTGCAAGTAAGAAGTGTCATCATTAACTTTCTTTGCCACTAGCATTTTGTAATTCAGTTTTCTATAAATGGAATTTGTACCGTGTTATTTTAATTCCCACGTGTTTAATATTTATATCCCTATTGTAGATGAGATAAATCCTTCATTTCATTTTCTGGATATTTATTACTGGTACATGGGAGTTTTATCTTTTTCTTTTCTTTTTTTTTTTTTTTTTTGTCTTTACCAAAAAAAACATGGGGCTTTGCTGAACTCATGGGTTATCTCTGCTCATTTGCTCCCGTGAATCCCTTGGATTTGGTGAGCATGTGACTGTATTACCCACAAACAGTGAATTTGCGCCCTTTTTCAACAATCAGGACATCTGATCCTCTTCTTTCATTCCTGTTCTTCAAAGGAACATCTCTCTTATTTCTCTGTAAAGAATAATGGAGCCTCTTGGTTCTGAGTGGCTGTCCTGTTCACGTCGGCCAATCTAGTGCTCCCCCCATTTAAATTCAACTGTGACCTGGTTTTCCGATTCCATGTGATAGGAACCCTTTAACTGTGTCCTGGTCTCCGAGCGGTGTAGTGGATTTTCTAGTAGGATGATAGTCTGTATATTGTATCTCTTTACGTTTTTGTATTACCTATTTTATAGATTTTCTTGCCTCAGGATTTAAGACAAGTTCAAGCTTGCTGTCTTTTATTATTCACTGTGCCTTTTAGGGTGACTTACTTCTCTGGAAAGTTATTTTCTACATAGGATATTGGCTAGGGTGGTTTAAAACCTTACCTTAGCCTGTTTAAAACATCTAGCCGGTCTTCACCTTTTTACTCGAAGTGTGTTTCTACCCTCTTTTGTTAGATTTGGAGTTTTCTTTAAATATGTATGTATTTTGTTTTTATAGGTGAATTTGGCCTGGTTACATTTACTGATGTAACCCTTCTCTTAACATCTGTCTTTATTGTTGATAACTTTACCTTTCTCTGATTCATAGTATCTCCGTCATATATTCTCTGATCTATTTAAAGAAGATGGGCCAAACGGCTTCCTTGACTCTCAGAGTATCCTGAGCCCTCCAGTCCAGCCCTGCTCCATGTCTCCTCTTATTTCTGGAATTCACCGCCAGATGCAGAACCATGGAGCCCTTCTGAAATCTTAAAAAAAAAAAAAAAAAAAAACTATTTATTTTTGATTGTCTTACCATCATGCACGTTATTACATTATATGTCACGCATAGCAGCAGGTTATACTTTACTGCATTAACCGTCCCACTCCCTCTGCAGTGAGGCCCAATCTTTTATGCCACACTCCGGACCTACACATATTCCACTGGTGAACTCTTCCAAGTTATTTGCATTTTCCAAAGGTTGTCTGCTACCTTCACAAAGCTGCTGCTTTTTAGCAGGATTATCAACGAGTGGTAAGAATCCTTTTTTTTTTTTATCTTTATTTATCTATTTAAGTCATCTCTACACCCAACGTGAGCCTCGAACTCACGACCCTGAGATCCAGAATCCTGCGCTCCTCCGACTGAGCCAGCCAGACGCCCCAATAAAGAATCCTTTACTCGATAGCACGCGGTGAATATTTTTCACCAGGTGTCATCCCAGGGGGTAACAGACACAGACAAATACGTTCTTACCATTCACGTAGTTTAACTTTTACTGATCTCGGAAATTGATCACCTGGGTATTCGGGTCCTTCTGGTAAGGGTTAAGCCTGGCGAGCCCCTACCCTGTCGTTTGAAAAGAATCCAGTTTCCTGTCTGGAATTACTGTACATCAGCAATGACAGGCATAGCCGAGCTGTAAGGCAGCTGCTGGCTGTGTATGTCCTCCCTTCAGGACAGACCTGAAAGAGGGTTTGGCTTGTCCACCGGGAACCCCTTCCCAAATGAATTCTGCGATAAAACCAGGAAGGTTGTTCGTTTAACTTAAAGTTGTCATCAATCACGTTGACCTCCAAAAAAGTATTTGAAAGTGGCCTTAACACAAAACACAGAATCACTGAGGCTCTTAGGGTGGATTGGGGGAGTTCAAGGGCAGAGCTCTGTGGGGAAGATACTTTTAAGGCTTGGATTTGAATTAAAAAGCTCAACTGTGGGGGGGGCCTGGGTGGCGCAGTGGGTTAAGCAAAGGACTCTTGGTTTCTGCTCAGGTCATGATCTCAGGATTATGAGATCGAGCCCCGCGTGGGGCTCCGTGCTCAGTGCTCAGTGCTGAGTCTGCTTGAGACTCTCTCTCCCTTTACCCTTACCCTGTCTCTAAAATACAGAAATAAATCTTTAAAATTAAAAAAAAAAAGCTCAACTATTCAGTAGCCTGATGTGACTAAGACATTCCATACGTAGGGTTTTTAAAGAGTTCCTTATCACTGTGACTGATGGACTGTTTGCTTGACTACGAGGGAAAACTTTATGTTGTAATTAAACCTTTCTATTTTTTTTCCCCCGTGTCTAAGTATTGTGAACTTCCTTTGTGGTATTTTAGTGATTAGACAGGATGGAGGGTGTTCTTAAAGATTCATGGCCAAATCCGATGATGTCAGAACGAAGGGAAGGGACGGTCTTCGTGGGGCCAGCAAGTCTGGCCCCGTCTGAATTGTTTGTCTAACACTTCACAAGTAGAATAGGAACCGCTGAATTATTCATTTTCAAGTTGCCCTAAAAAAGGCACTTACACTGCCGAGATGCAGACTTTTGGTGCCGGCAAGAGGAAGAGGAAGGATGCTGTCTTTCCTGAGGGTGCTGGGCCCCTCTGCCTTGTTCTCCAGTTTCACTTCCCAGCCCTGTGGGGTGGAGGCAACCGCCCGCTGGCTCAAATGCAGGGCACTGAAGGGGGCGGGGCCGGGGGGGTGGCGGGGACGACAACTTCTGTGTGGGCCTCTGAAGCCACCATGGAGCTGAGTCTTGAATTTGGTGGGGAAAGACCAGGAGGAGAGGAAGGTTTGGAAGGAGCTTTAGGTTGGGGAGGAGCTCTGTAGTCAGAGGCCCCCAGGGGCGTGGGTGTGGTTGAAGGAGCCCAGCCTGTGCCTGAGAAGGGCCCAGGAAGTTAGTTGCCTTGGCCTTGGGCTTGGAGGAGAGGAGGGGGGAGGGAGCCGAGAGTAATCACTAGGATGCAACTGGAGCTCTTTTTTTATTCTTAGTTTTCGCTTCTCTGCCACCAAGCCTCCTCTTAACATTTCCTGCCAAGTAGTACTTAGGGGAGAAAGGGGGTAATTAGGATTCCTTACACTGGGGAATAAAAGCAGGGCTCTTGCCCTTGGCCGGCTGCTCCCTGTGACCGTGAGCCCCTTCGTCACTACTCTGCCCTGGGCCTCAGTTTGCCCACCTGTGAAATGTGAGCGGTTTTCTCCTGCAGGCCTGTGGTTCCCACCGGCCGTGCAGGCCCTGCACACCGCGGGGGCCTGCGAGCAGCAGGGGCGGTGCTGGGAGTCAGATGCGTTCTCTTGAGCGGTCCCTGGCTCGGCCAGCACCTGTCAGCTGTAGGCAGGGCAGCCACAGGTTAAGCAAACAGGGAAAGAGAAACAAAATCTGAAAGGCGGTTCTAGAAGAGCCGGGGCTCAAATTGCGGAAGCAGCGCTCCAGCCACTGGAAAGATGTGCTGACAGATTCTACACTAAATACGTGCAGGAGACATTTAAAATGTGTACATTAAAAATGGCATTAACAGCGGCCCTTCCCAAACATTTTTTTTTAAGTCTAAAAGTAAACTGTCAACAGTTTGGGTCCACAGGCCTGCTGGGTGGTGTTCTCTGCCGGAGGGCCCTCACCCTGGCCGTTCCAGCTCCTGGGGGGCTCGGGCGCACGGTGAGCGGTGAGGGGGTGCGCGGAACCCGGGTGTCCCACCCAGAATTCATTTTCCTCCCGTTCTCTGGCCTCAGCAGTCTTTCCCTGGATCAAAGAAAAATATTCATATACGACTTTCCAACCATGTTTTTCTTACAGAGGTGAGCTTTTCATGGGCATTTTTTCCTCCCCTTTGCTGAGCAAGTAAATTGAGATTCTGGGCGGTTAACTGACTTCGCACAAGTCTGCAAAGTGCGGAGTCTGGGCAGAGCTGGGCTTCCAGCACAGAGGCCCTCCTCTGATGTGGGTTCTTTCCTGGGGCCTCAACTACAGCCGCCCCCTACTCTTCACCTCATTCCCGTACAAACGGAGTGGCACGGTCAACATCCTACAGGCTTCATTGTTGACGCCTGGTGTTGGAGGGATACAAAACTGCTGTGAGGGTCATTGCTTTTTTCGGTTTACTTTTTGTGTTAAATTTCCAACACATAGTAGATGACAGGAGCCCAAGGTGCCTGGGTGCAGTTCCGGCCCCCCCGATTTGGGGTTGCCTGTCTCACCCGTCCCCACCCCGCCCCGTTTTATCGTGAGGCACTTCCAGAATCCTTTCCCTTCACCTCAAAATGTTTTAGCATGTTGACCTCATGTAAAGACTCTTCTTCTATACAATACTGTCATCAGATCAAAAACTAATTTTGTAATAGCATCAGTTCTTAAATTTCTAGTTACCTACCCCCAGTCACAGATGGTTTAATTTTTTTAATTTGTTGGGCTCAGGATTCAAATAAAATCCAGACGTTGGGATTGGTTGGTATGCCTCATTCATTTTCTGGATCCCCCTTCTCTCTTTTTCTTCTCCTGGCAATTCATTTGCGTAAGAAACTGGCTCATTTGTCCTGAAGAGTTTCCCACAATCCGGGTTTTGCCAACAGCATCCCGGATATAGTTGAGCGCGGTGTTTGTTGTTGAACCTAGAGGGTCGATCAGATTCAGACTGGAAATTCTGGGCAAAAGCCACTCCATAGGTGGTGTTGAGTATCTTGTAATGTTCTTAGGTATTGAAAATCAGCTCTGACCAGAAGAGAAAGATCCTGATTTTCACGTGCGACAATAAGAACGGTTATGTGCGTGGGTCCTGGTGTACAAAGCCCTTTTCCACTCCGGCAATGCTCTTATTCTATCCTTGTGCCAATTTCTTTGAGAAAGGCTGCATTATTCCTGCTGTGCAGATGGCTATCAAGCTCACAAGTCGGCCCAAGGTCAAACAACTAAAAGGCAGTAGGGAAGAATTTG
This sequence comes from Halichoerus grypus, assembly GCF_964656455.1. Classification (NCBI taxonomy): domain Eukaryota; kingdom Metazoa; phylum Chordata; class Mammalia; order Carnivora; family Phocidae; genus Halichoerus; species Halichoerus grypus. Next base: position 8,366,155 of record NC_135717.1, read on the forward strand.
AGCCTCTTTGCTCTGCTGGCCACACTCGTTTGCTTCTCCAGACCACAATTTCCCCAATTTCACCTCCAGTACCTCCATCCTACCTGGGGCCCCCGGCACTTGATTTAAGGAAAGAAATCTCCATCCTACCTGTTCCCTGTTGCTTTGAGAGCAACAGTGTTAGAACGCTAGAGAAATGGCAAGAAGCCCCCCAAAGCTGCATCCCGACACTTATCCCAGGAGGCTTTGGATGGTCTCGGTAGCCACAGCAGAATGAATTATGCAATCTCATAACCTGATTGTCAGCCGCAGCTGCCCCATGCCCCTGCCCAGAGTTGACTGCAGCCTGAGTGACAGTCACGGGCTGTTTCTGATCACACGGAGGGTCAGACGCTGGCAAGTGACCGGCTGCTTGGAGCTGCCCTGTTGGTTTGGTACAGGTGCTAAGCCTTGTGCAGCCTGGAGACCACTTCGTTGGTCAGCTGGCCACAGATTAACCTAAAGGAGGATTGTATTTCAGTCATTGAAACCAAGTCAGCTAAACAGTGGGGCACGAAGGGAAATTTTCTTCCCATTTGGGATTGACAAGTGGAGCCGTAACTGAAATTGATTTTGTTACTTGTTGTATCATTTAAACTTAAATAGAATGGTCAGAAAAATAAACCAATTGTGGTTAATTTCTGAGCAGGCAGAGGTGATGTTCTGGCCATTTCACTGTCTGAACACGATTTCATTTCCAATAAGAATAAAAGCCACTATTTCCGGAAGGTTTGGCCTAGGGGTTAAGCGCCACAGCCGTCTCTCTGCTCAGGCCCGTGATTTGACTGGGGAGGGATGGGTCTGCTCTGGAGCGACCCGTTTGATCAGAGGCTTGGAAGGGAGCCAAGTGGCTTCACCCCTGCCCTCCATTCCTGCCAGAGCAGAGATAGCTCAGCGTGGGTAGAACATGAAAGATAGGTCTGGTCATACGCAAGAGGGTTGTCCAGAAGACCTTTCCCCAGAGAACACTCTCTCCTCCTCCCGGCTCGCCCTCCCCGGCAGTGTCTGCCGAGTCCCGATTTGTCCCCAGCTCCGTGTCAGGCACGGGGAGACGCTGGGAGCCAGGCCCACTGGCCCTGGTCGGGGGAGCTCACCGTCCAGTGGACAAAACGAAGCCTAACTCTGGATCTTGACATACGTTTTTCTTCAAGGAGATTGTTGTCCCCTTCTTCCAAGGCTATGAAAAGTAACAAGAAACTTAAATCTGCAAAAGCAACTTACAGACTCTTTCCTTAGAAGTTATGTGTACAGTTAGGCAAAATACCCCTACCCCCTCTGCTCTTTAAAATACCAGCCCACGCGCCTCGGTGGCTCCGTCGGTTGAGCATCTGCCTTCTGCTCAGGTATTGATCTCAGGGTCTTGGGGTCGAGCTCCGTGTCCGTGTCCGGCTCCCCACTCGGCAGGGATTCTGCTTCTCCCTCTGCCCTTCTCCCGACTTGTGTGCGCTCTCTCTCTCTCTCTCAAAAAATAAATAAGTAAGTAAAATCTTTTTCGAAAAATAAAAATAAAATAAAATACCAGCCCACGAATGGCTGCCTGTCAAGTGCAGGGCGGACTTCCGGTAGCACGCAGATGTCGTTACTGTGCATATTTCGTCAGCCAGTATTTAGCGTGCCCCTTCTATGTTCTCTGAGCTTACAGCGGTGAAGAAATAAGCGATCAATATATGAAGAAGTTACTTGGAGGCCAGAATAAGTGCAATAAAAATAAAATGAGTGGACAGAGGGGAGCAGGGCTGCTGGGAGGCCTTTCAGGGCTGAGCCATGGATGGTGACCACAGCCACCTGTGGGGGCCTCAGCAGAGAGGACAGCCGTGTGGACAAGCAGAGTTCCCAGGAACAGGACTGAAGAAACCACGAGAACATTAGCTGATTGAGCCACAGGAGGAAATTTACACGGGATGCATGTTACTAATATGTTTAAAAAACACCCGCCAGAAGCAGAATAGACCCGAGCACAGTGGCTCCGATGGGGAAGCGGTGCTTTTCTTAGGCTTCTTTGTTTGGAAGACTTGATGGCCTGAAATCTGGAAAAGGAGCTGAGGTGTTTATTATGGGAAGCTGTAATCAGCTGTTGATCCTCTGCTCCCTGCAGGGCCTGGGCCCCTGAGGGGATCAGGGGGTTCTGGCCCAAAAGACACTTTGGGCCCTCCTGGGAGGGAGCGAGCCCAAAAGAAGCTCCTGGAATCCACGGGACCAACCAAAGCCAACTGGTGGCCGGCGGACTAGATTTGACCATAAACCGCCAGGGGAATGCAGTGGAGGGAAGGGCTAGTCCATGCGCTGACTGGGCCCTCCCAAAGAGGTGGTGGCCTGGGGCACTGCGGGCGGGGTGGGGGGGGTGTGGGTGTAGACATCGCAGGGCTCACAGGCCCAGCGGCGGCATGCAAACTGCACAGAGGGAATATGGGCTTGGGTGTCTTGAGAGCAATACCGTCGGAGAGCCTGGCTGGCTCAGTTGGTAGAGCACACAACCCTTGATCTTGGGGTCATGAGTTCGAACCCCATGTTAGGTGTAGAGATTACTTGAAAATAAAATCTTAAAAAAAAAAAAAAGCAATATCATCAAATTTGTAACAGCTCACTTTGTCTACAGAGAGAAGAAAATGCCTTTCAAAGTGTTTCTTATGACTTCACCTGGCAAAGATAAGACAAAAGAACTTGAAAGCCAATCTCCTATATAAGTATTTATGAAAAAAAATACTAAATAAAATATCAGCACACAGAATTCGGGAGCACATTAACCACAACCAAACAGGGGCAAATAACTGTTGGTATAATTTACCGTTTTAGTTGAGTCAGAGGAGAAAAACCTTTTAATTTGCTCCATAAATGCTTTTTTTTTTTAAAAGGTACTTAATGAAATCAATATCCCTCTTTTATTAAAAAGTCTTAATAAAATAGGAACAGTTGGATATTTCATTAACAAAATAAAAGCACATATATTTAAAGTCCAAAATGAGCAACATGCTTAATGGTGGAATGTTCGATGCATTGCCCTGGAAGTCAGCCTCCAGGCAGGGAGCCCCACTGTCACTTCGCTTTGTGATGTGCTTCTGGAAGCACTGGTCACTGCCATCGTCCCAGAGAAAGAACTGAGAGAGAGAACAAGGCAGGAGGAGCCGGCCCTGTCATGGGCACACGAGGGCACGGGACACCCTAAAGCCCAAGAGAACAACCAAAAAGCTGTTATAAAATCGAACAGGCACCTACCACCCTGTGATTCTTTCCTCTGTGATCTAGAAGGTCGTTCCTCCCTCAGCCCCGCTGTTCTCTGCCCTGCAAACTCCTCTTTATCCTCCGGGCTGTAGACCAGATGTCCCCTCATGCGTGAGACTGTCCCTCCTCCTGTCTGCAAAGGGGACATTGTCCGTCTGTCCCTTGGAGGGCTGTCGCTGTACCACATTATACCAAAATCACTTGGGTCTCTTCATGACCCTGCATCCCGCAAGGAAGAGGCAGTAACAGGGTCCCACTGGCTGCATATTTCTGAGCTCCGAGGACGGGCAGGGTATGTCCCACGTACTAGTGATAAGGCAGATGCCACCATGCACTGCTGACTCAGCACCGGGGACCTTTGTGTCTCTCTCAGCCAGGGCGTGGTAGGTGCCCAGGAGGCGTTATTGAATGGAGACCCCCCCCCCACACACACACACACCCAAGTTTGTGGCCCGCACCCGTTGGAGCGAGCTGGTGCCAGTGCTGGAGGAGGGCGCAGTGCCACCTGCACTGGGTACAGCCTTTCCTCTTGGTGACATTGCGTTCCTGTGCTCTGCCAATGCGGGGGCAGGGAGCTACCTTTCCAGAGAAATCCTCCCCCTCCCCTCCTCCGCCCGGTCCCCCTCCCGATTTAGGGGATTCCAGACCATAGCCAAGAAATCTCCCTCAGCGCCTGGCCCTCTGGCCACCACCTCTTTTTCCTTTTCCTACCTTCTGTTTCTGAACCCAGTCCAGTGAGCCCCGCTTCTGCGTCTCCTCTGCACCCCTCCCCTGCCGCAGTGCTAAGAGAGCCTGGCCTGGGGTGTAAGATGTCAGGAAAGTGACCGCCTTCCCGACGGTAGAGGCCATCAAATGCAGCCTCCAGGGTGGAGGGGGGAAGTCACTTTATTAAACATCCTAGAGCTTTTTTTAATTTTTAAATTTTATTTTTAATTTTTAAAGCAGGGAGAATTAATCTTTTGACGTTTCTTCTCTTGGTGCCCAAGAACTTTCGTGTTGAGACTATTGGCTTTTCACTTGGGTCCAAGAAGACACACTGACCCGAAGGGCGCCCTGGAGGCTTTTCCAGCTGCCCTGTGGATGTCCTTTGTTTTCACAGCTCCTGATGTGGCTGTGATTCTTTGGAATTGAAATACTCACCAGCCTTGCCCTGCTGCCATCCCTTAAGCATTCAGGTGGCTGTGATTCTTTGGAATTGAAATACTCACCAGCCTTGCCCTGCTGCCATCCCTTAAGCGTTCAGGAGGCTAGTGTGGACGTAAATACAGAGTCTCCAGCGTGGATATCATTTCCCTTCCGTCACTGACAGTGTCCTTTTAAGTTCCTCATAAAAGCTGTGTGCTAGGGCAGAGAATACCCTGAAATGATCTGTAGGGAACTGATTAAAGGAACTACAGATTCTAGGCCAAGCAGAAATGACCCGCTATTTGAAGCGGGAGCAGAGCAAAATGCAGTGCAGGTTAACAGATCAGCGAAAGCTGTTTTGTCAAGCTCGTAAAAAGGTGAGGGAACCAAATTTTTATAATAAATAGTTTCACTGAGCAAACAATATGTGTAGTTATTACAGACTTTGGAAAAGAAATGATTTTAGGCTAATGTCAGGCTCCAGATCCTAATGTAGATAGTGGGGCCCTCAAAATGAAAAGAATGTAAAACCTCTGGACTATTGTTGACACGCGTGCTATGAAAGCACACGCAATGTCGTTCATTACTCACTTCTCGGAGAACATTTCTAGTGGTATTAACCTCTGGGCATTTTTGTATTTCTTACTGAGGGCAGTGTGTCTGGTAGGATTCATTTTGTGGGGGGCTGGGGGCAGCAGTTTGGAGGGGAGTGGATTTACAGACTCAGTGGCAGACGTGTGCTCAAGACTACACCCTCACAGGCTTTCGAGAGCCTGCCATCTTGGTCCTTGTCTACAAATACCAGTGGCCGTGCACCCCTGATCACACATAAATAGCCAGCGAATTGTATCTTCTTTGATGCCCCTTGGAAAAGCCAATCATGAGCCTACAGACTTTTAAAATAAGAATCTGAACCTTTCCTCGCCCCCGGCATCCCTGGTTCCTTCCACTGTCTCCTCCGGTGGTTTCTGGTCCATTCTGTGAATGGGAACTGCAGCCCCTCTGGGCCCTGTCTTCGTCAGGATGCCTGATATTGAATAGCCCCCGCTCCTTAACAGCAGAGCTCGGTGTTGTGATTATCATTTGAAAGCTTTGGAAATCTGAGAGTTGCTCCCGGAATGAAAAGGTAAGTGCAGTAGTTGTTAGCAGGTTCAATATTTTGGTCAGTTTAGCGGTTGCCTAGTAACTGAAGTGAAACTGACCAGAAGATGGAAAAACTTGAAATTCATTTCCAGGGATTGCCCCAGACTGCCAAGAAGGCACCTTCCTGTTTTAATGTCACTAATTTTTTTTTGTAAGTCCCTTGAAATCCTTTGGAGATGATGCACTGTTTTCTGGATGTTAGGTGTACTGATGAATATCCACAACCATTCACTGTCTGAGAAGAAATCCCAAGAGTCTGCATTTGCGAGGAGGCTCTCGAGACCACCCACATCCCCTAAACCAGGCAGGATGTGGGTGCCACTTCCCAGCCCCTATGGGTGCCAGCCTTGCCCATCCCTGCCTCTAGATGAAGCCAGGACCCTGGGAAACCCTCTGTTCCCTACAGCGTGTGTTTGACCCTGAACTGGCCCCTTGGTCACTGGCAGCAGCCAGGCAAAAAGTGAGGAATGGCTGAAAATAGGCAAGGGTGGGCCAGTGGACCCCCAGGTAGCCACAGATCCATCCCTTATCTCCAAACCCCCAGGACTGGGGAATTGTACCCAGGGAGACCTGCCGGCTCCTCGAGCAGCCTCTCTCTGAGAATTAAAGCCCTGGCCAGAGTCTTCTCCTGGTGGAGGGGAGTTATCAGTGAGGACTCTGAGGGCCTGGAGTCCTCCCCCTTCCTGTCCTCCCTACACGCAGCAAAAATGCCTTGAACACCTGCTCTGCACCTTTCTGCTCCAATTCCTCTTGAGAGACACAGAGCAGAACCTGCCTCTCTGTCCTCCCTCCACCTACGCTGCCAGAAAGGGTAGCTGGTACTCCAGGGGGAAATCGGCCCCAGAGGGGAACACCCCTCTGGAAGACAGACCCCAAGCCCAACAGTGTCTGTGATCCGAAGCAAAACAGATGGACCACAGGTACAAAACAAGCATGGAAAATACTCCAGCAGACAAGGAAGACGTGACCAAGGCAGAGCAGAAACAAGGAGTCATTAAAAAACAAATGAAGAAGTGCCTGGGTGGCTCAGTGGTTAAGCCTCTGCCTTCGGCTCAGGTCATGATCCCAGGGTCCTGGGATCGAGCCCCACATCGGGCTCCCTGCTCCATGGGAAGCCTGCTTCTCCCTCTCCCACTCCCCCTGTGTGTGTTCCCTCTCTCGCTGTGTCTCTCTCTGTCAAATAAAAAAATCTTTTAAAAAAGTAAAAATAAAAAACGACTGAAGTATGAAGAACAGAATCACCAAACTAAGGAACAAAAGAGAAAAGTTAAGTTACAGGATGGGTGCAGCTACATAAATCTGGGTCAAACTGAAGAACCAGCCAGAAGGCAGCAGGAAAGGCTAAAGAAACAGCAGGTGCAAAGCAAAGGTTGAGTGTTGTAGAGGGACTGAAGGAGATGGGGGCTCACAGAGGACCCCACAGGAGAATTAGCGGGAAACCCTCCCCGCCAGAGGCTCGGGATCTCGGCTCCTTCCATCCAGGCCATTGCCCTGCAGACCGCTGGGTTGTGTAGCGGCCTGCAGATCTGGTTCCAGGCCCCCGGCCGCGATGCCTTTCCCGCCCTCTCCTCTCCCACAAATACGCGACACCAGCAAATGCAGGAGCCACGTCTATATGGGCCTGTCCTGTAGTACCCGACCAGGGCCGGGACACTGGCAGGTGTTGGGAAGCGGTCATGGGATGAGCGAGGGAGTGAGTGAGCTCTGCCGGTAGCCGGGGAAGTCAGCCGAGTAGATCTGGATTTTGTAAATACGCGATGAATAACCATCTGATTAAAGTTCCAAACTGTGCTTAATGGGATTTGCCTTGGGAAAAGTCCGTTAACTTTTTCTTTCACCTTGAACCCAGCGAAGTTCGCACTTCGTTGAGGACACTCCGTACCGACCGTCAGGCGTCCTTTTCTGTCGTGTTTAAGCCCCTTCACACTTCCATTTATTTCTTTGCCCTTTGGAGTCAGCAGACTCCCTTCTATGGTACTGAGGCTTTTCCAAGAGGTCTTGAGGTTTCTGGCTGAGATGTTTCCTAATGTCAGCCCCCCACCCCCACCCCCGGCACCCAGCACTTCACTGCAGGGGCCCAGGTTGGGTGGCTGGGTCTTCCAGAGACAACTGCCTTCTTTACAAAATTGCCCTAAAAATAGCTTCATTTCACTTAAGCCATTTTAGAAATTGTTTCGGATTTTGTTCAGACCCAGCTCAAAGCAGGATACTATTTCAAACAGGTATAATGAGCATCGAGCCCTATCACAAGGCCTCTGTTACCCGGTTCAGGCTGCTGGGAGTTGATACGGCTGCCTCATTGGGAAGAGCCTCGGGGCCAGAGGGGGCGCAGGATGCAGCAAAGAACAAAAACAGACCAGCCAGGGCCCAAGTCCAGTTTGGCCAACTCTTGATATTAAGGGTGGGGTGGTGGTGAGAGCCAGACAAGCAGGTTTCAGGGACAGAAGAACCCGCTCAGAGTTGGGCCCGTGTAGGTGCCCCGAACTGTCCCAGGGAGTAGACTGGCCCACCGCTGGCAGGACAGGCCGCACCCAGGACCCCGGCCTCTAGCCCGATGCCAAGCCCTGCTCAAGCTCCAGGGCTGAGGGTGAAGGAGACACACAGCCAGGCCTTCAGAAAGCTCCCAGTGTACGGGGACCTCAGCTCTAACCTGTCAACTCAAACCTGTGGCGGTGGGGGAGGGACTGCGCTACTCCCTGAGATGGAGCAGTTAGGAGGGTTTGGGGAGTGCTGGGGGTGGGGGCAGAAGTAGGAGATGAGGGTCCGGAGTGGAGGGCAAGTCAGGGAGACAGCACCGTCCGAGGCTCTTTATAGGCCCACAAGTGGGGGGAGCTGTGGGAGCACAGGGCCCTGGGGCTGAGGGGGTGGGCCAAGGCGCGTGGTGGGCGGAGCCTCATGGAAGGGCCTGGTGTAGAGCACCGAGCAGGGGACAGGGGCCTCCTGGGTCCACCTGGAGTATGGAATCGGGGGGCCCTGCAGGAGCGGGCCCTGAACCCGGGCAAGGATCTGTGGCTGTAACATTGTGCTCCCTCTTTGCCACGGGCCTACTGAGTCAGCCTTGGCCTCCTGACAGGGGCCATGGGGAGCGGTCCCGCAGAAGATGGGGCCGTGTTTGCCCAGGTAGCCTGTTCTAACCTACCACAGACTTTTGGAATTAGGCCTTTATTAGAACTCAGCGTTCTTCTCTCTCTCATGATGTTGCATGTTGGGATCTCATATTTGCCTTCAGGTGACTCAAAGGAGTACTTTAAAAACAGAAAAAAGGAAAAAAAGACCCTAACAGCTCCCTGTGCATGAGCCGGTGAGGTGATGACCATGAACTCGGGTGGTTAATAGAGCAGACTGCAGAGTCCCCCAGCCTCCATTCCTATCGTCCCACGTCCCTCTCCTCCACCTTCTTGTGGTTCGTTTCCATCCTGGCAAACTTTTGTTCATCCTTCAAAACCCAGTTCACACATCACCTCCTTTGAAGCCTTCCCAGATTCCCTCCTCCGAGGAGAATTTCTCTCTCCCTCCTGTTTTTTGGGGGCACTCTTCAGTCTCCAGGTAGGACACATCGTATTTTATCTTTTGATGGCTCTGTCTCCCCAGTGAAATTGGGCAGGGCGGCCGATCCCACAACACAAGCGCACCTCCTCCCGATGGGCAGCCGAGTCCCCTCACAGGTCCACGCGGCCCCTCTCTCCACCAGTGCCCAGGACTCTGCCAGGCCTGTGTGGCTATGGATCATTGTGCTGAGCTGGAAACCATGGTCACCCCGAGCCCGCCCACTGCCAACTAACGGCTCTCTCTCTCTCTTTCTCTCTCTCTCTCTCACCTTCCTAGGGCCGACGAAATTGAAATGATCATGACGGACCTTGAAAGAGCAAACCAGGTAGGATGTTTCATGGCCTCAGGCTTAAAATCCCAACAGCGTAGCTGTTTATGTCATCTTGCTAGATGCTTCTAAGTTCGAAAGCCAGTTATTCTCGTATTTTTTACGTATGATTGTCAATGTCGACGCTTTTTCCAGTGTCATGAGAAGTATGTGGAAGGTCCCTTGGCGAGTCTTTGGTGTGGCCCCAGTGTCCCAGACTCCCTTGGTGACTGCAGAGTGGCTGTTGGTTTTTCTTTTCCTTAATCCATTTCTTAAATAACCGGTTCTGCTCCGACGGCAGCCGTTACGCTCGAGTCTGGACCAGTGAGTCATACCGTAGGGAAGTCTTCATCTCTGCCTTCAAATGCTTTGAAGCCACTTGCTCAACTGACAGCCCTCTCCTGGCTGATACTTAGGTGGCACAGATGCCTTGGGGAATGTACTTGGCACTGTGTCTGGCACAAAATACCGCACAGAACGGGGTGGCTCCAAATACTCAGCTGCCTGGGGCCCTGGGTGGCTCAGTCGGTTAAGTGTCCAACTCTTGATCTCAGCTCAGGTCCTGATCTCGGGGTCGTGAGTTCAGGCCCCGCGTCAGGCTCCACACTCGGCATTGGGCCTCCTAAAATAAATAAATACCCCCCAGAACCCCTGACTTATTCCCCAAGGACTCCACCGAACAGGAAAACATTGCGCTTTAGCAAATGGTGTTGCTGCTTTGGAAAGAAAGAGTCTCCCCGTTTATTTCCTTTATTTATGGGGAGAAACACCCAAAGCTGTGATCGAGCTCTCAGCCTCAGAAGGCCCCAGGCTGTGGCCACGGGCACAGGAAAGCTTAGTGGTTTCCCTCAGGTAGAATCATGTGTATCCATGGTCCTGCAGTAGTAAGAAGGGCTGACAGCTCTTGAGTAACTTGAGCCTGGCTCTGTTCTGAGCTCTTGCCATGCACTGAGCCACCGAACCCTCCCTGCAACCCACTCAGGTCGCTGCTGGTAGGATTCCCCATTTTACAGACAAGGACACTGAGGTCAGTGCTGGTCAGGGGCAGAGCTGGGATCGGAGCCTGTGCTCCTCACCGCCACCCTCAGAACCAGGGACACAGAACACAGGTCACTTTGCCTTTCTTTCAGACCCTCTCAGCTCCCAAACATACCCGTCCACACAGCTCCTCGCTGCCAAGCACTACTCCTTCACCCCACAAAAGTGCTTAAGCATTTATTTACCTTTATTTGCTTAAACGAATTTACTTTGGCCCCTTTACTCTTACTCGGCACTGCTCAACTTTGCAGAGACCTTAACTCAGAAGAAGGTACTAGAAAGAGTTCACCTTCTCTGTCAGACGGTTGCCCTTTGGGCATCCCAGATTTGTTCCGTGGCCAATCTCGAACGTGCCTCTCCCTTTGATGGTGCTTTGGGGTAAGCTCCAGGTTGTGCAACAGAGAGCCGCGGTCTGGGAAAATCAAATGGACTGTCTCGTGCTGTCTCCGAGGCAGTCCCCAGGTACTGAAGAAGTTTGGCCAACTTGGCGTACTTCTCAAAGTGCCGAAGGCCACTTGGCTGGATCTCAGTCCTGGGAGACACCAGGCAGGGCTGTGGAGAAAGGGACCACCTCTTGGTTCAGGTCCCAACTCTGTGTTTGCTGGTTGTGTGGCCTCGGACTCTTAACTGCTTACAGTTCTTTAAAAAAGAAAAGAAAAAAGATGAACTTTTGCAAACACGCTAAGGGAGAGAGGAGTCAAAGTCATAGAGAAGGTGGAATCCTGGTTGGCAGGGGCTGGGTGAGGGGGTACTGGTTAGTGGGTATAGAGCTTCAGCTTTGCAAGATGAAAAAGTTGGGGAGATCGGTTGAACGACCACGTGAATGCACTTAACACTGCTGAAACGTACACTTGAAAATTGGTTAAGATGGTGTATTTTCTATGTATTTTGCCATGATTAAAATGTTTTAACTTTTTTTTTAATGTAAGAAAGAAAGGGAGGGAATGATAACTGGCACTTCCTTTGCACGATTGCTCTGGGGGTTAGAGGTTAAAATGCCCGAGTACGAAGTAGGTACTTAGATAAATCTGTAGTTGCCGAAGAAGTGCATATTTGGTGGGAGAGTTATATAAAGTCCTGCACTGGGGAAATACCAGTATGGTGGGCATGGGAGAAGTGTAGGCGAGTTCTAACCGACAATTCAGGGTGAGTTAGAGCCTGATGTGGCTGCCCAGAAAAATGAATGCAACCTCAGGCTGCGTTAATAGAAATAAGAGTTTCTAGAATGAAGGAAGTAGTATTCTGCACCAATCTGTAGCCATCAGTCCATGCCCAGGGAATTATAATTTATTCTGGAAACCACACTATGAGGACAGCTGGGACCTCGAGTGCATTCAGGCTCCACCCCGTGGCCAGGACCAGGAAGGAACCCTCACAGAAAAGAAATCAGGAGGTTTGGGGACATTCCTGATCTCTGGGGAACAGAGAGAGAAGACAGAGGGGCTTGACACCAAGCACCAGAGGAATAATTTCAGGAATTTGGGATGTGACAAGGTTACAAAGGGGAAAGCCTCGGGTGGGAACATCATGGATTCTGTCCCATAGCTCTCCAGGGCTGGCCCGGGGAAGGGGTCAGGCTTTTTCATGGCCATGGCCACACTTGGAGGCTGGAGGCTGGTGAGAGGGACCTTACTCCTGATGTAGAGAAGCCCTCTCTCAGTCCTGGCTCTCCAGAGGTGCCCAGAGCTGTGAAGGCAGATGCAGGCCAGCCCTCGCTGTGGGTGTGAGGTCAGGGATCAGACACAGAGGGAACAGGAGAGATTGCACTTGACTCCGTGTGTTAACAAAGAGAAACATGCCCAGGGTGGCCATGAGGAAGACAGTGTTGCAGGCAGGCGCAGAAGGACATGGTGAGCCCTGGGGATTCTGGGCCATTCCGTAAAGCCAAAACAAGGAGGTGCAGGGTGGGAGAGTAGGCCCACAGGAGGGGATCTAGATCCAGGTTTGGGGGAGGACTTTGAACGTCAGGCCTCTGCGTGGAAGACCTCTTTCTGAGAACGGTGGAGAACCCTGGGCAGGAGTGAGATGTCGGACTTGGTGTTCTAGAAGGATCCCCCTGGCGGGACATCAGAGAACGGATGGGAGTGGAACGACTGGAAGCATCAGTGTCAGGGCAAGGCAGACTCGGGCCCGCAACAAGGCAGTCCCAAGCAGAGAGGAGGCGGCAGGGCGGGAGGAGGGGGACGAAGGAGCCGCACGCTGGTGCAAGCACAGCCAGACATCTGGTTCAGCCGCCTTTCCCATCAAGGGAAATCCCCAAGAGGAGCAGTTTACTAGTTCATTGGCATATAACATTATTTTTGCACTAGGTTTATAGTCACAATGTTCTACTGAGACCTGAAGCTGTTTTCTTGCTGCCGCACTCGTGTTTCTGTTGCGGCAAAGTGGAGGGGTGGTCAGCAGCCGACAGCCTGGGGTCTCATTTACACCTGTTCGTTAGACTTCAAGGCACTTGCCTTCATACGCGCTGCCTTGATTGGTGGCCGTGATGGTTCAGAACGTTGAAGACTGCGTGATAAATAAGAAGCCACAACTTTGCGCTTTGCGACCATAGAAAGCCGTCTGGGGACTTCGGCCATTCTGGCACTTGGCCAGCTGTACCCTCACCCGTGTGCCTTTCTGAGCAGTTCTGATGTGAGCTGCTGGAGGCACAGAGTCCCAGCCGGCAGCAGGAGGTGGTCCTTCTTTGTGAGTGGTCCTCCTTCTGCTAACCTGCTGATTCTTATGGAGGAGACTGCACTAACGGGAGGACCATCAGCTTGAAGCACAGCTTCACCTCCCCGAGGAAAAGAGCCAAGTGTACAGAAAAATGCAGAGCCACAGGAACTCCCAGCAAGGCATGGCACTTTCTTGAACCAAGGTTTCTGGGTTCCAGTGGGGAACAATTGGGTTTGCATCCCGGATCTCCTATTTCCAAGCCATGTGGCCTTGAACGAACCCCCAGGTTCCTGGTGTGTTTCCCCGTCTACAGAATGAGGGTAGTAATTCACACGTCTGAGAGAACACTGCTGAAAAAAACAAATCCACTGAATAAATTTTGAAGACCTTGATCAGCTTTATTCAACGATTCCTGAATCGGGCAGCATCCCATCCAGCAGACAGAAAGGAGCTCCGAGGAGAATAGAAGCCTTCTATAGGCAGAAAAGGGAAGGACAAGGAAAGAGCCGATTGTTTCAGGCGGGGTCCCCTTCCTATGGGAGCCGGGAGGGGTCTGTTGGACAGATGACCTCACTAGCGTTGACCAGGAAATTCCAGATTGACGGGCTAAAGGTCCCCTTCCCGGGAGAGGCTGACACTGCAATTAGGTTAGGTCTTCCATCTTGGTTTGCTGACATGGGGTTTGGCACAAGTGACTCTATTTGGGCCTGTTGTCTCTCTTTTAACAATTCTGCCCTTTTGATCAGACTCTTAGCCTAACGGGGAGATTCTCATGATCAGAATTTAAGGCGTTAGTGCCGTTCTCAGCCACCACTCTGTAGTCTCACAGCTTTCACTGATCTTCTGTGTGATATTCCCAGGCCGTGATGTTTTCTGTGGAATTCCTGTGGTGGTCACGGGATCACGACTTCAGGCTCATCGTTTCTTAGTGGGTCATTCTTTTCATTGCTTTTCTGACGTTCCAGGCTTGAGATCATTCGCTTGATGGTTAGTGGATTCAAACATGCATTTAAAGCTTTTGAGAGAATACAGCACACCAGGGAGGTTACTATGATTATTATAAGCAGGATAATTCCCAGTGTCTGGAATGTACTTTGGAGCCATGGTCCCCAAGACCCAAACGATTCAAAATCAAATAAGTCAAAGAGCGATCCTGTTGAAAGAGTCCCCTTTCTAAGCCCAGTGGCTTGCTCAGTGGTTTTATGTAAACGAGTTCCTACTTTTTCAGAAGTGTTAATCCAGGTGCAGCAAGTGGTGTTGATCACAGCACAGACCGCTTCTTGTTCAGCCAAAAGATGATCAAGGCCTGTTATCAAGAACAACCTTGGCCAGAGAGTCTAAGGGCCTTTATTGAGCAGCTATTGCTTTGGCAATATACTCCCCAGTACTTTCAAGAGTTAAGGAGAGGTTCCGGGTCATAACCTCATTGGCATTTACTGCTAACCAGGGAAGTAGGGCCTGGGCAAAGGAAGCAAATCCTGAATCACCAGTGCCTCCCAGTAGGTCCTTTCTAACTCGAAATTCAGAGGCTGACCAGTGAGCTGTCTCAGTCTGTGGACAGTTAGGGGCACGTTAGATAAACCAAGAGGCATTGCCCAGTTATGCGTCAGCCAGCCAGGTATGCACAGGCCCAGGGAGAATGATAACTGCCCCAGGCAAAGATCAACCTATCGGGGCACAAAGCATTCCCACTAAGGTGATGCTGTTAATGGACAGGTAGGAGTCCTTTATGACAAATCCAGCAGTCTGAAAGGCAAAGGTTACCCCTGCTCCTAGCAGTGGCCTGGGAGATACGGGTGATGGTGTTCTCTTTCCAGGCTAACCCCAGAGTCAAGGAACAAAAGGGAAGAAAGGGTGTCCTGTTCAGTTCAAGTATGAGGTCTCCATCCAGCATCTTGGGGAGAAGCAGCCCACGTCGGTGTCATCTGCTTCTCTTCCTAGTCATTCCATGCAGAGGGTCTCCAGCATTCGAACAAGACCAGCTGTCGAGTGGAGCCTTCTTTAGCTGTGAGATGTGTACTCAAGCTTCAGGTCCCTGAAGTCTGGCTGCCATCTGGGCACTGAGGAGGATCTGGTCTCGTCCCTTCCAAGGAGATTCAAGGGCAGTCTTTGTTACTCATGAATCCAAATCAGAAGAGTGGGAGGAAATTGGAAATGTTAGTTTTGAGAGTCATGGCCAGATATTTGAGGAAACTAGAAGAATCCAGGATCCAGTCCAGTTTATAGGTCTTTTTTTATCAAAAAAAACTCAAAGACAATTAGGATTAGTATCTGCTATCTACAAAGGTGCAAACATAAGTCTTCTCTCTGCAATCACCCCTATTCTTTTTTTTACTACAGATAATCACAGTGAAAGTAATTTTACATTCAACTTGGCCTGATTATTTACGTTAAGTGCAGCAAGAATAGTGACTGACCACGTAAGCTCCTCCATGCTTTCAAAGCTGGAACCTTGTAAGCAAAGAACCAGGTTGATTTTTTTAAGGGGCTTTATTTATTGGCCTCATAAAGTCAAATTTAGTTCCTTAAAGCTGTCTGGTCATATCTGAGTCTGTGCACATCTCTCAAATATGACAAGCAGGTCAAACCCTTGGTAATATAGCCAATACTTCCAATGGTGTCCTGTCACAAGGAGAACACATTCTCGTTGAACTTACCCAAAAACAAACTAGATTGCTGTGAAAAGAATAAAGTTTCTGAGTTCCGGAGGGATCAGGTTGAGAAAAGTTTCCTTAAATCTGGAAAAAATGAAACATCAGTGTTTCAAACAAGAAGTCATAAAAATTACAGTCATTCTTCTCAGTTCATTCATTTCCTTGTTATTAATCCTTATTGTGCTTGAATCTAGTGGGTTTTGTTTTTCCCCGTATGTTCTGGAAATTCTTACCCAGTTCAGTTTCGTGATCTTGGTTGTCCAAAATTTGGACTTGTCACAGTCCTTTCCATGAAACCCTGTGAAGATGAAGCACTTTTGTAGGAAAACTTGTGCAAAAACATCTGAGTAAAACAACAACTCTGTAAATGACAAAGACTTCAAAATGTCCATTGTGAAAGATCTGCTGAGAGTTCATTTGATAAGGAATTGTAGTCATTTCAGTGATGTATGACATTTTAAGATAATAACTGGAATCATGACATAATACCAGGATAAATCAGATTTCTAGGAATCTCACACAATTTCTGAAACACTTATATACCTATACAAATACAACATAAAGAAGACTCAGTACAAAGCTTCCCGTGTGATTTAACAAATCAAATAAGCCGAGTTAGTTTTAACATCTCCCTTTTTATAAGGCAAGAGAATAAATCCTAAGACCCCTCTGGAAAAATCTCAAAGTTAGTTCCAAGTCAAAAAGACTTCATTTAGCATTTGATTCACAGAAGTTTGTCAAAAAAAAAAAAAAAAAAAGGATTTTAGAACACTTGGTCAAGTAGGATCATAGGTCACTGTGACACAAAACTTACTCCTCTATTTAACCATAGTGACAACTGAAGACCTTGAAGGCAAATGTGGAAAGTTAAATAGTTGTTTTAAAAAAAAACAAAACAAATCCTTAGCTCATTTAGTAGAGAAGACAGCTTTCTTAAGGAATCAAAGACCTGATAAAGACCCAGGAAATTATTTTGACAAGACACAAAATCTTCGTTTTCTAGGCAGGTTCTTTAAAAGGTAAAGAAGAACCTTTTAGGGGCACCTGGATGGCTCAATCAGTTGGGCGCCTTCGGCTCGGGTCATGATCCCAGAGTGCTGGGATCGAGCCCCGCATCGGGCTCCCTGCTCCGCGGGAAGCCTGCTTCTCCCTCTCCCACTCCCCCTGCTTGTGTTCCCTCTCTTGCTGTGTCTCTTTCTGTCAAATAAATAAATAAAATCTTAAAAAAAAAACAAAAAAAGAACCTTTTACAGTCTCTTATCAAGAGAAAACAGTAGTTCAAGAAAACTGTTCTTTTAAAAGAGAAAACCAGCGCGCCTGTCTGGCTTAGTCCGTAGAGCACGTGACTCTTGATCTCAGCTCTGTGAGTCCGAGCCCCATGTTGGGTATAGAGATTACTTAAAAATAATAAAATCTATTTTAAAAAAATAAAAGAGAGAAAACCGAACTCTGTGTACCAAATCACTTTTGATGTTAAAACCCACTTAACTGTATTACATTTATTCTAATCTTAGCTAGCTTAACCACAGATGAAAATTTCTTTCCAAAGATTTCTTTTCCACAAATCTACAACTTTTCTTTTCTGCATTCAGATTTTGCCCTGTGTTTTTCCTTTCACCCATTCTGAAGTAAACAGCCTCACTTTAAGACAAAATCATTTTCGGGTGCCTGGGTCGCTCAGTCGTTAAGCGTCTGCCTTCGGCTCAGGTCATGATCCCAGGGTCCCGGGATCGAGCCCCACATCAGGCTCCCTGCTCTGCGGGAAGCCTGCTTCTCCTTCTCCCACTCCCCCTGCTTGTGTTCCCTCTCTCACTGTGTCTCTCTGTCAAATAAATAAATAAAATCTTTAAAAAAAATCATTTTCTTTTCCTTCAACACAAATGCCTCTCTGTTCTTCATACATCCTTTGAAAACACAGATCTTACTTTCCTTGCATACAGAGATGTTTCCTTTATTATTTCTAGTAGTTTAATTACCCATATTAGAATTTTTAGCCCTGAGGAGCCTTGAATTTCTAGTGGAAACGAAGAAGTAAGTAATCATGAACTTTTACATCAGCGTTCTGTGGCTTGACAAATGTATAAATACGTGGTATAATTTCTAGTAACGTGGTTTCTCATAGTTTTTCAGTGTGGCACAAAATGTTTCTTACTGGTAGACCCAAATCTCTTTGGTTCCTCTGTAAAAGGATGCCCAAAGTGGATAAACCTGTGTTCAGTGATTAATTAGCCTTTTGCGATGAATCTTGCAATGAAACTGTTTTGGAATTTTGAAGCATCTTGGAGACTTCTGCCTGCCAGTTAATAGGTACCCCATTCGGTTTGTTTGATTTGGGAGTCCTTGCTTTCAAGTGCACTGCTTAAATGATCTTCTCTAACTGGAACATTCCTCATAATGGCCATTGTAATTCTAGGTTGTTTTAATAAGATTTTGCCACATTTGTAGATATTTAAAGGTTCTGAGACTGTAGTTCTTCGACATAAAATAAGCAGGTGTATCAGTAGGTGATGTGCTCAACTCTTTGGGATGATGATGATGATGATGATGATTACTGTTTGAGCTAAGCCTTTGGGTCTTTGGGAGCCAAACTAATATGTAAAAGGGATAGGCTGCTGGGTTGGGAGTGGTGTGATGTTTTACAGTGTGCCTGATTGCATGGAAATTTTCTTGAGGTTGGCAGGTGACCCTAATATCGCTCTAACCTAACCTAACTCACCCTAACACAGGGGTCTTAGAGTTACGTGGGTCTAAACAGGGACTTGGGTCACCAGCACAGGGCCAGCTTGGGACACAGGACAATAAGTGTCTCATCTCTGGCCTGTAATAGGCCTTCCTGACCTCTCTTCTGCAGAATCACTGAAGCAGGGTCACCTCTGGGGTTCTGGCTGTTCTCTGGAGTCCTGTGTGGGTATTGCTTTGGACCAGAAGTTGGCTGTGTGCTTTCCAAAGCAATGGAGTCCATCCCTTTGGGAGACTCATTTGTTGGCCTTGCTAGCCTTCCCTCTCTTTTATCTTTCTAGAGTACAGGGCCTTGTGGAGAGCAGGCCGAGAGATCATCCCCAAGGAGGGCTCGCCTTCTTCTCAAAATTGTCCAAATGTGGTGTTATGTGTCCTTGAGTATGGTAGCCAGAAAAATGGTCCCCAGAGATGCTACCTCCTAAACCCAACGACTTGTGAATACATTAGTGTACCTGGCATAGGGGGGCTAAGGCTGTTAACAGCTGACTTTGAGGTGGGGAGATGACCCAGGAGTGTGTGAGTGGACCCCATGTTACCACAGGGTCCTCAGATGCAGAAGAGCCCACATTAGAGCGATGTGCTGGCTTTAAAGATGGAGGAAGGGGCCATGTGCCAGGGAATGTGGGTGGCCTCCAGAAGCTGGAAATGGCAGGAAAACAGATTCTCCCCCAGAGCTTCAGAAAGGAACACAGCCCTGCCCGCAGTGTGATCTTAGCCCAGTGAGACCCATTGCAGACTCTTGACTTCCAGAACTATAAGATAATAAATGTGTGTCATTAAAATCCACTAAATTTGTAGTAATTTGTTCCAGGAGCCTTAGCAAAGTAACAGAAGGAGGGCTTGCCTGCTAACAGACTCGTGTTCTTAGCCAGGTCCCACCCCTGGGAAGCCATGGGTCTACCTGGAGGCTCAGCCCATTGCCAGCTCATGTGGCTGCTTTGTCCCTGGAGGGACTTGCTCATCACTGGTGGCCCCACGCCTGGGTTTTCATGGCCACACATACAGAAGGGGACAAGACACAAAGACCAGGGCCAAGTTGGGCAGGAGACTGGATCAGACACCCACCACCACCATCACCACCATTTAAAACCAAGGACCCCAAACTGGGAAAAGCCTGGATTCCATCATGTCTCAACCCTGGTTCTGGGGGGGAGTGAAAACATGCCTCCCTGAAGAATGCCTAACCACAGCCACCTCTCCCTGCGTCTTACGCCAGGCTGTGACTGGCCTCACCAGCCTTCCCCCTGGGCCTTCACCCACCCCACCTGAGGCTCTTGCCTTTGCCCACTATCTGCCCCACCCCGCCGTGCCTCCTCCATATTTTATGAATCAAATTTTTCAGACTTCAAGGTCTAGAAATAGCTGTCGGCATCCTATATCGGCTTTCTAATGTGTCCTCCTTCGGGGGCTGAGTTGAGGGAAGGCATCCCTTACTGCCCTTCCTGGGGCCCTTCAGGAGCCCTTGAGGAGTTGGGTGGGGAGGCCAGGAGGTCCCCATGGGCCTCCCTTTAGGATGAGGAGACACCCCGGACCCACCGTTCTGGCTGCCCTTCCCGAGATACAAAGCTGTGCTTTGGGCCAGCCAGTGTCACATACGTGGGGACTCATCCCTGCTTTGCGGTGGCTTGACTGGCAGAAGACTTCTTAAATCAAAGTGCTGCCAGCTGCTTCCTGCCCTCCGGCTGACTGCTGAAGCCCAGCTACAGTCTCCAGTCACCTTGCCCTAAGACGTCTTCCATCTTCAGATGCGGAAGGAGTAATGACCACCTGAGGCAGCACCTGCCGGGGGCCTTAATAATAGAAATAATAGTTGATGATTGGACACCTGTCCCCGCGTGGTGGGCGCTCTCAGGCCCTGGGCTCCTGTTACCTCCTTGGTCCTCCGTAGGCCCGTAAGGGCTCACGCGGCCACTGGGCTGCGTCTGTGCGTGTAGTCAGGTCTACCACCAGAGGCAGGCAGTGTCCCCACTCGTCGTGTGCCCTCCGGCTTCACTTTTCCCCCGTGCTGGTGGCACCCACTCTCGCTTCCCAGGAAAGTACAGAAAGTCAGCAACAGCCAGCAGAGGAAGCGTCTTGGGGGGGCAGCCCGGGCTTGGCAAGGGGTGGCCACTGGATCCCACACCCCCCTCTGCACCCGGAATAGTGCGGGGCTGACCCAGCACAGCGCCCCTTTTTCTTCCTGCCTCAGCTGCCGACGATGAGACTAAATCTACAGCCGTAGGAACTGGTTCCCCCCAGCTGCCTACTGGCGGCTGCTCCCGGTCCTTCAGCTGCTCTTGGGCCTGCTTTTATTTCTCCTCTGCTCTGAGCCTCTTTAGCTGCACAAACGACCTCAACTCCTTTTGTTTTGTTTTGTTTTGTTTTGTTTTGTTTTGTTTTGTGTTTGATGTCCTCGGTGCATAAATCCTAAACGTATCGTACGAATCCTAAACAATCAAAAAGTTGCGCCGAAGTAACCAAGTCAAGCCAAATGTGGTAAAAAGGCCGTGACCCACCATGGGTAAGGCCACAGAGTGACTCTGTACGTGAACTTGGAAACCGAATGAAGTGCAGAAGCTCTGGAGAAATTACGCCAGGCGAGGAGAAAATCCTCAACAGCTAGATCGCGTCCGTGTTCCCTGAGCCACCCGCCTTTGGGGAGACCGTGCTGTGCGCCACACGGCTAAATGCCCGTAGTAGAGCCTCACCAGGCGGGGCTGCCCCGCCTCGTTGGCTGCTACTCAAACAGCTTCCCCACCAGGCTAAGAAATCTTTTTCCTAGTCCAAGAGACTAGAAATATGTCAAATACACCTCATTCCTGGCAGAGTTGTGGGGGTTTTATGCCCAAGGGCTTCGCCGACTAGAAAGAGAAGAGTAAACTTTTCAGTAATAATGACAAGATTATCAGAAAAATTTGGAGTGGCACATCCAGGATTCTGCCACTGAGGAGGGGATTTCGTGAGCACAGACAGGCCTGGCCAGGCGCCGTGCGAATTAGATGGAGCGAGCTTCCAAGCGCCCCTGGAGAAGCAGGGCGGGCGGCCACCAGCACCACCCTGGGCAGAAGTAACTGCTGTAGAAACACCCTAATTTGTCCTGCGGCAGAATCGCCGAAGGCTGCCAAACCCATTCCTCAGCCAGCTAGATTGATCTAGAAGTACCGGGCAGGCTTACTTCCTGTATCTCTTCTTCAGTCCTTTCTTAGCAATTAGCCGACACGGGGCGCCTGGGTGGCTCAGTTGTTAAGCGTCTGCCTTCGGCTCGGGTCCTGATCCCAGGGTCCTGGGATCGAGTCCCGCATCGGGCTCCCTGCTCCGTGGGGAGTCTGCTTCTCCCTCTCCCTCTGCCTCTTCCACTGACCCTGCTTGTGGTCACGCTCTCTCTCTGTCAAATAAATAAAAATCTTAAAAAGAAGAAGAAGAAGACACACGACATAGCCCTGCTCAGCCAGGCTCTCCTCGTTCATCTTTTCTCTCAGTGCAATGTGGGTCCAATGGAAAGAGTAGCGCACGACTTGCGGGCCGCGTGCCCAGTGCTACCATTTCCCAGCCGTCCTAGAGTTTCGTCCCCGTCATAACTGTAAAGGCAGGACGAGCCCAGTAATAAAACGCATGCGAATGAGTCCTGTGTGCAGGGCACTCCTGTGGAGGCTGATCCCTGTGAGGTCCCTGAGAAGGTGACTGTGTCCTTGTTCTGGGGGGGAAGGAAGAAGCTTGGTGGGCAGAGGTCGCTTGCCCCCGCTCTTCCGCCCGCTGCTTCCACCCTCTCAGGCGGTGGTCATCAGCATGTCCTGGTCTCACCGCCCGGGTGGGAAATCGTGCGTTACCATCCAATGGTATTGGTTTTCCCATCTGGGAATGACACGCAAATAGTGGAAGCTTGCCCCCTTTTCTTCTCGGCCCCCTTCCTGCAGTGGGCTCCGCGCCCCCTTACCCCCAGCGGGCCTGGCCGCGCTCCTGCCTCTGGCCCCCGGGTCGGCCTGGCCGGCTGGCTGCAAAACCCAGCATCGGCATCAGAAAACTTGGTCGGGTGAAGGGTTAAATATGTTGAAATAAGCCTGGCCGTCACAAAAGAGGCGGCATTTACACCCCGTACGTTTATGGAAATACTTGCTGAAGGAAAACAACCACAACATTGTGCACGTCTTTAGGAAGAGAATGGCCAAAGTGTCTTTAATTCACTGTTTACCCGTGAGAATTACTCCCAGGAGTAATCCTGCAATAAAATCTTCTTGGTCTATGAGAATAGAAAGAAATTGAATCAAAAGACTCTATTTCCACTTGTATTTATTCAGTCTGGGAAATTCAGTGGGCCGGAGCATTAGTATCAGCAGGGGATTCCTTGCTCCTAGCGTTAAATTACTGTCATAATCGCTCAATTATTTCTTCCTTGTACTGTTTAAAATAAAAATCCATCACATTCTATGTTTTTTTTCTAGCATTTATTAGGTTGAGTGTTTAGGAAAATCAATTATAGTCAGTCAGGCATGAATTGATGAATGTTCTTGTAATAATTGTCAGTTGTTAAACTGAATGTACTTTCTCTCTCACACTTTTCATTTCCTTCAGAGGGCAGAGGTGGCTCAGAGAGAGGCGGAGACTTTGAGGGAGCAGCTCTCGTCGGCCAACCACTCTCTCCAGCTGGCCTCGCAGATCCAGAAGGCGCCGGACGTGGTGGGTAGCCCAGCCCTGTGGGGACTCTGTCTGGGGATGGGACCTGTAACGGTCAGAGGAAGAGTTTTGCCAATGGGGCATCGATGCTAAGTGGTCGGCGTGTCGCCCGCCGGACGTGGAGGCTGAGGCAGGGGATCTCCTCACGAAAGAGAGGGCCCACCCAGCTAGGCCCGTGGGGAGACGGCTGGCAGAGGGTGGGCATGTGAGGCGGGAGCCTTACCAAAATGACACCGGAGGGGCGCCTGGGTGGCTCAGTCATTAAGCGTCTGCCTTCGGCTCAGGTCATGATCCCAGGGTCCTGGGATCGAGCCCCGCATCGGGCTCCCTGCTCAGCGGGAAGCCTGCTTCTCCCTCTCCCACTCCCCCGCTTGTGTTCCTGCTCTCACTAACTCTCTCTGTCAAATAAATAAATAAAATCTTTAAAAAAAAAAAAAAAAATGACACCGGAAAATTGGAGGTTTGGTCTCCACCTCGATATGTCCTTCCAACGTGAGAAAGCAGTTGGTGATGAGCGGGCAGGCCAAAGATGGAACAAAGCAATAACTGGCTCCAAGCCTAGATGGTAGCAGACTCACTGCAAGTGCCAACATTCGGAAGGAGGCACACATCTTATGCCTTTGTATGCCTCTTGATTTTTCTTAAGATGAATAAAAATTGCTCTTAGACGGAACTTTCCCAGCTCAATCGAGGCAGCTTTGACCTGGAGATTCCAGGCTCCCGCCTTGAGCGCCGTGCAGTGACGCGGGGCAGCGCGGAGTTAAAACCTGGATATTAGAGCCACGCCGCTGCGGTCAGACCCCAGCGCTGCATGACTTGGGGCAGGTAGCTTGACTTCCCCGGGCCTGGGTTTCATCATGCGTGTTGTAAGGGTTCTGGAAGTTCTTCCAAGCGAAGCGCTTAGAGCAAGGCCTGACCTAAAATCGGTGTCCGTCAACCTCAGCATGCACTTACTGCGGTTGGCCTCACCATCTCTGATCCGGGAGCCCCGGGTTCAAAGCTCAGCTCGTCACCTGTTTGCCCACAGACCTCAGGTAGTCAAACTTGGGCAGCCTCAGTTTCCTATGTGCAGAGTAGGAGTGGCCCCCAGGACCCTCCAGCTCCCGTGGCCTGTGGTGGGTGAGTTGTGCTTGTAGGTGCCCTAGATGACAAAGCGAAAGTTCCAGAATGTAAACCTGTGGGCCCAGGACGCAACTGGGACTTCTTAAAATTATTCCCCAGGAGCGAATCTGAAGCAGAGTTTTAGTGTGAGGACCCCTTTTTAAGAACGGATTTTTCATTTTCTGTCCTTAAGTTAACATTACGTTATAAAAATAGTTAATTAATTAATTAATGAACACTCAAGAAAACATGATTGTTTCAGGGTACAGAGAAAAAATTTCCATTTAAGGAGCCATCACAACATAGACTCTGGTATTCATTGTACCTGAAACATCCCCTTGGCTCCGTCGCTGTCCCTTCATCCAAGCTGCCTGCACAGGACCCAGCACCAGGGCTGAGGCGGGAGGAAGCCCTCTAGGAGGGAGTCAGTTCAGCTTCTCTCCCGGCCTCTGTGGTCGCCTGGGGTTCTCGAGAGAAAGCCGTCCATCCTCATGTGTCTACACGGGGCTCCCGAGCTAAATGGTTTTGATTGAAAGGATTTCTGGCACCATCCGAGACTGCAGCAACCAAAACATTTCAGAAGGAAATGAATGTTTTTGCAGGTAGAGTAAGTTGTGGGTCCTCGAGGCGCTTAAACACTTCATCATGGGCTAAGTGCAGTGTTTACGTGGCGCTGGTTCAGTCGTCCGAGAGCAGCCCTGCCAGGCCTCCCCCCTGGGCCTGCGTTCCCAGTAGCCCCAGCTCCAGCCAGTTGGGGAGCAAACATAGGAAACGAGGCCAGCGGGAAAATGTCTGTTGGGCTTGGCTGGCAGGACTCGGCAGAGGAACAGTGGAGTCTATAGATCGAGCAAAAGCCAAAACCGATCCATTGGGTGTCTTAACGGAATCGCCAATCGTGGAAGGCTCGCCTCTCGACGGGCTCTTGCCCTGTGGTGGGGGCCGCGCTGGGGCTTGATCTGGTGGTCTCCTTTATGCCTCAGGACACCGCTGTCATTAGAGGTAGGTTTTATTATCCTCATTTTACAAGTAAGGGAACAGGCCCAGAGAAGTTATTTACCCAAGGTCACACAGCTCAAACCTGATGAAGCTGGAGTTTGATCCTAAGTTGTCTTACTCCGTAACGCACTCTTTTCCCCCCTCCATCGACCTACTCTCCTTCGTGTGCATTGAATGAGACAGGACATATGCAGGTCCTTTGTCAAGTATTTATAGACAAATATTAGTTCAGGGCTCTGGTGCACCGCACCAGGCCACCCCTTGAACCTAAACAAACCATAATATTAGGAAACATGCCTATGTATCAGGCGACCCTACCAGGTAAGTCCACCAGATGGAATCAGCCTACTCTGGCCACTTGGTGTTGGCAGAAACACAGGGGGTCAGTAAGAAAGCAGAACTGAGGTCCCCATGCCCTCGTCTTTCCACCACTGGGATAAATATAAGTAAGGTATCTGTCTCTGAGTCTGGGGCCCTAGGCGCACCATCATTTCATGTAAGGTTCTTTTTTCCTGTCTCAAGTCGTACTGTTACATCTCATCCATATTTGATATGGAAGTGGCTGCAGGATAAAAGAGGTCATTACGTAGCTTATCTCGGCCTGGGCATGCTGATCTCCATTGGAGGACTCAGATGCACGCAGCTTGGGAGGGAGGGGTGGTGAACGGGGTTCAAAGGGACAAAATTCAGTGAAGTCCTACCTAAGTAACTTCTGCTTTTACATTCATTTTTCCCTTTGGACTGTCATCATCTTAAGGCCTTCCTTTTGTTTTTACCATGTTTTCAGACTCTACAGAGCATCTTCACACATCCTGTCCTGGCCCCTGAGCCGTCGGTGGCCCCACCCCCTGGAACCTGGCACTCGTGAATAGTGTAGGAGCCCCTAGAGGTCTTGGAAGCCTGGAGCCATGGGACTATCCCTGCTGGGACAGACTTGGTTCTGGTGCCCACTGTGGGAAGTCAGTTCTGTTCCTTCCTTCAGAGGCTTATCCCAGCCAGAGTCCTGACCCTGAGCCTCAGTCTCCAGGGGAGGGCCCAGAACCCATGTATTTTCTAAAGCCCCCAAGTGCTTCAGGTACAGCTGAATTGAGGCCCAGAGAGACACGCGGGAGCCAGCAGTCCTGACCCTCTTGGAATCGTACATTTCACTTCCCGGCAGTGATCACAAGAGCGTCTCAAGTGCCTGACACTGACCTTCCCGCAGCTGTATAGAGCGCCCCTCCTCTCGGCCCGTGTTCGCTGTGTTGCACAACTTCCTTTCTAGCTTGTTGCCCAGGCGCTGAGACCCAGGCCCAGACCTCCTTCCACCCCCTGCCCCTTGATCACCTCCTGGGCCCTTGTCTGGTTCTTCCTTATCTCCTGCGTGTCTTCAGGATGGGACAGCCAGGAAGTGAGCCCCATTTGGGCTTCGAGTAGAATGACCTTTTCTGTCTCATTTCCAAGGTCTTACTGCTTTCGGGTGGATGATCTCATCTCTTGGAGCTTATGTAAGACACAAATGACTTTGGCTATGTTATGAATGAGGAATCCGGCTTGGGTGCCTGAGAGTCCATTGAAGTGCCCAAGGTCACACGGCCGGCGTGGGGCCAGGCCAGTCTCGGCCCCTGGAGTTGAACAGATGGCCCTCTGGGACTGCCTGCCCCCAGGTC
The DNA here is from genome assembly GCF_964656455.1 of Halichoerus grypus. Classification (NCBI taxonomy): domain Eukaryota; kingdom Metazoa; phylum Chordata; class Mammalia; order Carnivora; family Phocidae; genus Halichoerus; species Halichoerus grypus. The sequence continues at coordinate 8,393,001 of NC_135717.1, forward strand.
CCCATCCTGAGTCCAGGCTCAGCACTGCCGGCTGCTGTTTCTACACATATCATTTGAACCACTTATCCCTGGTATATTCAACTTGCACTTGCCCGTGTAAAGCCCCAGCTCCCCATCTGGCTCGTTGTACAGACTCTCCCGGAGAGCACTCGAGACCATTATTATGGCTGGCATCCCTCAGGTTGGAAAATTGATAAATAAGTTAAAATGAGATAATGCGGCTCAATCTCGGCCCCCCCCCCCCCCCCCGCCATGAGACCGACCTCCCTGGATATCCCTCTCATCGTGTCCCCTCCCTGCTCCCCCAGGCCCACCACCACAAGTGCGGGCACGTCTGGCCACCCTCCTGACAAGGCCCACCAGCCCTTCTGCCGCCTTCCCTCCTCACAGCTCACTTCCACATGCTTCTCTCACTAATGTCGTAGGCACTAACCCCTGGCACAACCAGGAGGACTGATCTCAGGTGCCCGTGGCTCCTGCCGAGGGCGGGGCTTCCCACACGCTCAGAGGTCAAGGGTGGGTTTGGTTTTGTTGTTAATTCCCGATCTGTTGCAGACTGGTCATTTTACAAAAGACAGTAAAAACGTCACAGCAACGTTGAATTGCTAGGAAAGTTTCTAAACGCTCACTCTCCCGTTCCGGGCTTGTCTCCCTGTGTACCGGCAACATTTTGTGAGTTGGCGCCAGTTCGGGGAGCACACTCTGAACAGAACTGATGTGGACAGCATGTGCCGTTTAAAGAAGCAGGCAGGAAGATGCTTGCCGGGGCCACGTGCGTGTCTGCCAGGACTCAGGAGGAATGAAGGCCTTACTTTCCAAGAGAGTACAAACCCAAGGAACAGAAAGGAGTCACTCCTTTGCACACAGAGCTTTACATTCTTAAATGATCAGGTCCTTAATTTCCCAGCAGGGAGAAGTGAAAAATTGCTTCCCTGATGACTGGCTGCCCCCCAGCATGAGAACCCTGTGACAAGCACATAGTGCCTGGCTGCCAGTCTGGGCAAGAGCAAGACATGAATTGGGGTACTTCTGGGGGTGAAGGGGGGCATGACAGCGAGGATGATGACACCCCACCCTGTAGCCTGAGCTGCCCCCAGATCTCTGCTGTCACAGAGACTAGTGTGTCCTGTCCTTCCATCCCTGTCCCCTGGCTATGCCCAGAAAGACTGCAGCCACCCACCAGGAAAGCTTCCAGAGTCCTTCAGGCGCCAGAGTTCCTTTTTAAAACTTGAATAAAGGACAGCTTTAGTCCTTGGGACGTAGAACTGACTTTTTCTTCTTCTTCTTCTTTTTTTTTTTTTTTTTGTAATGCCTTTTTTCCTATTCTGCATATTTTCCAAAATGAGCAAATTGGGGGGTGGGCAGTAAGTTTTTAACAACATCGGTTATCATAAGCGTTCCTAAGCAAAGAATTACCAAATGCATTCTTCCACATCTTTTAGCTCTTTTTTAAAATGCTGACTCTGAGAATCAGTTGGTCAAACACCGTCCCAGCCTCTGGATAACGCAGTAGCGAACCAAAGGGATGTTGCATTGCATCTTGGGATAGAAAATCCTAATGCTTCAGAGCTTCCAGGGGACCTCCTCAGAGCCTGCCCCATTGGCACCCCCAGCACACAGCAAGACCCTTTCTGTCACCATCTCAACGAGGCTTCTCCTGAACATCTTCTTAAAACCCCACAGGCTCACCCAAGTCTGACCCCATGCCCCTCCCCCACTTCAGTTTTGGGGTGGCACAGTTGAGGCCCAACACGCTTTGGCATCTCAGACACCCAGCCCCACCCCCTGACTGGATGCCCCGGGACAACAGAGACTCTTCTCCCTGTGCTCACAGAGTGTGCTGGTTCCTGGTGTGCACCCAATAAATACTTGTCCATTGGCCAAATCCAGGCGCATTTGCCATGCAGACGGGAAGGTGGTGCAGGGAGGTGTTGGCAAGTGCATCCCAGCGGAGGCGAGAGATAACGTCACCATGAGTGCGCTGTCCCCATCACTCCACCTGCACGTTCTTGCCTCTGTTGCCGGCATAGATAAACACAAGCCCCACCCGAAGCCAGGGCAATTTTGTCATTTCCTTTCTCCTCCGCAGGAGCAGGCCATAGAGGTGCTGACCCGCTCCAGCCTGGAAGTTGAGTTGGCCGCCAAAGAGCGGGAGATCGCCCAGCTGGTGGAGGACGTGCAGAGACTCCAGGCCAGCCTCACGAAGCTGCGTGAGAACTCGGCCAGCCAGATCTCCCAGCTCGAGCAGCAGCTGAGTGCCAAGAACAGCACGCTTAAAGTAAGAGCACTGTGGGGGCCACGGGCTGAGGGAGGGCTGGACGCGCATGCGCACACGCACACACCGCTGCTGCCTCTGCCTTCTACATGTGACCCTGGAGGAGCCTGGGGCCGGTTGGCCCAGGGGGTCACTTCTGTCTTCACTGTCTGGGGCACGTGCTGGATGTGGTGACCACCACAAGAGGCCTTAGCTCAGAAGCCACCTTGTCAGCCCTGCCTTGGCTGTTGCACAAGTGTCTTTCACGTTTGTGGTCCGCACAGGTCACGGTTAGAACTCGTCCTCACGTTAAAAGCAGAAGGGACGGCTCAGGTTTTTTTCAGCCTGAGCTCCAACCATCAGCAAGAGTTTTTCCCTCCAGTGAGAACAGTGGCAGCGTAAGGAGGCATGAGGTTCCCCTGGACACATCTCTCACGGGTGCACAGGTGCTGTCCGAGCTCCTTTCCGGAGAGCATCTTGTCTGGAATTGACTGCAAGTAGGGCAACCTTGAACCTCTGTGAGGGAACTAGAAGCAGGGTCCTGGAGCCCAAGGCAGGGAGAGTGACTTTGAACCCTTCTACCAGCTCTTGCCTGAACGGCACTGCCCCTGATGGGCCGTGTGTTGCAGGCAGCACTTGGTAGAAGGCCCCGTTGTCAGCACCCACCCACGGTGCTGCTTCCCCACCTGGCATCCCAGAGACGGACATTCTGTGCACCTGCTCGTGTGGGGTTGGAGTGGTTGCCAAGGTCACAGGCCAGCTGCACAGACATGCCTTGCATCCAGCTCCGCCAGCCTTTCAGTATATTTTAAAAAATAATTATACTTGATTTAAGATTTTTCAGCCTGCTACAGTTAGCACCATATGAAGGAAATCCTCGCACCCTAGATTCGTGGCATGTCAGGGCCGGAAGGGCCTCCTTGGAGGTATCTTACTTGAGGATAAGCGACAGGGCTAGCGAGAGTGTGGGCCCGGCCCCCAGGCCAGCGGGCCCCCACTCTGCCATCCCTCCCTAGCCTGTGCGATGCCCGCCTAGCTTCCGTTTGCGGAGTGTGCGAATGATGGCCAAGCCCAGTCTTCATGTACTAAATACAGTGCATCAAGATCAGTTGTAAAAATGTCCGGAAAACTTTCTCTTCAGTAAAGTAATTCCAGAATGTAGTTAGGCCCATCTTAATTTTTTTAAAAAACTGAGATTTCCCTTCCCAGCGCATGCCCGTGTTTCTGACCTTGAGCCGAGTTTCCAGCAGGTCAGCAGCTCGCGGGCCTGACCTCCCTGACCCGGGGCACCCACCGCTCTCCCTCCCTGGTTTCTTCCTGGCCTCTTCGGGGTGCGTTTCCTCCAGTGTCTGAGGAGCCAGTCCTGCTGACTTTGGGGAGAGGGTGGACACATCTGTCATCGACCATGACATTTATTTCTCCCATGGTTCTTATTCTCCCATCAGCCTGCCCAGTGAGTGCCAGCGTTCATCTTTTATTTCTAGATTAAATCTAATTTTCTCGTGTTACAGCCATTTCTGACCCCAGCAGTGACATTATTATTAGATAATTTGCCTTTCTCTGCTTTGTTACAGTTAAGGGGGGACTCAGATACATCTTGCATTTGACTACGAGAGGGAGGCTATAGAAGTTACATTTTTTATTATGGAGCAATTTCTTCTAAATCAGTTAAGGTTTTAATGTTTGCCTTCACACACACACAAAAATGAAACGCAGTTTTACAAATTAATGTTCTTTATCCATATCTTGGGGGAATTCTTTAATACGGTGCAGTTAATGAAACAATTTGGCAATACTTCTTCCAAAATTATCGCTCCCTTATCTTCATCTGATCTCATAATCAAAACATATCCTCTAGTAACAAGACTTCTCTGATTCTAATTATCTTAACCCCTTGTCACCAGGAGTGAAGATCTCCCCAATACTGAACCCACACACAAAAGGCATTAGCCTCCCCCAGACGAGCACATCTACCTCCCTCACCCGAAGGAGTAAGGTTAATTGAATGAGATACCTTCACGGGCTTTTTTTTTTTTACTTCCTAATGTGTATAATTTATAGTTTCAAATCTAAACTAAACAGCAATGCAGTTATTAGGAAAAATAGGTTATGAATGAGACCCGTCAAATTGGCGACCTGATGCTTTTGCAATGGGGCTTCTCCGGCCGGGAGTGGCACCTGAACTTCCCCTGGGGCTTTCCTTTCCTGCTCCTCCGTCTCCCACCCCAGCCCCCCCCCCCCAGTCTTTTCCTTCTGGGACCATGTCATTCAGCCCCAGGGGACGCTGGGATACACGGTGCGGGGTTCAAACTGGGATCGCCGTCTGAGGATGCTGCGGCTTGAGGCCCAGCTCCACTGCTTGGCGTTGGGGGTGGTTTTGCCATGAACGTTGACGATGGTCTTTGAGACAAACGCTAACGTGCTTGATGACAGTCGCTGAGGAGACGTGGGGGTTGATCTCACAGGGCAGAGTCTCTACTCTTGAGCTTACTGGGGTTTTCTCAGTGCCATACCCTGAAATGGAATATATTTGGGGGAGGGGGCTGTTGGCTTGCTTTCTCCAGCACCTTGAAAGTCTCCATCTCTTGCAACTACTGTTTCCTCACCTAGACGATCGATTGGTAATTCCGTGAGGATGAATCAACAGTTGGATGTCTGCCAGTCTCTTTTTCCCCGTGTTCTACTTTCTCAAGCCAAGTTCACCCTAAACACATCGCTATCCACATACAGTGGTGCCCCCCTCCCCTTTAAATAGACATGGAAACAGACTCAGAAATGGGAGATGTTTCTTCCTGCTGAATCTGACAAGTCCTCAAGCACATTGCCGCTTGTACAGGATAATTCTGTATTTGTAATTAATGAAGTAACCCGGCTGCCATTACAAGACTGCTTTTTTTGATAACTCTATTCTGTGGTCTTCTGTTGGAGCACTTCAGTACAGAGGCAGTGTAATTAGGCAGTCACCTGCATTTTACTTGCTAAAGCACGGAAAATCATGCTACCAATACCTGCAATTTAAAATGGCTATTTATACGAAAGGCTAGCTAAAAAAATGCCCATCTCCCATCGGGAGAAACTGGTATTTTCTAAAGATGAGTACTTCCCACTGGGGATGGAGGGTGTATTAGAATCACCTGGGGGGCTGTCTCCAGGGGCCGCCCCCACTCTGTCTCCACCCCACCCCCCGCCATCTCCTGCAGTTCGATGGGTCCTGTTGAGCCACCACGGAGCACGCTGTGTCCCTCAGAGGGTTGGGCTGGGAAAAAACGAATGACCACTTTTCTAGATTCACTCAGTTCTTTGTTTCTGGATGCTGGCACTTTGATACGTAGGTTCCCTAACCTACTGCAATGAGGCTGCCTTCAGTCCCGTTTCAAAGAGCGTCTTCTCGATGTCTCAGCCTCAGCACATGAGTAGCCGTGATGATGCTCATGGCCTCGCGGAGGAGGTCTCTGAGGTTAGGAGAGGCCCATGCATGTCCCTCCACTGTGCCCGTCCCCCAGTAGGAGAGACTTACCCTGGGTCGCACAAACGAGCCCGAACATCAAAAGTCCCAATAGCAGAGAGCCCGGGGCCGGGCCTCCCCCAGTCTTGTGCTGGCTGGGTCTCGAAGGTGGTGTGAGCATAGATTCTTGGAGAGGAAGGAGTGAGGCTTCCGTGGGGAGCAGGAGGCCACAGGTAGGCCCCTCCAAGGCGGCTGTAAACCAGGGCGCGTTACTAGAAGTGCTTTCAGGAGCTGATTACTTGTGGGAATCTGTGAGGAGGCCTCTCGGAAAGATACACATTACCCTGGCCACCTCGTGTCAGATCCGGGTGTTCCACCTGCAGGCAGCGTCCTGGTGGCCTGAGCGTTGAGGCTGGACCCTCCTGGGCTGTGATGGCACCGTTCCGTGAGAAGGAGTCAGCTGCCTGGCTCACACCTGGATCACAGCTCGGGGAAATTGGAAGTGACCTCTGATAGGGTTGCCTTCCTGGGGATCCCCCTTCACTGTCCGGGGTCACACTTCTCCAGCCTATGGCAAGCCCTCCAGAATAACCTTCCCCGTCACAGTCTGGCCGTGTGTGCACAGGGCCCACCTGGGCCCCCTGGGCTTCCCCTGCCCCCAACACATGCCCGGCATCAGTAGATCCTAAATTTACGTGCCTGCTATCTCTCACCAAGGAATCATGGAGACCAAATGGGTTCCCCGTGCAGGTAAAGGAGGGTGCACACAGCCTCAGCCGGGACCTCAGAGATGACCCCAAGGGGTGGGGCATCAGACCCCCCTCCCCCAGACCAGGGAGCCCAGTCATATGTCCCCATTCTCGGCTGGTGACCCCTCACCCCAGGGGTCCCCGTGAAGACACGGGGTCACACACCACTGCCCCAAGCCTGAGCTGTTGGGCTTCAGAGAACACTGCTGAAAGCCTGGCTCTGACCATCTGGGGGGAAAGGTAAAGGCATCTGCACACGGCAGCGGGGTCACCTCCCCAGCCCACCATCTGTTTCGTGGTAAGGATGTATTACCGCCCTGCCCCCTGCTGTGCTGCCCAGAAGAAAGGCCTCTCCGAGGGTCTCCACATCAGTCTTCCTGCCAGGGGTCCCGTGAGTTGGTAGCCCTAGAGCATTTTAAGAACTTCATACGGATAATTCTTCTAGCAACTCAGGATCCTTTTGCTGAGCACCTGCTGAGCTCCGGGGACCAAGGGTGTGCTCTGTATTGCTAAATGGATGGGACCTACATCCTGCGACGGTCCTGTCTTTGGGAACCCGTTTTCTTACTCTCCCCATTGTCCCGGGGAGGAGCATGAGGCCCAACAGGCTAAGCCCGTTAGGAAGTGGAGAACTTCATAAACAGAGCCCCTGGATTCAGAACCGGAGAGCACCTTCCAAAATCACAGTCCTCTCCGATACCACCCCCCAGGGATAAAGTCCTAATAACACCAGTACCAGTAACCACCCCCCATCTCCAGAGTGCTTGGTCGTGTGCTGCTCATTCCACGGGCATTATTCTATCTGGATCTCACCAAAGCACTGTACCATGGGTGCCATTATCCCCATTTTATAGATGAATAAACTAAGGCTCAGAGAAGTTCAGTGTCCTGTTCAAGGTCACCCTGCAACTAAGTGGCAGAGCCAGGCCTTGGTTGATCTGTCAGGCTCCGGAGCCCAGGCCTCCAGCGAGCGCCTGGCTTGGCCTCCGCACACGTAGGTTCCTCCTGGAATTGCAGGGGAGGCAGGGGCGGGGCGGCCTCCCGCTCGAGCGCGATCTGATTGTAGAACTCGGTGATTTGTTTTCTTTCTGTGGGTGCACAGCCACCTGTGCAGAGATGGTGCAGCAGTGAAGGGAGATAGTGTTTGGGGCGTAGACCCCAGCACCGAATCTGGCCCAGCCAAGGAATACTTGAGAAATCTGGGAGGAGCCTTTCTCCCCAGAGGACAACAGACGGAGCTGTTGCCCTTTCCAGGTGGAGAGTTTTTGAAGCTAGACTTTTTAGGCACCCAGCAAGGAGTCTGTGGTCAGACCCAAGCAGAGGACAGAGTGTGGCTCTGGGAAGTCAGACTCCCAGACGTTGGTGAGGTCGGGCTCACAGTGCTCACAGGTCCGGACAGACTTTGCATCCTGTTGTCTGCCCCAAGAAACGAACATCAGAGGTTTACAGAAGCAGTCTTGGGGTTCTTCTCGATTAAGCTGCCCCCGGGTAGGCGGCAGAAATTTCAGCAGACGATTCAGTCCTCAGCGAAAACCATACATCCGACCAAGTGACAGGACTCCTGTCCTAAATCCTTCTCGTTAGGGCCCCTCACGGCTCTGCAAAGCCGTGCTCCCTGGGAGACTTGGCAGTGGTGACAGCCCCACATCAGAGGCCCCGGGGTGCCACATCCGCACCAGGACCTGGCCCTGTGCTCCTTCCCCAACCCTTTGAGGTCATTGCTGCCCTTGCATATTTCACAGATGAAACACTGATTACCGTGCCCCGAGGTGTCCCGCTCATAAGTGACGGACCTGACTCCAGGTTCAGTGCCCTGCTGGCTTCTACAGTGCTCCGGATTTTCCCCTCTCGCTGCCCTCCCTCCTGTCTCCTGAACACGAGCAAGTTTAATGTGTTCATAGCTGGCGTCCGTGAACTGCACAGCCTGAAAGGTGCCTTGCATCCCAGCGGCACCCGACCGTCTTTTGTTGGGGATGGCTGACACACGACTGTAGGGAGAATGAAGTAATCACTTCTTCGAGAGCACCTTCGGAGACTCTTTTGTCGGAAAATGAGTGTATGCTACCCACCCCACCCCCCCGTTTGATTACGATGAGAAACCATCATGATATATAAAGTTGGCAAGAGGTCATAAAAAGGAACGAGGGCAGAGCACTTTTACACGATGGAAATACACACAAGAATTTGCCAACAAAGGCGATAGGAAAAAATGAGCTAAAATTCTCTGACAGTGGGCAGGTTGAGATCCAGGTGAGCATCACGCCTGATGGGCCAGATGGGCATCTCCTCCCCAAACTCTAGAACATTCTCAGTCGGCCTTAAACTGTGGCTGCAGCCATGGCTGGCCAAGCACTACCTAAAAAAGGCAACTGGGAGCGCTGTGGATTCGGGACCTGGAATTTGTTCACCCCAGGCCTGGAAACATGCTAAATCGTCAGCCATCCCCCGCCCCAGGGTCTTTGTGTTTTATGTGAGGCGGCCTTATTCCCTTCCCCTTCACGGGAGGTTAAGAGCAAACTAGTCCAAACACCCTCGCAGAAGGGAGCATCCTCTGCTGACCACCCAAAGCCAAAGGCCCCTCCTAGCAAGAAAGCCCCACAGAGCACTGCACAAACCAGCCACATCAGGGCCCGTGAGCTCACAGAGCATCTCATAGCCGGGGTGCGTGTTGTCTCATTCCCCCTCTGAGGGGCATTCGAGGGCCAGGGAGTCAGTTGACTGTTCCCAACCTTGGCCCTGCTGACCAGGTGCCCTGCAAGGGCCCTCCCGCGGGACTCAGACAAAAAGACCACCCAGCTCACCAGGCCTCCGCTCCTGAAGTGCCCATGTCCGGGGGCGGGGGGGTAGCGCGGATCTGAAGGTTCAAATGCTTTTTCCCCGATTCCTATCTGATGCCAACACTCAGTGACAAAGGGCTTGTACCTCTTGTTAGCAGGGTCCCACCAAAGGTGTTGACAACTGACTGCACATGTCAGCTAGCCTAATGTATCTCGCGAAAAGCCACACGCTGATGTGAAAGTGCTGGCACTTTTCTTCGCTCTGTTTGCCATTTCGTGGTATTTCCTACAAAATGGCCTTTTCTCATTCTATTTTCCACTTTGCTAAAGCTCTGTTCTACTTTGGTTAGGTTTGATATTACACCTTATATTATCGTGTGTGTGTTTGTGCACATTCACACTTGCTCACGCCCACACTCACGCCAGACCAGAAGCGTGAAGGTCAAGAAAGCGACCCCACACGTTGGCACCATTCACTTCACGTTTGCGTTTCGTCTCAGGGACAGCTGGACGTTCCCTAGGGACTGGAGTCCATGAAGGCTGTCCTAGTGCCATAGCAGGACGTCATGACCTGGGCGGTTTAAACAAAAAACTTGTATTTCTCACAGTTCTGGAGGCTGGGAAGTCCAACATCAGGGCACTAGCAAATTCCGTGTCTGCTGAGGACTCCCTTCCTGATTCCCAGACCAGTGTCTGCTTTCCCACCCTGCCCGCGCATTGGGGTGCGCCGTGGGGTCTCTGTGCCAAGGGCACTGATCTCATCCGTGGGGCTCCCCCCCCGGTGACCCAGTCGCCCCCAAAGGCCACGCCTCCTAACACCATCACCCTGGAGGTTGGGTTGCAACATACAGATTTGGGGGTAGGGGGTAGAGGGACACAAGCATTTACTTCATAGCGAGGTCCGTCAACCCGTTGCAGACACAGCCACTAATAAAATTCCTCTGTTTTCAGCAACTGGAAGAAAAACTCAAAGGACAGGCTGACTATGAAGAAGTGAAGAAAGAACTAAAGTAAGTGTGGAGACACCGGTGCGGCCGCCCACAAGCCAGGGCTCGCTGGTGACTTCTCCTAAGGAACCTCTGTGCCAGGGACGGGGCAGCCGCGGGCCCTTGCTCTGGGCCTTGGCGGCCGCTCCCCCACCGCGCCGTGTCCCGGGCTGCCCAGAGCCGTGGGCGTGTGCACTCAGGCCTGTGCCTGAGCTCTGGGGACTTTTTCTAAGACGCCGTGCATTTCAAGTATGCCAGTGTGCACAGAATCAGGGGAGACGGTGCCCTGATAGAAATTACGAAATATGAGCTTGTGTGCTAGCAGTAAGTTCCCCAAACAGGAGCAGAACAGGGAAATGTTTTGTTTTGGGGTTGTTGTTGTTTTTAAGATTTTATTTATTTATTTGTGGGGGGGGCGGCAGGCAGAGGGAGAGGGAGAAGCAGACTCCTCGCTGAGCAGGGAGCCCAATGCGGGGCTCGATCCCAGGACCCCAGGATCATGACCCCAGCCAAAGGCAGACGCTCAACTGACTGAGCCATCCAGGTGCCCCCAGGGGAGTGTTTTCCAGTTGAAAGCCTACACATGGCCTCATACCACCACCCCCCGCCCCTGACCACCTTCAGACACCAGGACTTTCTTCTCTCAGCTTCCAGTTTCCCATCCAAAGGCAGTAGCTGAAGTCCTGTCACCCCTCCAGTGCTAATGTGAACATTCTCAAGTAGAAGTGCCCGCACTCACGCCCCGCCTCCTAGTGCCTCAAACTCCTTCCCCCAAGGCTACCCCCGGCCCTCCTGGAGCCCTCCTGGAGCTCATGGGCAGCCCCTGCCTCCATGGCCGGGCTCTGAAACACGGCAGACGGTCACCGGGCCCTGCAGGCCCGTGTTCTCCGCTGCTGCGGGAACACGGGGTCCTTCTTCTGCTCCCCCCTGTTGGGCCCAACCCCTCCACAGACACCCCCTTGGCCTCAGGCTCCCTTCTCTGGTGTTGGCGTCTCCCTCCCGTCTCTCCAGGCTGACCCCCCCACCCACACCCCGGATCCCTTCCTACTCCTCTGCTATCCCATCAGCCCCCCCTCCTGACACTTTTAATTTCTCCTTTTAAAATAAGCCTACACCCACTCGCCATGCTGTTCTTTGTATTCTCAATTCCATTCCCTCGGGACTGCTAAAAAAGCCCACGGAAGGCCTCTTGGACCCTCCCGCCACCAGGGCCCGTTGCCCTCCCTCAGTCATGAACTCCCCCAGCCTCGCTGGCGACTTGCCTGCAGGTGGCTTCTCAGCCCGGTGCCCAGAGGCCCAGCCTGTCTCTCCCTGGACGGTGTCGCCCCCTCTGGCCGCAGACAGCCTTGCAGCACCTCCTTGGACACCCCTTACACACACACACACCTGCCTACATCTTCCCTCTTCCAACCCTGAGGCGTGTGCTATTCACCTGTCTGACCTTCTCTATCTGCTGCTCCTGTCCCCATCGTCCTTCCTTCTGCTCTTCCTCCCACTCAGAAGAAAACAGCCTGTGCCTTCTAGTGCTGAGTCAGAGAAACTGATGTGAAGGCCTCCTCCCCCAGCCTCTGCCCATCCACGCAGCTCAGTCCCGACGGTCCTCTTAGCTCACCTCCGTTCCCATGCGCGACACGATCAAGGTCCATTCCCTCCCATGCAGCCACTGCACGCTTCCTCCCAGAACTGCGCCTGCATTCCGAGTGGCCCTTTCTGCTACACGTGCACACCGTGGCCCCCCTCAGCCCCAGGTCTGCATCTGAAGGCCCCACTCCGATGGCTTTTCTGCTAAAATACGCCCCTGCCCTCCCACTTCCTAGTGATCCAAGGGCCCTTCCAGAGACACGCCCCACCTCCCGTCATAGCTATCTCTGCCCCAGGCCCCCTGCCCACCTCAGTGGTCTGTAAAATGCCCTGCTCCTTCCAAGCCTTTCTTAGACACTCACTCCTCCTGAGACGGACCCCGTCTCTAACCCAAGGAGGTTTCTGCTGCCAGCAGCGCCCATCAGGTCTTCTGTGTTGGGTGCTATTTGGATTTTGTCATCTACCTGTAACAGCCTGTGGAGTTTGCAAGGGCGAGGGGCAGAGCGGTTCTGATCCTCTGAGTGCCCAGCACCCAATAGGTCATCAGTAAAGATCCAGTGAATGAACGAACAGATGCTGGTGTTTTGGGTGTAAGCTTATAGGCTCACTTCAGTCTTTTGTTACGTGATCCTAAAGATTTCAGACAAGAATATAGCTGCAAATGTGACGGCCGTAAAAAAGGACAAGTTCCAGACTGCTCGTCACTTCTCTTCCGGCTGATGCAATGCGGCCCCTGAGTTATTATTTTCAATAGCTCACCATAAAATAAAATTACGAGGTTTCCTTCCTTCCCCCCACCCCCCAGCTGCTCTTTCGTTCCTTTTCTGTTGGTCTGTGGGACACGGGCCACTACGAAGATAAAACCACAGATAAACTAAGCCGTCAGCTTCTCACTGACCACCACAGTGGCTGCAACAGAGTGGTCTCCCGGGACCCTGGGCGTTTTTACACGGTGCTCTTGACACTTCCATGGGACTTAAAGAGGGCAGAGGCCAAGGTCATGGCTGCGAGAACGCTGGGAGAGCACAGGTGGCCTGCTGCCGGGGACCACAGCCGCTTTCGCTCGCCTTCCCAAGCGCCTGGGGCCATGTGGACTCACTGTCCTTCCCTCCCAGATAGACTCACAGAAAGGAAGGAATGTCCCTTTGAAAGGAACACTGGAAACAGTGGTTCTGGGCACCTGAACTCCCTCGGCTCTCAGACTTGTGGAAACAAGCTGAGACCGAGGCGGTTTCAGCGATAAGGAGAACAAAGGAGAAACAGTCCTGCTCCCCCGCAGCGCTTGGGGCTGCAGAGCAGGTCTGTGGCCAGCCTTGGAGCCATGCAGTTTGGGACCTTGCTTTTTGCCTATTTTCCCAGGTCCCTGCATGGCAGCCACCAAGTGAGCATCTGGCCCCCCCGGGGCAGGTGGGAGGGATGAGGTTTCTCTCTCTGGCTTCCTTCTTACAACTTTTTCATTCCCTGTAAGCTTGACAAATACATTCCACTTGCAACAATGTTACGTCTGTGTTCAACTTTAAAATTATACTCCGAACAGCCCTGGTGTGATTCCATATGGAATGATTTACATGCTGGGCAAGAAACTTTTGCTGGCCAACTGCTAGTTGAATAGTTATTCTAGAGACACTATCAGATTATAATGCTGCCAGGGAGGTTGTTAAAGCTGTCATTCCTCCGTTCCTGGAGTGCAGGAAAGTGTAATGTTAGTGCTCATTAGTGTGGCAGTTATCAAAGGTAGGAGTGGGGAATAACCGTTCTGTCTTGCTCTCCACAGCATTCTGAAATCCATGGAGTTTGCACCGTCCGAGGGCTCTGGGACACAGGTACGCGCTCTCGTTTGCTCTCTGTGTGCGTGAGGGCCAGCTCGCCGTGGTCACTGCCCATCCCCGAGCAAGCCGCACGCTCTCGAAATTTCCATGAAACCTCCCGCCTGCAGCTGACGAGTCATTTCCTGGGAACCTTAAGCAAGTTCAAGCACATTATCTTTAATTAAAAAGAGGCAGGAAGAGAAAAGTCAGTGTTTTCCAGACGGGTAGCTCAGTTCACATGACGTTGTGATCTCACTTGGGCGGGCACTGAGCACATGGGTAAGACCACTTTTAGATCGTGTCAGAGACCAGCCCCAAACGGACCAGCTTAGGAACTTTCTTTATCTGCTGCCTCACGTGGAAAAGAGGTGGGGCAAAATGACCACGGTGCCCGGTAACCTGGTGGCCAGGGAGAATTTAAGGCATCAAATGGAATCCCGCTCCTGATGTCCAGACGGCAGCTGACTCTTTGTGGCTGGTACCAAGGAAAGCTTAACCTTGGTAGCGACCTCCGGACAGGTCTGTGGCTCGGCAGCCAGTCCGCGTGCCAGATGAGGGACAGGTTTAGACTCCTCGACCTTGGGGACGGCATAGAGAATAGGAGTTGTCTAGAAGCCACATGGGTGTAAAAGAAGAATGACTGCGACGGGAATGCATCCTGTTGGAAAGGCTCTTGAGTGCTCTCCACGCGTGTGGGAGCATCTCCAGGGCAAGGCAAGTTCCTATAACGCATGGGAGTCAGAGAGCGGGCTGCACAGGCCATCGGAGCAGGGGTTTCGGGGTCTGGCGGCCCCGGGGAGCGGGCGGGTGGCCGGCCCCACAGTGAGCCCTGCTCTGCCCCATCTAGGACGCGTCCAAGCCCCTGGAAGTGCTGCTGCTGGAGAAGAACCGCTCGCTACAGTCCGAGAATGCCGCGCTGCGCATCTCCAACAGCGACCTGAGCGGTAGGTTGACAGGGTCTCGCGTGCCGTGCTCGGTCCCTTCCGGGGGCCGAGGAAGAGGAAGGTGAACCGTGAGTCTGGGCCGATGCATGACGGGAGCATCAGCGGTTGATGACAGCCTTGACTAATGAGCGCTTGGTCTCCTCCTGGGCCTCCGCACGGCTCCTCCCCTCCCCCCGCCCCGCCTACCGACGCGCACGACGAGGCGCGTGGCCGCAGAGCAGCTGCGGAGGTCAGTCAGGGCAGGAGAGGCCAGGAGGGACGCTCAGAGGATGGTGGCCTCTCTGGTCCGGTCCCAGTCGTGCGGCCTCTGTCTTGTGGTGTTTCCGGGGCTGCTTCCAGCCTCAGTGGAGCTTTTCTTCCTTTTGTCAGGTTTTCCTTGGGAGCGCATCCCCCATCCTTAGCCTTTCTTTGCTCGTCCCAAAGTGGTGGCGTCACTGACTGCTTCTGGTTTTGGCAGCTGGTAAACCGTTTAACAGTGTCTCGGGCTCCGATGATAATTCATTCTTAAAATGTGCGTGCCTTCGATCGAGTGGACTCGGTGCAGTGCATTCGCCTCAGAGCAAGTGGTGTGAGAGAACCCGTTGGTCCCAAAATGTCAGTGTTTGCTGCTCCTCAGGTGGGGCCCTTCTGGTAATAGCTCGAATGCTAGCGGCCCGATAAGAGGCCCCGCGACCTGTCGACTCTTTACTGTGTGTGGTACCGGCTCCTTGCCACTTTAGGGGTTTGAATCTGTGTCGAGGGGACTCTCCAGGCTGCAACGTACAAGAAAGGTGCAAACATGAAATGCATGTTGCTTGTTTCGGGGGGCCTCGTTTGGCTAATTTAAAAATTCAATTGAAAAACAAACCAACACACCTCATTGGCCCTTGGAAAATCTGCACTTTTTTTTTTTCCCTTTTGTGGGGCAAACTTGGCATTTTGGTCTTGGTTTTTTTTCCCTTTTGAATCCCCCATAATGCATTATGTTTGCCCTTCCTTGTAGGGTCAGCCAGGAGAAAAGGGAAAGACCAGCCTGAGAGTCGGCGTCCTGGACCTTTGCCGGCCTCCCCTCCTCCTCAGTTGTCCCGCAACACGGGGGAGCAGGCTTCCAATACTAATGGTACACACCAGTTCTCACCAGCGGGGTTAACGCAAGACTTTTTCAGCTCATCCCTGGCAAGCCCCAGCCTACCCCTGGCTTCTACGGGAAAATTTGCACTAAACTCTCTCCTCCAACGACAGCTAATGCAGTCCTTCTACTCCAAGGCCATGCAGGAAGCAGGAAGCACAAGCATGATTTTTTCAACAGGTCCATACAGCACAAACTCCATATCTTCCCAAAGTCCATTACAACAGAGCCCAGATGTAAATGGCATGGCCCCGTCTCCCAGCCAGTCAGAAAGTGCTGGGAGCGTCTCCGAGGGCGAGGAGATAGACACGGCAGAAATCGCCCGGCAGGTGAAGGAACAGTTGATCAAGCACAATATCGGACAGCGCATTTTCGGACACTATGTCTTGGGACTGTCTCAAGGGTCCGTGAGCGAGATTCTGGCCCGGCCCAAGCCCTGGAATAAACTGACCGTTCGCGGCAAGGAGCCCTTTCACAAGATGAAGCAGTTCCTCTCAGACGAGCAGAACATCTTGGCCCTTCGCAGCATCCAAGGCAGACAAAGAGGTGAGAGGCTTTCGGGGGCTGGCGCCAGCGTGTGAACCCGTCAGGGTTGTGTGTGAGTGTGTGTGTGCATGTGACGAAACATTTGTGCATCACATCAGGTAAAGTTCTCCTGAGTTCTACCATCTCCAGGGTGCGAGGGTCGGCTGGCGTGAGCCAGAGCCCATAGATTGGGGGGGTCTGGCCTCTGACACTCGCTCAGCACCTCGCATGTAGTAGACTCAGAACCTCAATCCCGCGTATCGAATCGGACGGAATTACACCCCGTACAACGTCCCGACGTGTGTAATGTCCAGTGGTCCGATGGGCAGTGGGTGCTGGCCCCACGGGGGAGGAGCCCTCAGGTAGCGTCTGGCCCTGGAGCCCCGGCGGCAGCAGCCGGGGTCAGGCCTGGGGAGAGCGTATCGGCCACGTGTCCTCTCCTCTGCCCCACGCGCACAAGGGAGCGTGTCCTGTGGCCAGCCCCCCTCCCGGTGTTAGCTTCTGTTAGCGACTGGCGCAGCCCAATGAGCAAAACACGCCTCCTTGAGTAGGATACGTGGAAGTTCTATTGAGACACCCTTCCTACCCCACCCTCCACAAAAAGATGAAAAGTCCATTCGCATCCCCGATTGAGAGAATCCCTTCCCCCTTGAACGACAGGATCATTCTGCTAAACCAGCAGTGGTAGAGAGGGGTAGATCTTATCAGATGCGTTTGAAACACGACAAATGGAGCAGGGAGACGTTTCGAACAGCGTCGATTTGCACAAAGCACATCGAGCTTTCTATGGCGATGTTAACTGAAATTGACTGTCTTTGGATGATTAATGTGAGCTTTGTTCCGGGGGCTGGTGGGCGATGCGCTTGGTGGCCGGCGGTGCTCCCTCCGTTTGACCCTCATGGCATTGGTGCCGTGGGCCACTCCTTAGGTCTGTCTGATCTTCCGCAGCAGAGCCATGGCCTCTGCAGGCCGGCTGGCCAGGGAAGGGCCTCTCAAAAGTTTCTAGTAACTCCCAAGTTGCACAGGAAGCCCTGAGCCCTTTCTGTAGCGACAGGCGGCTCAGATTTCATGTCACACAGCCCATATCGTCAACACCACCATCCCCCTGATTGTTTTGTTCTTACCACACTTGTTTTTCAACAGAGAATCCAGGCCAGAGCCTGAACAGACTATTTCAGGAAGTACCGAAACGAAGAAATGGGTCCGAAGGTATGTTGCAGGCAGGTGTTTTTCTTTGCAGTTAGTAAAACCTAGGAAGCAGCATGTCCTTAGCT
The DNA here is from genome assembly GCF_964656455.1 of Halichoerus grypus. Classification (NCBI taxonomy): domain Eukaryota; kingdom Metazoa; phylum Chordata; class Mammalia; order Carnivora; family Phocidae; genus Halichoerus; species Halichoerus grypus. The sequence goes on from NC_135717.1 coordinate 8,410,452, forward strand.
GTGCATTTGGGTTAAAACTGTGCAGTGTGATTCTGGCCTGGAACCTGATGGAAAAACAGCTAGTAAGTATAAAACAAAGCACGGGCTCAAGTACGCACAGTCCCTCCTGAGCTGCCCGCACTCTACCGGGTGCGGAAGAGGCGAGGAGAGAAAGCGCCCCTAAGAATCAGTCCCCAAGTGCCATCCCAACCCCCCCTCAGGTTCAAATTACACCGTCCCCCCCGCCCTTCTCAGAAGCGGGCAGGAGCGTTAACAATCGTTGCTCTGAGAAAAATCAGGTGGCTGAGTCAGATGACATACTGCTGCTTCCTTGTACTTCCTTTTAACTCTGAACTGTGTTAAAGGTACTACGGAGTGGACAAATTCCAACAAATTCCAAACGTAATCGGTTCTCCTCTGGGCCCCCCTGCGCTCCTTGGTGCTGCATCTTTAAAGGGGCTCCGCCCCCGCGGTCTGCTTGTTTTGCAATGGTTTGGTGTGGCGGTGCTTACTTAGTAAGGTAGCGGAGAATTAAACTACCATACGTGGAAGGCTTCCAGAAAGAGCCGGGGCCAGCCCCCGGGGCCACAGTAGCTTCCGTGCGTCCGTGCACGTGGCTACTCTGCAGAGCGTCACCAGGTGACCGAGGGTCTTGTCCTGGAGGGAGCTCTGCAAGCTACTCGCCTCATTCATAAATTTTTAAAAGACAGCATGTGACCAAAGAGCCGAAATAGGAAGCCTTCATCCTCTTCACCTTGTATGTGCCCATGACTGATAGGTAATCCACCTCGACCCTTCACCTGCATTTCCCATCGTTGCTTTTTGGGGACACCAGCGTCCAACAGACGTGCAGAACCTTGAGCATAATCCCAGGCCAAAGCAATTGTCGGAGTTGCTTTTAAGTGACTCGCAAACACCACTGCCTTTTTCAGGCCTTCCTCTGGTTTTGTACTGGAGTGGGTGACCTGCTCTCCCTAATCCCGCCCCACGGGTGCCATCCAGTTGGGGTAACCGTGAGAGCTTGTCCCGCTGGCCACATGACCCTGACCACCAGGTAGATTCCGCAGGAAGCCCTTCCTGCCCAGGGCCGCAGTACCCGCTGTGAGGTTGCACACCCAGGAGGTACGGGTCAACGGGAGGCCACGCCTGCCTCCTTAACCGTCACCGGCCTCAACTCGGGAGCTATTGATCAGAATGACCTCTTCGTGCAGCCTTGATTTTTGTTGGTTGGTTTGTTTCACGTCCGGGTTTGATGTCATGGGTGTGGCTTCTCCCTGCAGGTAACATCACGACCCGGATCCGAGCCTCCGATACCGGATCCGATGAAGCAATCAAGTCCATCCTGGAACAAGCCAAAAGGGAGCTGCAGGTGCAGAAAACTGGTACGGAATCCGCTTCTTTGACCACTGTCTTCCAGGGTTAATTAGAAGAATTGTCATGAGTGTCCTGGTTAGCAGTATTTAACTTTAAAAAAAATAAAATGAAAACCCCACACAATAGAACGTGTGTTTTCAGGCACTTAGGCAAGTGCAGAGGGGAGCAGAGGTCTGCGTGATCTCTGTTTTTCTTTTTATCACATCACGCGCTAGCATTGACTCAAGAAGGTGTCCCTGGCCTAGTTAGTCCTTATACTTACGTGGACATGTGGTCTGTGTCAAATTGCCTTTTTCAAATGCCATACGGGCTTTGTTATTTGGGTATATCCTTGACTGAACCCCGAAAAAGGATGGGTGCAAAATAAATCCTAAGCTGCTTCGCAGAACGAACGTTGCTAGGGAGGAGTGGGAAGTTGTAGTAGATGGATGTCCACCTCTGCAGTCAGGCGGCCTCAGGACTCGGCCCTCGGTGCTCCCTGAGAGTTGCCTCGTCCGACAGGAGAGAGCTGCCACGCTTCAGCCTCTCTCTGGCTGAGTTTGACAGCAAGGCACACCGGCCGTAGGTTCAGCTCAGACCTGCTGCCGGAGAGGAGACCGAGTGCCTGGGTTCTCTTGCTCTGGGGTTCAGCATAGGGACGCGCACCCACCCCGTACCCGTGAAGCCCCTGCTCTGCAGAGCCGCTCCCCCGCGGACCTAGTCACGGGGCTTCCGCCAGGCCTGGTGGCAGGCCATCACCCAGTCCCTCCCCTGGCCACGAGGCCCTTCCCCCAGGCCACCCCACTCCCACATGACTCATTCAGTGGTGAGCCCGGAGCTCCCTTCTGGGAACTAGGCCTGGCCTTGGCATTTTTACCTCCCCTGTCCTATTTAAACTAGGTCCACACCCTTGCCCTGAAAGGTAGATACTGTTATCCTACTGCTGATTCTCAAACTCAGGCTCCAAGTGAGACTTACTAAATGGCAGGTCCTGGGTGGAAACCCAGGTCTCTCAGCTCTTGTCCCAGCACCTCCCCCTCTGCAACCATCTGCCTCCTTACAGGGACCCCAGTGCGGTGGGTGGGAGACCGTCCTGTGAGGCCCTGGGGCCTGACACTGGGGGGACCTTCCATTTGATGTAGTTCTTCTTCTCCAGACCAGAGTTGACATGTAAGCCAGCCCCTCCTCTGGGTGGCTGAACAACCAAGAGGCTTGGCCGGGCCCCCTGACAGGGTGGGAGACAGCCCCGGATCGAGAGCAGAAGGGCCCGGTTTCTCCCGCAGACCAGTGCTGGTTCTGCCTGCACCCGAGGGTGCTGTGGGGATCGTGCAAGTCCGAGAAGCAGGGCCCTCGGTCAGCCGGTGAAATTAAGTCCTCGAGAAGCCTAAAAGGTTGTCCCTGTTATTTGAAGCATTTTTCAGCCTCATTTAAAGTGGATAAGGAGCTGGATCCTGTGATTCCGTCCCCCAGATGTGAAGGTGTCCACGAGCTGGCACCACCTGCGGGAGCGTTCAGCCCGGCGCTCCTCAGCCAGAGCCTCGCTCCACAGTCGCCCGGGAGTTGGTCAAAAACGCGGGGCTGCTGCAGCCCCACGCCTGCTACTCAGGCAGACCCTCAGGGCTGGGGCCTGGGCATGTGCATTTTAACAAGCCCAGCGGGTGATTCTGGGGCACAGCCCTCGTTAAGGGTCCTCAATCTAGCCCACCACCCATCCCAAGCTCACAGACGGAAATCCCGAGGCCCAGCCATGCCCTCTGAGTCCCCCAAGGTCGCAGCCCTGGGTTCCCGGGCCAGGGCCTGGCCGCTGTCCCCCCATCGTGGGGCTCACTGTTGCCGGCCACACCGCAGTCACCTGCCCAGGGGACAATAAATGTGGGCCAGCCCAAACACGGCCGTGTCTCACTGGAGACTCCAGGCTCACGCTGCAACCCTTAACAGAAATTACGTCTCTAAAGGTTGACCCAAGCACTACGGTTTTGGAATTTAGCACACGAGAATATTGTTTAGAAATCCTCAGGGGTGATGGCACATCCCTGAGCGTCTGCCCACTTTCCCCGCTCCCCCCACCACACACGCTCGGGGATAATGAACCCTTTCAGATGGCGTGAAGTAAAGGCCAGCGGGTCTCAGAGCGGTGGCGTTAGTCCGTCTGTCCCTGGCCAGACAGGATGCACGCGGGGTCCACTGACCGAGGAAATGCTGGTCCAACTCGAGTGGCTTGGTTGTCCCAGAGAATCCGCATTTTGTGGGAGGCCGGGTTAGAAGGAAGCGGAGGGAACAACAGCGTGCTCCCGACCGGAGGGCTCGGGCCCGCCACCACCTCACGCCTGTGTTTGCTCCGTGCAGCAGAGCCCGCCCAGCCTTCGTCCACGGCCGGCAGCGGGAGCTCGGACGACGCCATCCGCTCCATCCTGCAGCAGGCCCGCCGCGAGATGGAGGCCCAGCAGGCCGCCCTCGACCCCGCCTTAAAGCCCGCGCCGCTGTCCCAGGCCGACATCGCCATCCTGACCCCCAAGTTGATACCCTCCTCGCCCATGTCATCCGTGTCCAGCTACCCTCCGCTCGCCCTGTCCTTGAAGAAGCCCCCCTCCGCCCCCGATGCCAGTGCTTCCGCTCTGCCCAACCCCCCGGCCCTCAAAAAGGAGTCCCAGGACGCGCCCGGGCTGGACCTCCAGGGAGCGGCCGAGTCTGCGCAGGGGGTCCTGAGACACGTGAAGAGCGAGCTGGGCCGCAGCGGCGTGTGGAAGGACCACTGGTGGAGCACGGTGCAGCCGGAGAGGAAGAGCGCCGTGCCCCCCGAGGACACCAAGTCGGAAGAAGCCAGCAGCACCAAGGAGAAAGGTGGCGGCAGCCAGCCGCGGGCCGAGCGCAGCCAGCTCCAGGGACCCTCGTCGTCGTCAGAGTACTGGAAGGAGTGGCCCAGCGCCGAGTCGCCGTACTCCCAGAGCTCGGAGCTGAGCCTGACCGGAGCCAGCCGCAGCGAGACCCCCCAGAACAGCCCCCTGCCCTCCTCCCCGATCGTGCCCATGTCCAAGCCCGCCAAGCCCTCGGTCCCTCCGCTGACCCCGGAGCAGTATGAGATCTACATGTACCAGGAAGTGGACACCATCGAGCTCACCCGGCAGGTGAAAGAGAAGCTGGCCAAGAACGGCATCTGTCAAAGGATCTTTGGGGAGAAGGTAAGGGGTTGGTTCGGGGGCCTGCCTTGTCCCGTCTCTCTGGAGGACGTGGCCATAGCCCCTTTAGTGAGCCACAGAGCAGAAAGGGTCGCCCGCCCCCAAACTTGCGGAGAAGCTGGCCGGTGAATGTTCCATTTGCCACGTCCCCTTAGGGGCGAGACTCTGGGCTAGGCCCCGTCACCCACCACGCTCCTTTTGACTCCCGGTGACACTGTGAGGGGGCGCTAAAGTCGCCATCTGACAGATAAGGACAGTGAGGCTCAGGGAAGTCAACTACATGCCCCCAGCCGGCCGGTGGCTCAGTTCAAGTCCCACCTCTCTGCCAAGTGTGGCCCAGATGCACCTCCGCAGGCTTTTTTTTGGCCAAAAAAGATCTGAGCCCATAGGGAGACCACCAGTGTGCAGAGAAGCAAAAGGCACAGGATAGGAAAAGCTTGTGTCACGTGATAGGCATAATCGTACCTTTCTCATAACTCAGAAGGCGCTTGGTGAAGCGACCTGCCCAGAATCCATAGCTCATGCGGCCCGGGCCATGCCCGCAGCTGGCCCTAAGAGCCCCCATTTCCATGTCTCCCCTCCCAGGCTCATGAAAGTACAATGGTTTGTGAGTAAGCCCCCCCAGACCCTTTCTGTTCTTGGCACTTCCCGGTAACAGATTCTGGATAATGGGGATTTACCAGGGCCGTAAAATACAAGATAAACATAATACCCCAGCATCATTTCAGATTCAGTAAGTAATTACTGAGCATAATGAGAAGCACTCCACTCCCCTAAAAGGCAGCCTCCCTGAGGGGCACGTAGCAGGGGCGGTAGTGGCCTCCGAGGGGCCCCACGCAGGGTCTCCGTCCCCTCCTGCACCCCCCCCCAGCCCCACACTGTCCTGCCTTCCATTCAGTGTTCGCAGCGTACCGTGCCTCAGATCCTTACAACATCTCATTGTGATCTCTTTGTCCTGATTTTGCAAAAGGTGATGGGGTGGAGAGAAGTGAGGATGAGAATTTAAAGTCCCTTGAAATTTCTAGTTCAGTGTTGTAAAAATATCATTTGAGAACATTTAAATAGACATTTGTGCTCATGCCTTAAATTTAGCAGAGACTTAATAGCGTTGAACTTGTTTGGCCCGTGAGTGCAGTTTATTCTGGAACTTGAGAACTTTTCAAAAGAGTGATCGAATGCAGCCCCTAAATATCTCTGGGCTGCATCTGTGTCCTGTGGGGGGTGTTTGTGCCCATACATATGTATGGCCATATGTGAGCGTTCAGAAAACTCGGGCATGTACGTGCAACTTGCTGGTCGTCTGCAGTGAGTCTTACTCCGAGGCTGGCGCCCCCGCCGCCGCCGGCGCACCTCTGGGCCCCCACTGCAGAGCAGGATGTGGTCAGAGAGAGCAAACCTCTCTAAAGGTCAGCCTGGCCCAGCGCCACAAAGACGACTGGCCTCCCGCATCCCGCCAACATCCGCTGCTCCGGCCGCTAAACGGGTCTGTGGCCCCAGCACCTCCACCTTTCGTGACACCACCAAAGAGCAAGATGGTTTCAGCGCTTCCTCCTCAGGGTGTCGGGACGACAGCCCCGCGGCCTCGGCAGGACGAGGCCCTGGGCGAGATCCCAACCCCTCTCCCTGGGAGCAGATAGCTAGGACTGTAACCGTGGGTTCCCCGTGCCAGGGCATCAGCCCACCGGTGACCTTGAAAGCTTATTCCCCCGCCCCAGGCTGGCGCCATCCAGCAGGCAGGGACGGATGGGGCGGGGGCGGGGGTCTGTGCTCAGCCCCTAAAGTGCTCACTGGGTGTCGTCCGTCTCGGCCTCTCCACGGCTCTCTGTGCATCGCTGGCGGATTTTGTCCCCTTGCACTAAATCCTGGCCACTGATGCCATGCCTTTGGTTGCCACTGCAGGTACTGGGCCTGTCCCAGGGCAGCGTCAGTGACATGCTGTCCCGGCCAAAGCCTTGGAGCAAGCTGACCCAGAAAGGCCGCGAACCCTTCATCCGGATGCAGCTCTGGCTCAACGGCGAGCTGGGCCAGGGTGTCCTGCCTGTGCAGGGGCAGCAGGGGCCAGGTAAGGGCGGCCCTGCCCTGGGCCCCTACGGGTGGGGGCGGGGAAACGTACGCGGGGAGGCCGCGAGCTGCCCCCTTCCCGCACAACCTGTTGCCATGAGACCGACTTCAGTTTTGAGGGGAGAGAAGATTGTGCCTAGCTAATTTTATAAGCAGCGGAAAATGAGTTACTAATTAAGAAAATGCTGTTTATACATAAATATAAGTAAAAGTCAAGTAGCTAAATCAGGGAATCAGGAGAGGAAATCAGCCAAAGGCACAGAGGTGAGAGAGAGAACGGGCTCCGGCTTCCACCTGCTCCCGACCGGGGGGTCCCGGCTTTTCCCCAGCAGAGCAGTGCCTGCCTGCATGGCCCCGAGTTCTGGCCGCCCCCCAGAAGGAGTGGGACCTTTGGGGCCCTTACGCTGTCCCCGCCCCACTGCGGGCTGGGTGCATTAGGAAGCTTTAAGCACCTGGGGTTTGTTTCCTCATTTAATTGTAACCCTTTGTCTTATTTAGTTCTCCATTCTGTGACGTCACTACAGGACCCCCTGCAGCAGGGCTGTGTGAGCTCAGGTAACCAGCTGATTTCTGTTGTCTTGTGTGAAATATTTCCCTCCCCTGTACATTTTCCTGTCCTCTGGTCTGTAGCCGGGAGACTCAGAGGACCCCTGGCTCTGGATCTGAAAACACCGTATCCCGTTGGCACGCTAGGTTCTCGTGGTCCTAGTTTCTAATGGAGACCAGGAGAGTCGACAGCTGAGTGAGGGTTTCCTCCAGCGTTTTCCCGCTCACCACCAAAGTCTTTCATCGGTCTGTGGCTTCTAGGTGTGCAGGCTTGGGGGCTGGGGTCCAAGTCAGAGACAGATTCTGTACCCGGGGGGGCTTCCATATGAATAGGAGGGGACAGGATCGGGTGCACGATGCTCCCCCAGCAGGGTCATGGCGGGGAGAAGTTGAGTCCATCTGGAAGAACTTGGGGCCACCTTCAAGCAGGAAGGCTGGAGAAGAAGCAAGCGGCCGGCAGGGTCACAGAAAGGAGATGGCAGAGGGCCCCTGGGAGCTGTTTGGGGTGTGAATGGATACAGAGCCAGTGATGTCCAGAAGAGTGGGGCTGAGGATGCGAATCCAGCCGGGAGGCAGGTGGGGGTGGGGGCGCCTGGAGTGCCCGCCGGCTGGGACCCTCACCTCATCTGAAGCCCCGAGGTCTCTGAGGCGGCATTTCTGCCCTGCGGACCCCTTGCGGCAGCACCGTGCTCCCGGACCCCCTCGCGTGTCCTCCCCGCACTCCCGCTAGCGCAGGGCTTGGCTCACCCAGCTTCCAGGAACAGCCAGCATCTTGAGCTGCTCCTCGTTTTTCCTTTATTTTTCTAAACATGTTGATTAGTCTCCATATCCCATTGATTCATTGAAAACACAAACAAAGCTAAGTGAGGAGCGTGAAGCCCGCCAGCCCGCTGCAAGTTTTACGAGGGGAAACATGTGTAGCACAGGGAACAGCTGGGCGGCAGCGGCCGTTACTGCTGCGAGATGCCAAACCCACTCACAGATGCAGCCCGAGCGGGGCGCTTGCCGCAAAGTTCCTGGCTGAGCTTGTGCTCGGGGTGTTCCCGATTTGAATTTGACCAAAATGGGGGTGCGGAAGGCCATATCGTACCTGGATCGTTGGTCTCCTTGGCTGGACATCTATGTGGAGCGGTTTGTCCACCCGCAGAAGGATCCCAGGTACTTCCTTCTCGCGTCATTTCCGGGTCGCTCAGTTTCGTTGGCAAGCCCCAGAGAACTCACCCAGCCCTGGCTGGCCTTCCAGATGCATCAGGGCAAATAATGCACAGAGTCGTTTGTGTCAGAGCTTTGCAGACATTTGCATGGAAAATCAGCCTTGCCTCTTACTCCCGTGGAAAGCTGGCCTCCCCTTAAGCCCTCTGACAGTATTTGCTGCCCCACCAGAGTCAGGACTAAACTTGGCAGGATGTGACGAACGTTTTTTAGATCAAAATCGCTTGTTCCTAAATAAAACGTGAAGTCTCCTGCAGTTCCAGGTCAGTTATGATCGATGCCAAAATCTCCTCCGTGTGCGAACAAATCCTTAAAAAGAATGGCCTTTCGCTCTTTCATCGAACGGCAGGTAGTTGCTACCGTGTTGGAACTTCCATAGTCACATTCCCAGCGTGGGAAAACCACGCCGGGCTCCTCAGAGGGACGTAAATGGTATTTGTAAGATATCAGATTACTTTATAAAATAAAGCGATGCATAGAACTCGTGGAGAGTCTGCAGATTGGCGGAGGCAGGGAGCCTCTGGATAAAAGTGAGCACTGAAGAACTTCTCAGTGGTTTCTGTGAAGAGGTAGCAGGCGGGTCTCTCCCTGTGTCTCCTCAGCCAGACGGGAGACGGATTGCAGACCGTTTCACCCACCATGCCCGTTGTCAGTCAGCAAGAGGGAATCCGTAGAAACAATAAGCATGATGATTGTGGAGAGAAATGGAAAAATATTTCATATATCCTAGGAAAATAAAATTTTTTTAAGATTTATTTATTTAGTTTAGAGAGTGCACACGCATGCGTGCAAGTGTGGGGAGGGGAGGCGGGCAGAGGAAGAGAGAGAATCTCCAGCAAACTCCCCGCCGAGTGCGGAGCCGGATGCGGGGCTCGATCCCAGGACCCTAAGATCATGACCTGAGCCCAAACTAAGAGTTGGACACTCAACTGACTGAGCCACCCAGACACCCCTAAACTTTTTAATATCATGATGGTAGCTAAGCCAAAATGTTTCTGTGGATTGGCAAAGACTAGAAAGTGCTTGTCAAAACAAGAAGGACGATTATCACAGTGGCAAGATTGTGGGTAGTAGTTTTCCTTGTTTGAAATTTCTTTACTATCAGTGTTATCCTTTCAAGAGTATTTCTAAAAATCAAAGTAGCTGAGCTTTTCAGTATGTGGAATTTAGATTCGAAAAACAGAATTATTTTACGATGATGAGTATTGGTAAATCATCAGGATGGATGCCCATAGGAGACTCCAGAATCTTCCCCGGCAGAGTAGAGAATCAGTGTCTCTGAGGAGAGCTTCAGCAATGCTGCCCCAAAGGTACGGTAGTGAAGCCCCCGGTTCTAGGATTTCCCCAGGATTCTGCTTCTCTGTTCTCACCGTGGCTACCACGGAATCCTTCCAAGAGGCCCCCCGGACCTAGAAAGATGCTGTCCTTGGTCGTGGCTCCACGAGGCCTGTGTCGAAGGCGGCTCAGCATGGTAGAACCAGCTGCCTGCGGGAAGATCGTTCCAACCCTGGGTTGGTTGGTTCCTGAACATTGGCGAGAAGCGCCCATCATGTGAGCCTCCAGGCCTCTGAGCTGGCCTGGTGGTGAGGGTAGCCTCCCAAGTGTGGAAGGACTCTGGAAGACTGGCCTTCTGTCCACAGCCCTTCAGTGAGAGAGGTATGGTCTCAGAGCAGAGAGTGAGAGGGCCCAGTGCAGGGCTCTGTGCTCAGTTACCATGGCGATAAGGTGCCCACGAGTAGAGTGGCCTCACTCATCTGAACAGCAAACTGCTGATGCAAGAATCTGTTTGCCTCACTAAAGAATTCCTGTCTGCCTCTTTCTGCCCGGCGCTGTCACCCCTCAGGGTCTCTGTTTTCCTTAATGATCTGTGTGTCGAGCTTGCTGATGAGTTTTACGAGAGAGAGACTGAACTTTGAATTACATCACCAGTTCCTTTTGGTGACCGGAACCATTCCTGAATGTTCCTTTGATGATCTGAGCGTTGGGGCGACGGCCTTGGACATTCAGGAAGGTTGATGCCCTTTTCTGCTGGTGACCTGTGCTTTTTCTTGGAAGCTGTGGGGGCCTTGATGAAGAATCAGGAGAGCAGGGAGTTCCATGCCAATCACATGAGTACCTTTAAAGGGGGGGGGGGGGCGGTTAAAGGCCAGAACTTCCGATCAGATGCTTGTTAATGTATTTCCAGGCAGTCTAGTCCTCTGCAAACATTTTTGAGTTGGCTTCTTTCAAAGTTCCCAGTGTCTTGGGGAGGGGCGTCTGCAATTCTATCCAGGGTCGTCTTTGATCGAAGATGGCAAACGTATTTGAAGGTGGAGTTGACGGGGAGGCCTTTGGGGATTGATTCTCCACGTCTTCCTTTTGTCTGTCTTCCATCCCAGGTATCGAGCATCAGCCGACCTCACACTGCTCAGCAATTGCGGGGCTCTGGGGAAGCCAAGAAAGCACTTACAGAAGGGGGGGCTGTGAGGCTTGTTTTCTCTGAGTGGGGCCTGCTCTCCATGCTATCAGGCAGCAGGCTTTTTTAAAGGGAAGAAAACCTTGAGGTTCAAGGAAGGGAGTTGCGTGCGTGCATACGTATAGCTAGGTAGGTAGGTAGGTACGTAGGTAGGTACGTAGATCGGTAGGTAGGTACGATCTAGTAAACCACTGGATTTTTTTTTTTCCATTTTCCTTCCCTGAAGCTCATTTCATATTCACAGTTCCTTGGTGTGATTAATCTTTTTGCCCCAAGGGAAGGAAGGAGACAAGAGACAATCTAAAAGGGGCAGAAAAAAAGGAGGGGGGGGACAGATTTCCCTGGATGCAACGTCAGTCATTACATTACAGAGAACAAGCGCGCTCTGCTTTGTACGCGAGCATTTGGTTACTGTAGCTAATAAGCTTCCACCCCGGCCTCAGATGGATTATTGCAAACTGTCTAAGCGATAGGGTGGCCCAGCCTCCTCGGATTAATTCTAAAACATCCAGCTTTTTTCCCAATGTGTCAGTCAGGGACTGTGGGTTCCAAGTCTTCTCCCCCCGTGGAGAATTCCATGGCTCCGTGTCACTGTTCTCAGTCAGCAGGGCATCAGCTGCCTCTTGAGGGGACAGCTGCTGCAGTGTCTTGAATGTGGGTGGTCTCACATGTGTCCCCTCGCTGACATGATGGCCACGGGCTGGGTGCTGTACGTGGCCTCATGCACCCAGGAGAGTCCCGTGGCCACAGCCCCTGGTGAGGGACAGGCTGGCATTCCTTTGTAATATGCATAATGACTCTCGTTTCGTGCCTGTGAGATGACCAGGAAAATATGTCCAGGGTTTTAGCGCTTTGAACTCAGCAATAGGATTCTCATGTAGGCATTTGGATAGCGTGTTAATAGGAAAAGGAGGGGCTAGTTGCACCCCCCAGAAGATTCCATGGCACTGTCTAAAACTCATCATCCGGCGCCTTAGACTAGACTTGATTTGATTTTTTTTCCCCTTTTCTTTTCTTTCTTTTTTTTTTTTAAGATCTTATTTATTTATTTGAGAGAGAGAAAGAGCATGAGCGGGGGGAGGGGCAGAGGGAGAAGCCGGCTGAGCAGGGAGCCCAATATAGGGCTCGATCCCAGGACCTGCGCCAAAGGCAGACGCTTAACCGACTGAGCCACCCAGGCGCCCACTTCTCTTCTCATAAGAATAAATCGACAATAGTAACTGCTGGTTTTCTCCAGAAAGAATTACTCTAACTCCTGAAAAGATTTGTATATAACTGACTTATACACAGCCACAGACAACAGAGAGACAAAGGAGAATTCTGGAAGGCCACGTGTTAACCAGAAAGTGCCCCTCCCTGAGCCAGCGGCTGCTGCTCGTCCTTGGACATGGGGCTCAGCCTTGTGCGCCCGCTCATCATCGCCAAGATGTGGTGACACGGTGGCTTTCAGAAGACTCCGTTCATTTCTTTCTTTCTTGGTTGAAACCTCCATGAGGATGCTTTTATTATATCAAGAATGCCATGATAAAGAAATAACTGCCTCTTCTAAGGTCAGAAGAGACAGGTTTCGGGATGCAGGTGCCTCCCTTCCTGTTGTCTGTCATCGGGCAGGTGTGGGCGCAGGCCCCGCAGTGCTGACGGGGCCCCAGCGAGGGGCTGGGTCGTGCAGGGCCGAGGCGCCAGGGAGGAGGACATTACAGATGGAGCTCTGCGGGCGGGAGGGTCATAGCCGGGGAAGAACGTGCATGCGTGGAACCTTTGCAAAAGGTGAGAAGCCCCTCGTTCAGAGGGCTTTTTTTTTTTTTTCTTTTAAAATGACAGCAGGGGGCGCCTGGCCGGCTCAGTTGGTGGAGCGTGTGATTCTTGATCTCGGGTCTGTGGGTTTGAGGCCCACGTTGGGTGTAGAAATTACTTAAAAATAAAATATTTTTTAAAATAATAATAATAGGAGCGCCTGGGTGGCTCAGTCAGTTAAGCGTCTGCCTTCGGCTCAGGTCATGATCCCAGGGTCCTGGGATCGAGCCCCGCATCGGGCTCCCTGCTCGGCAGGGAACCTGCTTCTCCCTCTACCTACCTCCCCCCCTGCTTGTGCTTTCTCTCTCTCTCCCTAATAAATAAATAAAATCTTTAAAAAAATAAAATAATACCAGAGTGACGGGAGGAAAGTGGATGCTGGGGGAATTTTGTCTCTCCTGTGTGTAACTGCTGTTGTCGTGCTGGCCAGAGGCTTGTGTAGTAAGAAGGAAAGTGCAGACGCGGGACGGACAGAGGCACCTTGCTCTTTCTGGGTGACCTTGGCGACCTGCCCCTGGCGGTGTTGGGCCTGGGGTGCTGGCCTGCTGCCTGTCGTCCCGAAGTGCTGCTTCCCCCGCCGGTGGCTCTTTCTCGAGAGGAGGTGAGCCTGAAGAGTGTATGCTCCAGAGCCAGCCAGGCCTGAAACCCCCAGCCGGGGCAGGCCTTAGGGAACTTCCCACCAGGGCCTAGAAAGTTCCTGGCTCACCTTGGGTGCAGTGCCGTAACTTGCTCTTCCAAGAACGAGGTATCTCCCCGTGCCTGCCAGGATGGTCCAGGAAACTGTGCTCTGTGCATTTCCTTCTAATTAATGTCTTTCAAAAATTGTCAGCCTTATCTCGGCTAAGCTCGGGTGAGAAGGGGTTTGGTTGTACCACAGCTAATCCTTCGAGAGTGACGAGATGCAGGCTGGGGCGCAGCAAGCCCACAAGGGCCTCAGAGGGGGGCCCCCTCCCAGCCGGCACGCCACAGGACAGGAGGCTGTCCTCTCTCAAATTCCCTCAAAATGTGACTCGTCGGGATCACCTCCCCCTCGTGCTCGTGCCCGTGCTGCTTTTCAGCTCTCGTAGCCACTGGGACTATTGTGTGATTCGTCGCGGGGGACCAGTCGCATGACCCTGAAGCGGCCCTACTACAACATTAACACAGGAGGGCCGGGGAGAGTGGAGGCCCAGCCCTGCCTGCCCTCCCCTGGAGCACGCTGTACCTGAAGGCCCCGCAGAGGCCTCCCTAGGCAGCCAGCACTGAGCAGGCAGGCCACTTGGGGTTTGCTCTCAGGCAGATGTCGGCCTCACCGTTCCCGGGAAAGGCTTCTCTGGCATAAAGTGGGATTTGCCACCATGCCTCTACCAAAAGAAAGAGGGGAGAGAATTAGAGTAACTCAAAATAAGAGATTTATTTGACTTTCTTAAAAATTATGATTTGTGGGGTTTTCTTGAATAAATGAAGTGCACCATGATTATAAAAAGGCAAGATTTCAAAGGGCTTACACCCTTTTTTAAAAATAAGTCGCCCACCTTCCCTAATCCCCCAGGTCCCCAACCGCCCTCCCCAGAGATGACCCTGTTCCTGGTTTCCTGTAGCCTGTCCCTATATCTAGATACTGTTCCGCACAGAAGGGAGCATGCAGGCCTCAAGGTCCTGGGCCTTGCTCTTCTCAACTAGCAATATATGGTAGAGACTTCCTAGGCTAGTACACAAAGAATTTCCTCCTCCTCTTTGTACAGCCATAGGAAATCCCGTATCTGGATATGTACCGTATTTCATTTAACCAATCACTAGTGAGAGAGATGTAAACTATTTTTAACATGGGGCGCCTGGGTGGCTCAGGCGGTTAAGCGTCTGCCTTCGGCTCAGGTCATGATCTCAGGGTCCTGGGATCGAGCCCCACGGGGAGTCTGCTTCTCCCTCTCCCTCTGCCCCTCCCCCCCCCCACTTGTGCACGCACGCTCGCTCTCTCTAATAAATAAAATCTTTTTTAAAATAAATAAATAAATTACTTTTAACAGCAAAACCTAAGAAACTATCCCACAGTCAGCAGCCTCGAGCGTCCGTGAGCAGCAATGAGACGAGGCAGGCTCGGTGGACTGCCAAGGGCTCATCTGGCCTCTGCCAATGAGCGATTGTGTGGCCCCAGGCAAGTGACTCCATCTCTCTGAGTCTCCGTGTCTTCTATAAAGGAGAGAAGACAGTACCTGTCTCCTAGGCTGTTGGGAGGTTTAAACAACTTTGTGTACAGAAGCCTCTGGAACGAGCTGGCACAGAGGAAACGCTATTTGAACCTTTACTTCTGCCGCCACCACAACCAGTACTGTTCTACGCCGCTTCGTGTGTGCATGGAGAGCTGCAGGGTCATACACGTGCACACCCCAAATGTCAGGCCTCTGGCTTTAAAAGAGGAAAGAAGTCCAGCCACTCACTCCTTGGGTGGAGCTTTGTCGAGCGCAAACGTCGCTGGGTCGCAGCTGGCTCCACGGGCCCGCCAAAGGAGGACCTGCGCACAGCTCTCCAGATTCTTGGCTTCTCTGAAATGCCATCCGTCTTCGGAAGTTGCCCGTCCATCTACCATTGTGTAAAGTTGACCCCAAATCCTGAGCTTCCAGAATAAGACTGCAGGTTATCGCTCACGCCATCGGGAGCAAACCGTTCTGGAACCAGGCCATCTTGTCAGGATATAGGGGTGACTGTCGGCGCAGGTGAGCGACAATACCATCCCCCTCCGTGCCAGCACACCCCGACTCTCCTTTCGGAGAAAGCCCTTGCAGGCCCTGGTCACTGGCCTCTGGACACGTCTGCCTTCTCTCCCCTTTAGACTTTCTTTGGAAAACAGAATTTACAGTACATTGGGCATTCAGTGCAAGAAGCAAAAGTAGGTCATAGGAGCAAACGAGGACTTGGGTTTTCAGTGGTTTGGTTCTAGGGAAGGCTGAAGAAAGCTTAAATGCCTAAACATCCTCAAGTAGTTTTAAAAAGGTGGTAGGAATAAAATGAGGAAACTCATATATCTGTGTCTCTCGTGTGCTGGGCACAGTGCTAACACCTTTAATCCTTCATCAGTAAGTGGAAATGATTTCCCCCATCTTACGGATGGAGAACACCAAGGCCCAGAGATGAGAGGTGATTTGTCCCCAGTCAAGAAGATGGAAAAGGCAAGAAGATGGTCCTGAGACCAGCGGCCCAGCTTGGGTCCAGGCGAGCTGTCACTCACCCCTGAGGGCTCAGTCCCCCCCACCATGGGGGAGGGGTTGGTCCTTGGAACTACGCTCAGAGAGAAGTCAAGGCCACATTTCAAACCAGGGAACAAAACTGGGCTCAAATTACACATTTGAACAAATAGAAAAAAGCAGATCCAGACAAAAGACAGTAAAAAATCCGATACCTCCGTTACCCTGGGATGCATCCCTTGTATTTCAGCCAGGAGCTGGGCAAGAGAAGAGGAGAGAACCCAGGGACAAGTCAGTGGCAGAGGCAGACCCAACTCTATGAAGTTTTGCGGTGGAACATATATAATCCATCCGGCCCGTGAGACGGGTCCATGCTGCTTTGAAACCCTTCCCATCTACATCCAAGGAAAATACACACGGTGGCCCAGGGCCCTCTCCCTTGCTGAAGGACAGACCCGCCCTTTGGCTGTCTTGCCCTCTCCCTGCCGGCGGCCCTGAGCTGGCCCGGCCTCCCCCGGCGCCCCAGCCCCATGCACGCTGGCCCTTGGGCCACGTCAGGGTCCTCACGAGGTGTGAGGAGGGCATCTCAAGAGAGCGAGCCAGGAGACTCCATCACCGGCCTCATCTTGATTTTGTGTTTTGTTCTTCCCTTTGGAAGTGGATTCCCTAAATATAGCCTGAGTCTGAATTGGCAGATGTTGGATTTGTCCTTTACAAGAGGACCAAAATTAGTCTGTCATTTGGCACCTAAATAAAGCAGCCAAACTGCCTTTGTACCAACTTTGCGACAAGGAGGGACTGAAGTTGCAGCATTTTGTCTGATAAGGAAACTTTCTTGGAAGCTGTTCGCAGCACCTCCGAAGCCCAAAGCTGGGGGGAGAGGGAGAGAGAGGACGCCAAGTCCAGAGGGACGTGCCTTCCTCCTGGCTAGACCTGCTCGGCCCCGAGCTTCACGGTTAGCTTTGTTTCCACGTGGTTGAAATACCTCCTGAAATCGGAAGAGAGAATCAATACTCCACCGAAACAGCAACTGGAGAGAACAGCCGTGGTTCCTCTGTTTTGGGGAGGAAAAGAACAATCTGTCCAGAGTGCCTGGAGCCGGGTGAGGAGAGGGGCTCCCCAGGGGCAGCAGAAAGATGTTATAATCAATTACCACATCATAACACTGATGTATGATAATTACGGAGTGTTTCTCCTGAGATAGTGCTGCGTTTGGCTGGGATACAGTTCTTTCATGGTCCACTGCCTGATTAATATGCAAATAATAGGCTGATTGCATGATGAATGCAGAAAATGAGTTCGCTGATAACGTGAGCACTGAAGCGGGAAGATGATAAATTACTTTTACTGACTGTCCTACATTAAGTACCCTTTCTCAACAATTTCATCACAAATTAAGTAAAGCAGTATGGAGAGATTAGGAGGATGTGTAAAATAACGCACCTTAATAGCTTTCCTAGTACCGTCTCGGACGGCGGAGATGTTACTGGTTCTGCCCCGCACGACCCGGTGCTGGGTCGGCTCACCCACCCGCGTCCGGATGGAAAGCCGAGGCGCAGCCCACCACACCGGCCTGTTCGGCGGCTGCCGTCAGCCCTGGATCCTCTAAGGAACATTCCGTCACAGCCCAAACATCATTACCCACACGCCAGGCTGCCTGGCGGTGTTATTGAGAGGGGACGGGCTGCTCTTGGGGCGGACGCTCGAGCCTCTGCACAGATGGGCACTCCGAAGCCTGCGGTCCCCCAGGGTGCCTGGGGGAAGGAGAGTTTCTGAGCTGCAGGCCTAGAAGGCTCAGGAACAAAACCATATTCAAAACCACCTCTTCGAAATCTGGGAAAATTAATTCCGCTCTCAACACAGCGTGTGTGACCTGTCCGCCAGGGAACGTGGCTGTCGGTGAAGGCCAGGCAGGTTTGCCCAAAGCCAGAAAGGAAGCCTGGAGAAAAAGAGAGGACACGGGCGTGCGGGCGCACACGCTCACTCACGCTCACACAGTGATTAATCTTTGATTACAGCAAAGCAATTTAACTAGAGGGTTTGTTTTTTCCCATCTCGGTAATATATATTTAGACTGTTTGTATGACATACATTTTCTCTTAATGCACAGGGACGCATTGATAAGTGTTCATACACACAGCTGGTTCAGTAATAAGGTTATTGAAGGTAATTTGAAAGCATTATTTCTAAATCAGTATGGATCTTCAGAAAAGCTGGCAACCGGGTGAGCACCGAGCTCCTGAAGCAGGGCCAAGTGTGTCGCCCAGTGCAGCTTCTGCAGCTTTGCCAGGCTGAGTTCACTACAAAAGACGAATTGTAATTTAAGGAGCGTTTTTAATTTTGAACTGAATTAAATGAACGTTGAATTCCCAAACTCGCCTTTGATGTGCGTGTTCCCTTCAGAGCTTATAAAACATGCACTAGAAATATGAGGATCCCCGAGAGAGGGCAGACGGACGCCCCAAATCTTCCAGGCAGGACGGCGCCGCCTGGGTCAGCCCAGGATTGAGGAGAACGTCTCTCCCCCCATATGCTTTCCCAGTTTGGGGAGAAAAGAGAGTGAAAAACCACCTCGAGAGTGAGGGAAGTGCCCGGTTGCACAAGATGGTGTCTGATGGGAGGAGCCGAGCATCCGTAGACCTCCGGGTGACAGAGGCAACATCTCCTGCGCCCCCGGGTGCTGTGCGCCCGGCTGAGGTGACCAGCCAAGGACGGTCCTGCCGCCTCCCACCGCGGGCCCACCACCACTGCCAGACCCAAGAACTCAACACCCCCCTCTGGTGAAATGCACCCAACCTTGGACTCAGCCTTGTCTCCCCAGAACTGCTCCCTTCAGTGACTAGCACCCCGTGCCCGCCCCCCCGTCGTCTAAGCCAAAGTCTGGCAGCCCATCTCCATCCTTCTCTTCCCCTTACGCACCCTCCCAAACACGCTCATGTGCACGCACGCACACACGCACATAGGCACACACACAGTTTCTATTTCCTAAGTGTCTCTCGGATTCTTTTGCTTCCCAGGCCCGTGGTCCCCACCCTGGAGCACGCCTCAGAGCCTTCTTTCCAGATGGCACATCCGGCTGCCCACCCCCCCACCCCCCCCCGCTGCGGCCCCTTCCCTTCTTAGTGTGTGACCCAGCCCACCCAGGCTCAGCTTCCATGTCACGGTGACACCCGCCCCCCCAAGCGCCCCCGCCCTGCTCTCGTCTCAGGGTCTTTGTGACCATGACTTGCTTCATGACATCTGCCCGGCTCCCCACTGTGCCCCATCCCCTAGCACCCTGCCTGGCACTTAGAAGGGCCCCCTCGTTGAACGAAAGACACAGGCCCTCTCTCTTCAAGTGGCTTAGAGGTCAAGTTTGGGGAGGTAAGCTTTACGTGGCCCAAGTTAAGGAACAACCTTACTTTTATGGGGGTTTTTTTCTTTGTTAATAAGTAAAGTATTTCGGCTTCTACGTCACTATACGAGTTTCCTTGGACAAGTTTTAAAAAATGTTTTGCTCTCGCACACGCACAGCCCGGTACCTACTGTGCAACAGAGATCTTGTCTCATCTGCCTGCCTTCTGTGCTGGCAGGGGGCCGGGTGTATGAGGGAGGAAGCACTGATGTGCTGTGTTCCAGAAGAAACTAGGACCGACAGTCGTTTTCCCTTTCCTGGGACAGCAGGCGGTCCCACCCAGCCCGTCGGGCCCCCTCCCCAATTCTTCCTGCCCCAAACCTTGCACAGGTTACTCCTTTCTGCCATTGGGAAAAAAAAAAGAAAAAACAAGGGATCTGGTAGGTTTGCTGAGATATTCAGTGATTTCAGGCAATGCCCGGACTGGCTCAGGGCCAGAGAGAGTGTTGCCAGCCCAAGGAGGGGGCAGGCAAGGCCTGGGTGTGGGTGTGTGTTGATGCCACCGCCCGTTTGGGAATGGACCCTTCCTGCGGGTGGGGGAGACTGCCGGGGACCCTTGGGAATGGGACCTGGTGAGGCCCCTTCCCTTACTCCCCCATGGCGTCAGACTCAGGCCTCGGCCTTCGGGAAGAAGGCTGTTTTGTAGCGTGGACACACCTTAGTACGTTATTAGGTTCCTTCTGTTCCTTTCTCAGTAGAAAATATAAAGGGGTGTAGAAAGTTCTGACATCTATTAAAGTATCCATGTATTTTGTTTCAAGCCCATGCTAATCCATCAAAAGGCTGCTCATGCTCAAAAACAAAAAACTCCACATTTTCTCTTGGCCTGGAGAAGTCGGCAGTGGTCCTAAGGGGCCGCGAGTGTCTGCTGTCTGACCTGGAGGTGGGGTTCGGGACTGAGGAGCCCGTCTAAACAGCCACCACCGCTGGGGCTGGGTTTGGCATTGGGGACATCGGTAAAGGGGTCTCACGTGACCGTGTGGGGTAGGTCTGATGGATTTCTGACAAAAATACAGGAGAGCAAATGAGCGTCACCGTGCACCTTTAAGGTGGAGGGGCTCAGGTTGGGGGGTGGGGGCTCTCCTAGAAGAAGGCAAGCGAGCCCCGACACGGCAGCTTGGGTTCAGCGGCTCCATCACGGAACCCACATCTGAACTCCACTGAGAAGCATTGCAGACTGCTGGTCACCCTGTGGTGGCCTTCGAAGCTGTCAGCCCTGTCCACTGGGAAGGCCTTGAGCGGGGCAGGCTCCTTCCAGGCCACCAGGGCTCCCGCTGGACCCAGGATGCAGCACCAGGTGCCTCAGGACCTTTTGCACACCCTGGCCCCACTGTAGAGCCGCAGCTGGAGAGCCTGCCATACCCCCTCTGGCTCCGTCTTCCACTCTGCCCCTCCCCCGTGCACCCCCTTTTCCTCGTCTCCTTGATTTCCTCCCTTGCTCCCATTTCCA